>NC_138755.1:36471104-36828604 GCF_965113315.1 Podarcis vaucheri | reverse complement strand
AGTACTGTTTACAAGTATCATGATCATTCCCAAGTACCAGCATCTATTTGCACATTGTCCAAGGAAAATGATTTTTACTACATTTTTACAACTTGTATAGAATGGGAAACTATCATAAGTTTTATCAGTTGATTTAGTTGTTTAGGAGCCTTTACTTACAAAAATAGCTCCACAACAAATAATCTTCCGTCTTCCTACTGAGCTTGTTAAGCCCAGACAGAAACTAGGGAAATGCAGGCTGTCCATTTGGTTTACGACAAGATTAAATGTTTTGTGTTCCAAAACTTTGTGCAAGTTTATATTTGGCTTCATAGTCCATATAAATACTGAGATTCAAGTTGATTACTCTTGTTTTCAACAGATCATTAAGTGGCCAACAGGCTCAAGCTTGCAAACATCCACCTTCTTAGGTTATTTCATGTAAAGAAATACTGTTGGTGCATGTGCTTTCAAGTATGTTTCTTTTGACATTTTAGGATGATAAATCTTTCCCAGTTTCTCCTTAGTTAAAAATGCTTTTTAAAAATAAGTAAATATGTGAGGTTTCCTTTTTTTATTTACACATATTCTTTGAGTTATCATTGAACTTCAAAAACCATTATATGCCAGAAGTCATTCATTATGTTTCAGGAAATTTTTATTCAGTATCTTTACTCAAATTGAGCTTTAAACATGGAGAAATTACTTCAATATTTCAAAAAAAAAATATCTTTAGTCCCACTTCTGGGTACTAATCAGTTTCTTGAAAGGGATTTTTATCAAGGCAACAGGAAATATAAATTCTTACTTAAAAATTCATAGTAACTAGTTTGCAACAACTAGAACCATTCAGCTATTTTAGACAAATTTTGTAACTTCTTTCTTAATGTCTGTACTTCCTTGTAATGTTTGCAGTATGTACAGGATTCCCCTAAATTGGGGCAATCCTTTACAGAACATTTTCTTTGTGGGTTCCAGTGTTGAGGATACTTCCTTGCTACAACAGAAAATTCATCTCATGGTTAACTAACTGGCTTTTGTTTTGTTTTATTGTTTTAAAAAGTCTACCTTCATTTCCTTAAAAGTTTCTATTTCAATATTGCTGTAAAAGAAATCACATGAGAACATAACAAAAAGAAAGCACAAGTAACCATATGATAGGATACAGTGTAACAAAGCTAAAGTAATGAAATGCTTAATGTAGTAGCTACCCAAAAAAGATGCACGAGTAAGTAGTCATTTGTATTTGTGTTTAGATACATACATATACTAATACTAAACAGTTTATTCCACACTTGTCACAAGTTTGGTTGAGCCTAGTTGTTAACATCTCTTAATAAACCAGAATGTGAAGTATATATTGAATCTGCATAAACAGAACAAATTTTGAATATCGTACAAATATATACCATGTAGGTAATCTTTTAATCCCACTTATTATGCATGTTTGTCAAAGGGTTATATAAAATGTGTGGTTAATTTTTCATGCATAAGCAAAGTGTCCCTAATTAATCATTGTGAATGCTTGTTCAGATCAACAGAACAATATTTGTCACTGCTGAGGCTCTTGGTGATTTTATTCGTTTTGCCAATTTACTGAGAGATTGGGGTGCCATCTATCGACTCATTGAAACTATTGCACTCACATCTATCTTTAGTGCAGATAATGATGTGTAAATAGTGTAACCGATGGTTATGGGTTGTTCTAAGGTTTTGCTTGTGCTTAAGGTCTTTGAAATTTTAGCTCTTTGAAAAGGCTGGTGTCATAATGTCAGGCATACCTTTTCTGTATCCAAATGTCCTGCCAGAAAGAAGAAATTGCAAGAGATTATATAAGGGAGTGAGCGATTTAAAGCAATGTTTTAATTAATTTACTGCAGATGTCTTGTTAAATATCTCAGTAGTGTTGGGCTTTCTCATAATAGTAGTCTAGGTATACTGGTTCCTTTGCATGCAATGGTTTCTTTAAGTTGGCAAATTCATTTCCTTTAACAAATTATAACATAGTCATTTATACATTAAAAGTACTACATAACTAATCATATTAAATTGTCATTTCTCTTTCCATTTTTTTAAAAAAGCTTTTTCTTGGTAGATTTTGCAGGTAGCTGTTTTATTATTTTTTTAAAAAAATCAAGATGTTGTTTTAAATGCTCTTAACCCTAGAGTGGCTGACATAATGCACCCAAAGAGTTCACAAATTCAGAGTCACTTTAACTGAAGTTAAAGTGTATAGTTTGGTATACAACTAATTCCTTGTTTTATCTGTACTAGGTTCATGAATTATGCCCCGTTAAAGCTTCATATTAATATTTTACATTTTGAGTTGCAAATGTATCCTTGCCACATTTTCATTTGGAAGATAAGGCTTAACTTGAAGCTCCTTCTGTCTTCTGGCCTTCATGACTCCAAATATATTGACTTTTAGGAAAGAGTAAGAGAATTGCAATTTTGCATGTAGAAGATGGCTCCATGAAGCTTTAAAATGGAGTGTGGGGGGGGGAAGGTTGGTTTGGATAATGTCCCCATTACATTTTCTGAAATGTACCCAATACCAACTAATACTGTCTATGATAACTGTTAGTAATGGGTGCATGTTTTGGGTTTTTTTAAAAGCTAGCTTGGATCCAAAGTGATCTGGGTCAGCGGCGAGGAGGAACCTGGAAGTGGTAGATTTTTCCTTCCAGTATCTACTCTTTATAGGATAATGCTCTGGATGATTTTGGGCGGCTTTTTAGGGGGCGTGGGAGGCTGTTGTCTGAAGAATGGAGATTAAAAGCTTCGGATCCCACCTATAATGTTTAACGTATCTTTCAGAATATAGTAGAACTATTTTTTTGCACTGTAATGTAACATGTTTCTAGTAATAAATCATTCATTACAATTAACAACAAATAACTTGCTTTCTAATGTTCTGTTTTCCAAGCAGAGAACAGCTTCTTTTATTTGACTCATCTGTATTGATAAAAGTATGTGTATATATGGGGTGGATTAACTGCTCGCTAATATGGTCTCCATAAAGTTAAAAAATCTGGGAATATGTATAACGTACGTGGATTCCTTGCAATGCAATTGGAAGATGGCCTATGAAAAATGTAGGGTAATACTGTATGGGGTAGAAAACAATTGAATGAAACATATACAGTGTCTTCATTGGAACGAACCAGGGTTACTTACTTGAGGCTTCACATATATCGGGTACAGTATGTCTGGCATAAAATGAAACTAGCTGTTATAAACGTGTAGCAAATCATACTTAGGAATAATGTGCATGCACAAGTATATATATCCTGGCTTAAAATCTATTAGGCCTGTGGTGTGCTATATATCATTATGGACATCACAATTGGAAAAATGTGTTTCATATCGTGTATAATGTGATGGTTTTTCTATATATATATTTTAACAATATATTTCTTTGCTGTGGAGCTGGGTTTCTTCTTCTTCAGGGTATCACAGTCTCTCCCACTGCCTTGCTCTGTGCATGCAGTGAGTCCCCCTCCCCCATCGCCTGCCTTTTCTCATTCATATCAAAGCCCCTCGCCCCAAGATGGCCACCAACAGAGTTTTACAGCCACCAGACTTTAACCACCAAACACTATCATTTAACACGCTTTTTGACAGTTTGTTAACCTTACTTTTAATCCACTTACATTAAAAAAGGTGAACCAGGAATTGCTGTTTTCGTATGCGTATCTAAAAGACATGAAGACACAATACCTCTTTTGTGCTTAAATTTTGTGCTTGTATTTCTTTGTGTGTGATCATTAAAATTCTGCTTGGTCTCCTACCTTTCTTTGAAATAAAAATGTAAGTATGCTTACTTTTAAATCTGAGCTGCACAAAGCAGCTGCTGAAATTAAGCACAACTACTGTGTGTGTGGGTGTGTGTATTTCCCTCGATTTAAAGAAATTATAAGAAACTTTATCGCCCACAAGGCCCATTCTACAGAAGAGCAATGATTTAGCTTTTCGGCTGAATTACTCAGAAATTGGTTCCTCATAATCGCACCAATGCCTATCCTAGTCTGAACCACGACATTTGAACATATAAGCCTACTAATTGTTGTTATATTATGGTGATGTTTACAAAAGGACGGTCTTGGGTTTTCTTCGTTTGCTTTACTTAAAAGAATCTTTAAAATAGTTGTATGGCTTTTATCTAATTTCCCCCCAATATTTTGAAAACGTACACAGTATTTTGCCATCCTGTTACCCAATCCTATTCATGTTTACTAAGAAGTAAGTCCTGTAGAATTAGGTTGGATGTGCTTGGAAGTAAATGTGTGTAAGATTGTAGCCTTCATAAGATTGTGTTAGCTCTCAGGAGCTCTCCAGTTGTAGTATTTACAATTCGTATAATCTATTTTAAAGAATGTATGTCATAATATTATGTATAATTTGGAGACTTTATCATATTTATTCTAAGCTTCCCATGCCCAAATGCGTCTTTCTGACTAATTAAAATTCATTTGAAACTTCGGTTATCTTCACTTTATATGTGAATTTATGAAGAAAGAGTCATTTGTAGTTTGGGGTAGAGAAAATTGTCAGATGAAAATATAATTTATGCTAAAAATAAAACTTGGTTTCACAATAAATTCTGCCTCTTTATCCAGCTGTGATAGATAGTTCTAGATAACAAAAGCTGCATTAGTTGACATTTTAAAAATCACTTTGCTACTTATTTCCTGGAAGGCAATACTTGCATTTTACAGGTTTCTGTTTAATTCATAAAATGTATATCTGTCAGTGGCTTTTTAGTTAAATCGAGAAAACAAGAAAGAAATTAATTCAACATATGATAAGTACACCAAGTTGACTTTATTTTGTCTTGATTTGTTTCAGGGTGCTTTTTGTTAGTTTTTGTTAGAAAAACCTGTCACACACGTGTAAATAGTGAACATGCACAAGTAAAGCAACGCTGCATTATCTGCACTGAGAATCTCCTCTTATCCATAATCTATCTTTTTCCCCAGTAAATATCAAAAACACCAAATATATTACTTTTTATTATCATATGACAGACATCAGCAGTAACTATCTGTAATCTTATTAAAAGCAGCATTAAGTCTGTAATCCTGCACATATATACTTGGAAGTAAATTCCGTGGAAGTTCTCAGCTAACATACATAGACTTGGTCCATATGGGATGTTCATGTTTCCAACCTGCTGAAATGCAAGATGTTACTTTTCTTATAAGGTGCTTTTTCTGGAGCAGTTTAACAATACTTAATTCTCACTGAAATTAGGAGGCCTTCCATTTAAACAATTACCGGGGGCCAGACTAGATGACTCTCAGGGTCCCTTCCAACTCTACAATTCTATGGTTCTACTTGTTGGATTGTATCCTGTGTGATTCAAATATTCTCTAACTATATAGTGATTTCAATATATATGGTTTGAAATATGAGTGTGATGTAAGTGCAAATGTGGAGCATTATATCCAATGGTAGTCATACTTTGAGTAGTTTCATTGATTTCAGTTCTTCTCCTCTGTGCATGAGTTGGTTGGTTATCAATCCCATCCCTATTTTTTAAAATTATACACAGAATATGTGTATAATATAGTGTTGCCTTGTTAAAAATTGTTGATGTTTCTAAATATTCTTACGGTCAGGGTATTACAGAATACTATACTCTGACAAAAGCATTACCAGTAAGCCTTGCTAGTTTACGTATTTTTGATATTTACTAGTAGGAGGCAGGCTATGTGGAAGGGGGGTTCTCAATGCAGATGATTTGTTTATGTCTGAATGTTAGCTATTTCCCTTCATGCTTTTGTTTCTGAAGCTTGGCATATTGGACCACAGCTTCTGCATCATGCATCTGTTGTACATCCTTACCTATAAAAGCTCATAGATAAAAATTCAGTTTTAAAAAATGTTAATTTCCTAGTTGCTGCAACAGGCCCTTGCACTTTATTTTTAATTGTGCTATGTACAGTCTCTCTAGTTAGAAATATTCACCCAAGCCATCATGCTTTTAAAAGATATTTACATGTGACTTTTATTGAAATAATGTGGATGGGGCAGGCATTTTGAGTTTACGTGCCACTGAAAGCAGTGCAGTGTGGATATTGCAGCAATGACACACAAACGTGCATTCTTACCTAAATCCATCAGTTAGGCATGCTGTAGCCACTGAAACAGCTCTCTTTGTGCCAAACCTAAAATACAATTAATGAAGAAAAATGTTTATAAATGTTGCATTAAAGTTCTAAATTGCATTAACTTGTAAAAGAATACAGCATATAAATATGAAATTGGGTGATGAAATTGCAGGATTGATTATTGTTGCTACACTAGTGTTCCTTAATAGTGGAAATGAGATACTTAGGTATTAAATTTCTTGCTTGAGAAAAGAAGAACCTTGCAGAAACTTCTGTATCAGCTGCTATTAAATCAAATGAATATTTTGTATTATTCATATAAGAATTGCTGTAGAAATAACTTGTTACAAACTGAACAGGCAACAGTTAAATTTTCTACAACTCCTCAATGTCTCCATTGGGAGAAAAATGTAACAATTTTAAACTCCGTGGGCTGTTTGGTTCTACAAACATAACTATTTTTTTTTTTATATTTTAAAATAATTCCTAAGCCATGTAGGCATCAGTTCTGAAATACTGACCATGTGAGAGTGTCTAACAGTACAATCCTATACATACCTATTCAAAAGTAAGTATCATTGAGTTTATTGAGGTTTTACTGCCAGGAAAAATTGTAGCTTTCTTTGGGCTTATGACTTTAGATGTTTTCAGAGTTAAGAGTAATTGAAATTAGTGGGACAAACTTGCCTTGAATCCGCATTTGTAACTTGCTGTATAAGGCATGCAGAATGAATTTTGTGCAGTTAATTACAGATTTGCATTCTGCTTAGTATTTTCTTTTACACAGTTTAAATGATAATTTTTTAGAGGAAGATTGGTCAAAAGCTTGCATAGATCTGAAGCATTCCATCCAGTCACTTTTATTGAGCGCTCCCATGCTAGGTTGCTTACCCACACACCTTGCAAGTCAAAAAAGGGGGTGTTGATTGCAGAATCGGTTTGGCATACGCCTGCCTGACTCAATAAAGAATTCTATAAATCCTTCCAATGTCACTGTTTTTCTTATGGAGTGACTTGCTTATGCAATTTGGGGAAATAAGGTTGTAACCACGGCCTTTTAAGAGGACGTGGCTGCCCTTTCTTTGCCTTTGAAAGCCCTGACCGAGCGTTTATTTAGCTCATTTTTGTGCTGAAAGGTGGGGCTTAATCAAATTTATGATGTTTTCTTCGAGTGTGCAGTATTTTCACTAAAGTAAAAGAGGTGTGAAATTATGCATGTTTTATGCTTCCATTTCTGTAAATATTTGCTCTTTGATTTGTGTACAAAACATCGCTGAACAAATTTTACTACATCTTGTACAGGCTTTGTATTTTAAACGGGTTGTATTTATATTTTAAAGTTTACATTAGAATTGTGGCTTTAGTGAGGTATATAAAGCCACTTGTGATATGAGCCTTGTTAATATTTGTTTCGTCTCCAGCTTCCAAAGGGCCTAATGGCATTATTTAATTAAGATATTTATATACCTCATTAATTGGCACCAGTGACACCTAAAGTGGTTTAGCACAATAAAAAAAAGAATTAACAAATATAGTGGTACCTTGGGTTACAGACGCTTCAGGTTACAGACTTCGCTAACCCAGAAATAGTATCTCGGGTTAAGAACTTTGCTTCAGGATCAGAACAGAAATCGCGCGGCGGCGGCAGGAGGCCCCATTAGCTAAAGTGGTACCTCAGATTAAGAACGGTTTCAGATTAAGAACAGACCTCCAGAACGAATTAAGTTCTTAACCCAAGGTACCACTGTACACCAGACTCAATACTTCAGCATATAAAAACAGAACCATTAAAAGATATAAAATATCCAGCTAACAGTTACATTAGCAGCCAAACATTGTTAATTCAAAATATTTTATTGAACAAATACTGATGTGTGGAGGACCGTGGTGCAGTTGTCTCTTGAATATTACTGGGATAACCTTCCAAACTTTGGGCACAACTACAGAAAACACCCTACACTATGCCCAGGCAGAACAAACCTGCCTACATGGAGCAAAACTTCATTTTCAGAATGTAACAAATAGAGGAACCATCAGCCATGCTTGTTTGCAGCATCTTTCATAATTCCCCCCACCCCGGTAGTTAGGAAGGGCCTCAAAAGAATAGAAGAGGCCTGGCACCATATTTCCAATTTCTTGAGCCACTGTAATTTCCTTCAACGACAGTACAAATTAGGATTTTTGTTGTCAGAGTTATCAGTTAATGCAGCACATCAAAAACAGAAGAATATAGTAATCTTCTGGACACCAGGGTTACTGGGTTCATATTGGGCATGCTAATATTAGCTGTCCATTCTCATTGAATGTGAGTTCTATAACACTTTAAAGATAGGAAATAAAAGGAAACACTTTAAAGATAGGAAATAAAAGGAAACACTTTA
This sequence comes from Podarcis vaucheri, assembly GCF_965113315.1. NCBI lineage: Eukaryota > Metazoa > Chordata > Lepidosauria > Squamata > Lacertidae > Podarcis > Podarcis vaucheri. The sequence goes on along the minus strand of NC_138755.1, from coordinate 36,820,131 downwards.
AAGATAGGAAATAAAAGGAAACACTTTAAAGATAGGAAATAAAAGGAAACACTTTAAAGATAGGAAATAAAAGGAAAGTCCACAATGAATTTCCATAAGTAAGATCAAATGCATGAAATGGAAAGTGAAAGGGTTAGATTCTCTTGTAAGTAAAAATCTGATTTCGAGATGTATTCCTTTCACTTTCAATCCTATATTATAAAATGGAGGAGAGCAACATGGTGACCCCTCTAGAAGCTAGACTTTGGGATATAATCCCATGGACATATTACATTTTCATTCCCCTTAGAGTGAAAATGTTAGAGTGTTAGGGTTAGAGTGAAAATGTAGACCATCCATAGAATCCATTACTCATTCATATATTTTGTCTTAACTTGAAATTCATGTCCTGACAGTTGAATATAGTGAAATACACATTGGACTTTGAAAACCTTGATTCATATCGTTGCTCAGTCATGAATCCCTTGATGGCCTTGGGCTGGTCACTATGTCTCCATTTAACCTACCTCCCAGGCCTGTTATGATAATGTCCATGTGCAGCCCAGACCTCTTTGGAAGAACATAGCAATTACCGGGGGAGGGGGGGACCCAGTAAAAATAATAGTGGCTTTTCAGTTGTGTATCAGGATACAAAAGTATAATTGCTGGTTGCATAAGTACAATGAGGTTCAAGTTAACAAACTGTCAAAAATGTTTTTTTTAATGCAAACACTAATTCTCCTCCACCCCAAATTTCTTCCCCCAAAATTCAGTGCAAATATAGCTTAACTGGGGATTTTTTTTAAACTGTTGGCCAGTTCTCTCTGATTCTCCATGCTTGCTTAGAGAAGAGAAATCTGAGAGAGAGTCATGCGAGGTGAAAGACAGAGAATGAGAGAGGGGTGTAAACCTAGGGGAGTTGCTTAATGTGGAGTGTAAAGGTGTGATCTTTATAACCATTACATTCACTGTAGAGCAGGGGTCTGCAACCCGCGGCTCCGGAGCCACATGTGGCTCTTTTACACCTTTGCCGCGGCTCCGGGGCAGATACTAGCGAGGGGAGGAGGCGCATTGTGCACCCCGACACTCCCCACTGTGGCGGGCGCTGTACTGGCTGTGACGTCGCATGGGGCGGTGTGTGCGTTAGTCACGCACCGTCCCGACGTCACCTTCCCGCCCGCTGTCAGATCGGACATTAAGGTAAACAATATATGCAGTGTTATATTTGTTTTAAATGTTGCAATGGTTTTGCGGCTCCCAGGTTTTTTTCCTTCGGAAACGGGTCCAAGTGGCTCTTTTTGTCTTAAAGGTTGCAGACCCCTGCTCTAGAGTGAATCTTCAGAATCAACCATCCCAGATGAATGAATCTTCAACACATGGTCACTGCACTTTTGTGCTTACCTGAGTGTTCAGAGTAGTTAAAGGATGGAGCTATAGAATGTGGTTTTAAACCTGAGCGTGAAACAATTTTAGGTTTCCTTCCACTTTTAAATCTACAATTGCTAGACAATAATGTTGTATGAAATCATACACAAGTATTTTCTAAATGTATATTATAAGCTTTTCTGTGTTGTGAAACTACTCATATTTCAGTTTTCCGTATAATAAAATGTTTATATTTGTGGATGTGGAATAACTGATGATCACCTCCTGTACCCCCACCTCAAATATGCTTTTCAAAGTTCTGAATTAACTAGGGAGTTTTGTACTTAACTAGGAAGCAGTTGAGTGGCCACATGTGGAGTATGGCAATCCTGCAAGTAAACTGGTCCCAAGCTGTTAAGGTCTTCATATACCAGTATAACACCTTGAATTTAGCCCACTAACAAATCAGCAACTTGTGCGGATTATATTCTGACATGGCTCCACTCCTGTCTGCAACTGTGCTGCAGCATTCTGCACTAACCGAAGTTTGCGCGTCAATCACAAGGGAAGCCCCACATAGAGTGCATTGCAGTAATCCAGTCGTCAACAACAGCAGCAATAACAACCTTTTATTATTTATACCTCACCCATCTGGCTGGGCTTCCCCAGCCACTCTGGGCGGCTCCAGCAGAACATTGAAAACACGATAAAAGATCAAACATTAAAAACTTTCCTAGAAGGCCTGCTTTAAGATGTCTTCTAAAAGTCAGATACAGTGGTACCTCGGTTTATGAACTTAATCCGTTCCGGAAGTCCTTAAACCAAAACCGTTCTTAAACTGAGGTGTGCTTTCGCTAATGAGGCCTTCTGCCGCTGGTGCCCTTCCACCATTCGGATTCTGTTCTTAGACCGAGGTAAAGTTCTCAAACTAAGACACTTTCTGGTTTTGTGGAGTTTTTAAGGCAAATCGTTCTTAAACTGGACTGTTCTTAAACCCGAGGTACCACTGTAGTTATTTCCTTGTCATCTGAAGGGAGGGCATTCCACAAGAAGGCCCTCTGCCTGGTACCCAAATACAGCTGGTAAAAGGCACTTCTAGCCAGTGAGGCTACCTGGGACCCCAGTGACAAAGCTGGATCCAGAAGCACCTTCAGGCTGTGTACCTACCTACCTCAGGAAGAGTGCAACTCAATTTAGGGCAGGCAGTTGACCGATTTATCAGGCATGGCAACCACTCGCCCACAACTTGCCTCCAACTTGGCAGAATTCAAGCTCAGCTTCTTTTCTCTCATCCTTTCCGCCCCCAAACTTCTAATGACTTCACCCAGCAGCTTCATTTAGATATTAAATAGCATTGGGGTATAAAACACTGCCCTGCCAGCAGTCTAGAAAACTCTCTTCCAGTGCTACTCTCTGGACCCGGTCATGTAGATAGAAATGGAACCACTGTAACACAATGTCTCCCGTTCCTATTCAGCAAAGCCAGTCAAGGCAGATACCACAAACAACGCCACTGAAAACCGCAGAGAGATCGGGTAGCAGGAGAAAAGTTGTACGCTATTTGCCCTGCTCTCTGTAAAGGTCGCCATCTGTAAAAAAAACACACCCGAAAAACGGGGGGGGGGGGAAACCTACTGGTGTTATTAGTGCAGCCATTATTTTGTTAGAAATGTGATGTGTATATTGATTATGAAATCCAAAGCTGCTGCTGTTGTTGTTGTTGTTGTTATCAGCAGCAGCAACAACAGCAGCAACTACTACTACTATTGTACAGTTTAGGATCTCATTTACGGTTCTGCATTTCCCCCCTTAAAATTTATGAACAAGTCTTCTATCTGTAGTAACTTACGGGCTTATACCAGATGTGACATGATTTACACTTATTCATTGTAATACGAGAGAAAATTTAAAATTAAACAAAAATTTAGTGAAATTTCATTCAAATCCCAAAAGGATCATATAAGAGTATACAATACTACGGCTGACTGAACACCATCCAATTTTCATGTTGAGTGTTATGAAAGAATGACTGAGTGACTAATGACACACAGGGGCGTTATTACAGGGGGTCTTTTGAGCCAGGCCTCAGATCTCCTACCCCTTTCTCTCCTTTTAAACTTACGTGGTATTTTGTTTTTTAAACTTTGCTTATAGAGTGACTGGGCATACAGCAAAGAGGAATGCTGGTAGGATGCCAGTCACCCACTATCTAAATTTGTCTAGAGTCACCTATGCATCTAAACAGGCATATGCATATTTATGTCATGGACCAGTGTCCCCAGAATCAGCAGCAGTGCTCCTGATGACACAACACCCGTGCCAGTGAGGGGGGGAAATGGGCAATGTTTTCGGTGTTTTGTGCAGCTTTTGCTACTTAAAGAAGGAAATAAATTCCCTTCTTTGAAAGATCTTCACTCCTTCCAATTCTCCATCATGGATCTCTTCTCTGTGTTTTGTCTTTTAAAGCAGTGGACACCAATTCACCCGGAAGCCTAGCTCTGACCCCTATTTTATAACGGCAGGATGTATGATTACTCCTGCAGGATTTATGGCAGTGTGAGCATATAGCTGAAGAAAAAAATGTGCCGTATTAATCATTGGGTAAGCTCCTAGGTAACGGTTTGTTAGCAGCATGTAGTTTGGCATCATTTGAAACTTCTGCACTGTGACATTAAAAATTTCACAAGTATTCAGCAGCACAGCGGGAGAGGAGATGTTGTGTTACACATGTTTCACTGTTCTCTCTCTGCATCCGAAATGCTTAGCCACTGATAGTTTCTGTTATCAGTGATCCACATATCAAGAACTGATTAAATGCTCATATAGATTGAACTGATATTTTTCTAAATGTTACACTCATTGTAAGGCTCACAGTGTTTTATAATAATGCATGATGGTGTTGGTTGAGAATTCAAAGACTGATTCTCTCCGTATTGTGCAGTGGTATGCTGTCAGGTCTGTAGCAGTTACTACATGCTGGTGGGATCTGACATGGCGGGGAAGTAGTTATTACTTCCTTCCTGATTTTTAAAAAGCTTTTAGTTACATCAGTGAATCTTCTACTTTGCATGCAGTCTTCAGAAGTCATCAGTTCCAGATTCTTTAGAGGAGATGTTCAACTACTCAACGTGCCATGGAACCAGCCCAGTCATTCCCAGTGAATCATTTCTACCTTCTAAAAGCAGAATAGCCGGGGATATAAAAATTATGGCTGGGTTTTGTAGTTGAGCATTAGTTTCTACTGAAAAGTCTGTCCTGACCATAATAGCAGAGCAATGTTCCATGTACAGTGGTACTTCGGGTTAAGTACTTAATTCATTCCGGAGGTCCGTTCTTAACCTGGAACTGTTCTTAATCTGAAGCACCACTTTAGTTTATGGTGCCTCCTGCTGCTGCCACGCCGCCGGAGCACAATTTCTGTTCTCATCATGAAGCAAAGTTCTTAACCTGAAGCACTATTTCTGGGTTAGCGGAGTCTGTAACCTGAAGCGTATGTAACCTGAAGCATCTGTAACCCTGTATCACTGTACTTATCAACACTGATGCTATCTGGTGAAATTGACTCATACTTCATGTAGGCTGATGAACGCATGAAACTACTATTTTACTTTTAACCTATGATTTATTCCATAGTTTTGGATTATCTTTTGTCATTCAGGGTTTTTTTAAAAAATAATTTTTTAAACTATTCTTCTTTCCCAGGCCTCCAGCACATACAAACTGGCCTCAGCAGAACAGAATTCTGTTTGTAGGGCTCTGAGCTGCTGAATGCTTAATTTGGATGCTCTGGCACATAGTCAGAGTGCCAGCAGTTTGTTCTGAGTTGGCCTAGAAGGGGAAGGAGGTTACACCTTGCTATCTACACACAGAGTAAACATGATTATACCCCAAAGCAAATGAATGTTAAACCATCTCAAATATTTCTAGTTAAAAGAGTTAGTTTCAAGGTATAATGCAGACAACTGCTTTTAATTGAAAAAATGTTTTCCAATCAGGACAGTGACTGATTTAGCAGTATATTGCCCAAATGCAGAAAACATTAATTTGTGATAACTTAAATTCTGTTACCTTTTAAAGACAGTTCCAAAAAGGCATGAATATGTAACACTCAGTAGTCTGGTTTGGGTGTAATGCTAAAGTATGATGTGCTAGGTGCATGTGTGCAAACACACACACACACACACACAATCTGCTTTATCTGCTGATACAACAGCAGGATATGGAACATGAAATAAACCATCCATGCAATAATCCACCATACAATAATAAAACACCTGATCAAAACAAATGAAGGTGTTTAAAATAACACAGCAAGTTTTGTTAACATTCACATCAGGTAGTCTCTTCATAGTATTTTGAAACTTTAATGTTTTCTTTGTAAATAGAAAATGTTTTATTTATAATTTTTATAATTTACACAAAATACAATTACATAAAATGATAGGAACATAATGAAGTATTGTTGAAGTAGAAAAACAAAGAATAATCTTTCTAGTGCAACCTCCTGCTAAATTCTGCTAAAGCATCCATGACAGATGGCTATCCAACCTCTGCTTAGAAAGCTCCAAGGAAGGAGAGTCCAGAACCTCCCAAGGGAGATCCATCTTCCATGTATTATAAAAAGTAAAGGTACCCCTGCCCGAGCGGGCCAGTCTTGACAGACTCTGGGGTTTGTGCGCCCATCTCACATCTATAGGCCGGGGGCCAGCGCTGTCCGGAGACACTTCCGGGTCACGTGGCCAGCGTGACAAAGCTGCATCTGGCGAGCCAGCGCAGCACACGGAACGCCGTTTACCTTCCCGCTGGTAAGCGGTACCTATTTATCTACTTGCACCCGGGGGTGCTTTCGAACTGCTAGGTTGGCAGGCACTGGGACCGAGCAGCGGGAGCGCACCCCGCCGCGGGGATTCGAACCGCCGACCTTTCGATCGGCAAGCCCTAGGCGCTGAGGCTTTTACCCACAGCGCCACCCGCGCCCCTAATTAAATAATTACTGAACTTTGATTCAGGAATTTGATCATTTGCTTATAGAGAGGAATGAATGGCCACGTGACCCGGAAGTGTCCCCGGACAGCGCTGGCCCCCGGCCAATAAATGTGAGATGGGCGCACAAACCCCACAGTCTGTCAAGACTGGCCCGTTCGGGCAGGGGTACCTTTACCTTTACCTTTAATTATTTAATTTGTTCTTTAGCCAATTATTTTTTAACTTATAAACACATTATAAAAAACTTTAGCCTATTACTTTTATTAAGTTAGGGCACTAGCTGATGTCTCAGGAGGGGAAAGGCACACCACAGGGAGTCAATTACAATATCAGGAAAGAAAAAAGGGGGTAATGTGAATACAAACAGGCATCTAATACAATATAATTTTCCAAATTGCACAGGTTCTTTAATGAGAAGAAGTCTTGAACTCTGCCCAGATGGATTTCACCCAAAGCTTACACTCTTTTTGACAGTCTTTCCTTTGTGATCGTACAGGTGTCGATTCACTTAATCTCAGGTGCAAGAGTATAATAACATGGCTAGAGCAGTTACCACAGAAGGTCCCTTGAAAGCAAGTTCAGGCCGCCAAGAAGATACAGACACTTCCTTAAGGCTGAATGGTTCTCTCCACTGATCTACACCATCTCTTGTAGTCATTAATGAAGCTGCCATTTTTTGTACGTTCCTTTGATCCTTTCTCTGAGAACTGTGCAGTCAGCAAGGTGGGGCACTGCCTCAGCATCTGCTGGGAAGCTACACACTTCCCAACCTCGTCCCAGCCCTTAAAGGAAGTAGACAGTCCATCCCTTCACTACAAGAGGTCTGATGAAGTGGCAGCTGAATAGCAACCCTTGCCCACACTTCCTTCACTATCCACTGGGAAGATATGTCAGAAGCCCAACAAGGACCCTTCCCTTCCCAGCCTCTTCCCAGTCCTTCAATTCCTTAAAGGGACTAGACTAGACTAGGCTGTCCATCCCATTCCTGTAGGAGGTCTGGTGAAGCAGCAGCTGAAGAGCAACCACAATCTTCTCATCCACCGGGAATCTATTTGTAGGACAGCACTAAAACGCACACACATGCACCATGTTTAAATTTATTTTTACACTTTCTCAGCACCTGTTGTTCTGTGGTTTGTTCGTTGTGGTCGGCTCATTATGCTGTTTTCTTATTGCGAACAAAAATAATATATTTCATTTAATGCACAGTTCCTTTTTTAAAACGTGCAAACACTTTAATATTGCAGGTTATTTTGGGCACTTCCTGCATATTTGAAGTTGGTTAAATGCAGTAGTAAAGATCAGAAAGTGAAGCAGCTCAGCATGTTACTAACCAATATAACTGATTCAGTGAGATGTATCTAGGTTTATGTAGGTGTATGTAGGTTTATAAGCAGTGCTTTTCTTCTAGAGAAAAGGGTGCCAGTACTGCTGTGGGTTAAACCACAAGGCCTAGGACTTGCCAATCAGAAGGTTGGTGGTTCGAATCCCCGCGACGGGGTGAGCTCCCGTTGCTCGGTCCCTGCTCCTGCCCACCTAGCAGTTTGAAAGCACGTCAAAGTGCAAGTAGATAAATAGGTACCATTCCGGCGGTAAGGTAAACAGCGTTTCCGTGCGCTGCTCTGGTTCACCAGAAGCGGCTTAGTCATGCTGGCCACATGACCCGGAAGCTGTACGCCGGCTCCCTCGGCCAATAAAGCAAGATGAGCGCCGCAACCCCAGAGTCGGCCACGACTGGACCTAATGGTCAGGGGTCCCTTTACCTTTACCTTTTACTCACCCTTAAGTTGTTGCAGTAAGTGCCACACTTTTAACCTGTGCTTTCTTCTAGAAAAAAAGAGCTGCCAATACAGCGTATTGAGTACCCCTTGAGTACCCCCGGGAAAAGCACTGTTTATAAGTACAGCGGTACCTCAGGTTAAGTACTTAATTTGTTCTGGAGGTCCGTTCTTAACCTGAAACTGTTCTTAACCTGAAGCACCACTTTAGCTAATGGGGCCTCCTGCTGCCGCCATGCCACTGGAGCACGATTTCTGTTCTCATCCTGAAGCAAAGTTCTTAACCCGAGGTAATATTTCTGGGTTAGCGGAGTCTGTAACCTGAAGCGTATGTAACCTGAAGCGTATGTAATCTGAGGTACCACTGTACTGCAAATGTGTTCATATAGGTTAATATACAAATGCAGTGGTGCCCCGCAAGACGAATGCCTCGCAAGACGAAAAACCCGCTAGACGAAAGGGTTTTCCGTTTTTCGATGCGCTTCGCAAGACGAATTTCACTATGGGCTTGCTTTGCAAGACGAAAACGTCTTGCAAGTCTTGCGTTTTTTTTCGCTCCCCCCCTTTTTCTAAGCCGCTAATAGCCTTTTAGCCGCTAAGCCTTTAATAGCCGCTAAACCGCTAATAGCGCTAATCCGCTAATAGGGTTGCTTCGCAAGACGAAAAAACCGCTAGATGAAGAGACTCGCTGAACGGATTATTTTCGTCTTGCGAGGCACCACTGTATGCACATATGTTCATATGCCGTTGTACTCAGGCTCATTTAGAAAAGTATGCTAGCTTCCCTCATAAACGTCCTGATAAATGAACGTAGGATCTCCTTTTCCCCCTCCACTCCCAATCATCATCCAAGCTTGTGGTTCCTTTCCATCCTTTTAGCTAAGAGGCTTCTTTGTGAGCTAGGCCATTTGTCCATCATTGTTTGAGGTCCAAACATTGGCAAAATACCCTGTCACTGATCCAGAGTGTTGTGAATGGTAGCCCCTCGCCGGCAATTGGTGGAGATTCCTAGAAATATCCCTGAGAGGATTATTTAACCTTTCAATTTAGGGGGCACAAAGCCTTGCTGATTAATGAACTTTCTGATGGATGCTGATAAGCGGCTCTGTTTCTTTATTTCCTCTAAAAGTGATTCCTCCTTCTGCCCCATATTACTATAATCTTAAACATAAAATGTGGCAAATAGATTAAAAAAAAAACAGCACTGAAGAGTTTATCTGGTTGGCAAACTGAAGGAGCTAAATTAAAATTGGTAATGAAAGCAGTTGGCTGAGCTCTGCGTATGGTTTTTAAAATGTGCTCTGTATTTTGAAGAGACTTATTCTCTAGCTTGCCTAGTAATGACTCTGCTTTTGGTGCACAGTCCGGGGCTGGCTTCTGTTATCCCCCCCAAAAATGAGTTGTGTTATCTGGATGACTGCAGACACATATGCATCCCCCTTTCTCACTGCATGGGCAGACAAGGTCGATAGCATTACAAGGTATTTGTGGCAGTGCTTGTTTCAGTTTTCAGAGCTGCCAGTTTCCAGCCAGATTTGAATTACAAAAGAAGAAGCTGGCATGAAAATTGAAAGGGTTTATCGGCTAGTCTGAAGCCTCATAGCACATTGCTTATTTATGCAGTCCATTTGCACCAGGAAATATATAAAAAAAGGAAATACATTTTTAAAATAAGGCCATAAAGACCCAGATATGTTTAAGATGGCAAATAAAATATAGATACCTATAATATCTTTCCAGGAAACGATTTCACTTAATGTTGCACATTACTTTAGAGGAGCATTTATGTTGCTGTCATAAATTTGTGTGTTTATGTCACTGTACAGGTAGTCTCTGGGGATTAAGCAGGAAGCCTCTGCTAACTTACTTTAAAATTAAAATAGAGGAAAGATAGGTCTGGAGCTTGAGAGCTCCATAAGAAATGGTTGGGAGTTTAATGCACCACCCTATTTAAATAATGCTTTTCATTCCATGTAAAATTAGCTATGGACCAGTGAGTATGTGGCACGACCTTTGGGGGAAATTAGGATGCTTTTTAAGCCATGAAGATTTTGGAGCGTTTAGAAGTTGGCTTGCATTTCTCAGTCTAGGGTGTGTGTGTGTGGGTGTGTGGGTGATATTGCAAATCAATATTTGAAAGTGCTACATATATGTAAGCTTCAAAAGATTATGTTCACAGTGGCTTTTTCTCTGTAGATTTTAACATTTTTCCATAGTGGTAGCTGCTATAATTTACATCTATTTACAATTCATTATGTAATGTCTATTCTGTAGAAGCTATTGTGTCATACCACTTGTACTATGTATTGAACAACTTACATGTCATTTTTCTGGCCATTTGCAAGTTCTAGCCCAATTAAAAAGCCTGCCATTTAAACAAAACCTAATATCATACTCCACTCTCTGACAGTATTCAGGTGCATTTAAGCATTTCCCATAAGAGCCCTTATCTTATGGGGTTTGGTCATAGCTACATGGAACCATTCCTAGCTTTAATCTTCAGATCAAAGTTCACAACCAGAATGCAATCTATGAAGGAAAAATGTAAACCTTTCTGGAGAAAGCTTTGGATTTTATTGGGTTTATTATGGAAAAAAAGTTTAATTTAAATAAGTCAAACATCAAGTCTGTTAACATTTTAAGTACTTTTACCTTAAAGTCAAAATGTTGACATTCACACTTCTATAAATTAGTAGTGTGTGCAGCTCTTTTTCATGAATTTTCAAAAGGATTGTTATTTTGTAGCATGTGTGACTTAATGATGCAATCACTCAATAGGACTGAAAAAGAAGAGAAAAACATCGAAAGGAGCTGTTCCGGTCTGTTGTGTACATAATACATGTTTCAAAAATCTGCCTAATTAAGGAATTACCCAGTGGAGTGGGAATCTATTGGGTGCGTGACATGATTCAAACCCCCCACCCGTCCAAAGAAAGTACACAATTATGACATTAAATTATATCCGGTATTGGCAATTTTTAAACTGGAAAAAATGACCCATGTAGTATGTCTCCTAAAAAGGATGAAATAGTTCATCATCTATACTTAATGGAGTGTTATTTGAGATAGAAAATTTTGCTTGTTTCTACTTACCATGATATGGTGCATCTGCTATTAACATGTATGTGTCACAGATTTGTCCTTCATATAAGAGGCAGACCGTTTTAACTATTAGAAACTTGCTTCTTAAATATTGCATCATCTTAATTGTCTATGTTGGTTATGCACATTGCAGGTTCATTTATGTATGTATCAGCAGGGCTCGTAACCACAAACTCCATTCTGCAGAATTTCTCCTCACTGTTAATTGCTTGCACCTGACATCAGCTACTAAGTTATTGCCTGATACTTAGCCATACCTTAGGTGCTCTACATATAATGTATATCGGGTGCATCACTGGTTACATTACCATAATAGTGTGTGTGGAGAGTCTTTGATGATTCAGAGGCACTTTTGCTTGCTTCAGCTTGTCTCAACCAATCTTTTTCTCCTTATCAAGTCAATGAAAGCTATTCTTGAACCAATCAGCTCTGCGGACCAGTCCTCGAGAACTAGACCTATAGTTTAGTTTAAAAGGTCGTGGAGCTTTTCACTCCACTGGGGAGATGAATGGAGCAACTGCTTCAAGATGAATACTTTATATCAGTTTCAAGGGTAAATTATGTAGTTTCCACTGAAATTATCGGGATGGAATGCACCTTTTGACACCTTTAAAAAGTTGTACTTGGTGACTGGCACCCGATTTGCTGCATATGTTAGGAAGCAGGTTTGTCCTCCTATCTGGTGTCTAGGAAATGTTGACTTTAAAAAGAGAGTTTTGCAGGCCTGTCCAATAATCTTTGAATTGCGCTCATTGGGTGGGGAAAGTTATAATTTGAGACTCCTGGTTCCAGTGACTATAATTATCTAGCTTCTCCCCTCTTTCCCATTCCAGTTCTATCTTTTTCAGCAACTTCACCACCATACATTTGCCTGGCCAATGCATAGCCGCTGCTTCTTCTTTCCCTCTGCCTATCACACTCAGATTGGAGAAATGGAATGAAGAAAGTGCATGAGTCTATACTGTAGTGTGGCGTGATTTCATTCAGGCTGTGTGGTCTGTCTGGATTAATCTTCTGGAGAAAGGAGAGGGCTTACACATGACAGTCACTTCCTCCTGCTCAGAGCCCTTCCGAGCAAATTGTGTTTCAGCTGAGGGCCGTTTGGTTAGCATATAATGCTTAGGATTTTCCCAAATGAAAGGTTGCAGTTTCCCTATGTGCTGTCTACTGCCTCCTGAAAACCTTTAAACATGATAGCAATGCAATGGAAAGAGCTCACAAAAAGGTGCTGCTACTGTAACATTTTAAGGATTCTCAGGAGAAAAAGACTTATAAATGAAGTGAAAGCGAGGAGTTGTGGCTGGTGGAATACAGTTTTAGATAGAAAAATCTGCTGTATTTTGGAAAGCTGTTTGTTTGCTGTGAATTTGGACACTTCTTAAGATACTGCAACCAAATTTTGCATGATGGTTCCTGAGATCAGGGAGCACGTTTAGATACAATTGGATATCATTTTGAATCAAGATGGCAGACTGAAACTTTCAGAATTCCACTGATTTTAACACCTAATTTTAAAACTGCACTGATTTGGGGGTTTCTTAGATTTCCCAAACAATGCCGGACATGACGTTGCTAGCTGACTATAATCCCAAAGCTATGGCTATGTTACATGCTCCTTCACTCCAATCTAGTGTGCCATCTTAGCTTGTCATCTGCATCTTCCTGGGCCTGACAGGTTTGTGTTCTTAAAAGCATTTCTGTGGTAGGGAAGAGCAAGTTTACTTTGGGATGAAGATTCTCGTACTGAAGATAGTGCCAGAGTATTCTGTATATAGGAAGTGAGAAGTAACAAATGCCTTGGTCAGATTCTAACTGGAAACTAAGCCTTATGAGGAACGATTGAGGGAGTTGGGTATGTTTAGCCTGGAGAAGAGAAGACTGAGAGGTGATAGGATAGCCATCTTCAAATATCTGTTGGACTGTCACATGGAAGATGGAGTAAGATTTTTTTATGGTTCTTCAGAGAACCAGTAGATTTCAAACTTTTTCTGTTTTGTTTTGTTTTTTATTTAACTGTTATAGTTATTACAAGTCATGAATAACTGTATTTTAAAGTTTAGCCTTAGGCTTAATTATTACCAAGTCTGAGAGGGAGAGAGAATCGCTCAGCTTCTTGTCTGAAGGAAAGGAAGGAAGGAAGTTTTACTCTGAAGTGAACTACTTTCCCCTCTCCAACAAAAAGGAAACTTCATAAAGTTTTCTGTTCCTGGAAATTTTTTTGGATTCATGTAATGAATTTCTGAAATTTTCCAAAACATAATCTAGAGGGGGAAAATAATAACCCACAGGCCTCACCTTTGAAACCAGGGAGATGGGACAAGAAAGAAGCCCAAGTAGGAAAGAAAGTTTGAGCAGTTCTGTATGTAGGCGACATTCACTATGTCCCACTTGTGAGATTTCTGTCCACATTACAGGAGGATAGCTGCAGCTACATAGATTTCAAGATTGTTCCAGTAAAGGATGGTGTAGTTCAGATGCATATTTGTTGGCTAAGATAAGCAAAAATTCATAGCAAAAATTCTGATGCAAACAAAGCTCAAGTTTGGGCTTATGGACTGTATCCAATAATATAGCATTAAATAAGCCTCCCATCAGAGACACGGGTGGCGCTGTGAGTTAAACCACTGAGCCTAGGGCTTGCCAATCAAAAGGTTGGCGGTTGGAATCCCCGCGACAGGATGAGCTCCCATTGCTCAGTCCCTGCTCCTGCAAACCTAGCAGTTCGAAAGCATGAAGTGCAAGTAGATAAATAGGTACCGCTCTGGCGGGAAGGTAAATGGTGTTTCCGTGCGCTGCTCTGGTTCGTCAGAAGCGGCTTAGTCATGCTGGCCACATGACCCGGAAGCTGCACGCTGGCTCGCTCAGCCAATAAAGCAAGATGAGCGCCACAACCCCAGAGTCGTCCGTGACTGGACCTAATGGTCAAGGGTCCCTTTACCTTTAAGCCTCCCATCAGTTCAATAATTTTCTCTTGCGCAACAGGGCTTCCCTCTGCATGACCCTTAAATCTGTTCTGGGAGTTCCACCAACTGTCCACAGCAGATTTGGAGAGGGTAGAGGGTGGGAAAGGGGGGAGTCACACGGCACAAGTGCAAATGCTTTCATGGACATTTTTATGTAGAGCAGAGATGAGGAACTGGATTTGGTGGATGGATAAGATTATGATTTCCCTGCCCTTAACATTTCCATCACCTGACTCCCAGTGATGCCAGGTTACCTTTTTATACCAGCCGAATGAGAGCTGGTATAAACTGATTAATGTCACAAGACTGTAACCTCAGATTCAGGAGATCTTGGAAGATTAGTAAGCAATTGTCGCTTTTTGTGTTTTATTCTTTTTTCACAATCTTGCCATTAAACATTTCTCTGCTGCATAAGATTTGGTTTTATGAGATTTGGGTTTGTTATTATTTATTATTATAATTTTTGAATTTATATACCGCCCTATACCCAGAGGTCTCAGGGCGGTTCACAGAATAAAATCCGAATATAAAACCACATAATACATAATCAAAATAAAAGCAATAATCCAATAACCCCCCCCCCAAAAAAAAAACCACATCTTAAAAGGACATAGGATGTCAATCAAATCAACCAAAGGCCTGGTTAAAAAGGAATGTTTTTGCCTGGCGCCTAAAGGTGTAATAATGAAGACCCCAGGCAAACTTCCCTGGGGAAAGCATTCCACAGATGGGGAGCCACTGCAGAGAAGGCCTGTTCTCATGTTGCCACCCTCCGGACCTCTGGAGGAGGAGGCAGACAAAGGAGGGCATCAGGTGATCTCAGGGTCCGGGCAGGTTCATATGGAAAGAGGCAGTCCTTGAGGCATTGCGGTTATGAGCTGTTTAAGGCTTTATAGGTCAAAACCAGCACTTTGAATTGGGCCCGGAAACTCCAGTGCAGTCAGACCAGGATTGGTGTAATATGCTCAAACCATCTTACCCTGGGGAGCAACCTGGCCACTGAATTCTGCACTAGCTGAAGTTTCCGAACCATCTTCAGAGGCAGCCCTACGTATAACTCATTGCAGTATTCTAACCTTGAGGTTACCAGAGCATAGACAACAGTAGTTAGGCTATTCCTGTCCAGATAGGGGTTCAGCTGAGCCACCAGCTGAAGCTGATGGAAGGCACTCCGGGCCACTGAGGCCACCTGAGCCTCGAGCAACAGCAGAGGTTCCAGGAGTACCCCCAAGCTACAAACCTGTTCCTTCAGAGGAAATGTAACCCCATCAAGAGCAGGCAATCTCCCACCCACCTGGTCTAGGGAACCACCCACTAACAGTGTCTCAGTCTTATCTGGATTGAGTTTTAGTTTGTTGGCTCTCATCCAGTCCATTACCCAGGCAGGACACTGGTCCAGCACTTCCACTGCCTCGCCTGCAGATGTAAAGGAGAAATAGAGTCGAGTGTTTTCTCAAAAACAAGTTGCAAACTTGGTGGATCGGGGGAATGCCCTGGATGTAGTGCATCTTGAGTTCAGTAAGGCCATTATATTCTTGTGGGGAAGGTGGGAAAATGTGGTCTGTCTTCATGTGTCCTGTGGATGATTTCGTGTCTCTTCCCCCACACCCTGGCAGTAGTACACCTGTCCCTCCTCGTACCAACCTGTTTTCTGAATTCCAGATAATTTCAAAAATAGTTTGCAGTGTGACACAGGAGGCGATGGTTAAGTGGGAAAAAGTCAAAAGAGCAATCCAGGTCACTGGAGTCTTGGATCTGACTAAAGGAGCTTTTTGGATTCTGGCCAAAAGTGTTGTTCAAATCTCATACTGCATGGTCAGCTGTGGGAATATTGTAGTGTGCTTTCACTGAATGCTGTGGGAGTACTTGAAGCTGCAGCTAAGTGGGTATGTACCTGAACAGAAATCTGGATAGGAGACTGTTTGGGAGTGACTCATAAGAGCAGGGTGTAAATATAATAAATAATTTTTAGCATCATTCTTGAGCAAATTTCTCCCAAGTCACATATGAATGAAAAGAAATTAGTGTTCATTTCATGTCATGCTGGTTTTTTTCCTTGTGTACGTGTGTAGTTGGAAGATAGAGCAGGGGAAAAATGTGAATAGGCAATTCCTTTTAATTAGTGAAATTTAAGTCAGATGCATATCTTAAGAAGTAATGAGCTTCATAAAAGCAAGACCTCATTGGATCAAAGTCAGTTTAAGATAAGGGCATCTCAAGGTCACAGAAAGAGCTGCCCAGCAGTTCCATTTGCATAAAAAATTACTGTCAGAAATAGGCGGTGGAGGCAGCCCTGGCATTTTGATCTCTTGGCCTTTGTCATGGAGATTCCTTGCAGAGAAGGGAGGAAGGCCAGTGTCCCAGATAATGATTAACTGTTTTAATGGCATTCATTCATTCATTCACTCATTCCGCACTAACTACTCATGCAGAAAAAAGGGTTATGTAAAATGACATTAGAAGAAAATCATTTGTAATCGTTGCATCGGGGCTGCACTTTGAGGAGACATTAGGAGTAAATCCGTGGCGTGGTAGGCTTATGCTTTATCTTCTGATATTTACTGAGTTTACTGGTGCATGAAAAGCTTTCAGCAAGAATAGCAGATGGGATGGACCTTTCATAGGTAATGCTATCTACTGGGTTATTACTTCTATATATTGATAGTGAAGTAATCTTCAAGATATCACCCTACAAAATATAGATTATTTAAATGTTTGTAACAAAAAATCCTATAACACAGAGCAGCTACTATCATGAATACTTCATTTTGTACCTATTGGATCAGAGGCCTTAAATGCTTTTTAAAATCTGAAATAATGAGAATATAGTGAGCTTGACAACATATTGGGTTTCTTTTCTTTCTTTCCCCCCTCTCCTTTGCCTTTTGGACAGCTGTAGGGAGATATGCATAGTTAATCTGAATAGCAAGTATTCAATTTAATTTGTCTCCTTAAATCTGACCTTTTCTATTACATAAACAAAAGGAGGTGCCCTGCAGACATCTTTTGATGTTACACGAACACACATTCTTCATGCATCCAAAACTCCTTAAGGATTTTTGCAAGATTTATAGAACAGAAAAACAGGCTCCCATTGTTTCTACTTCCAGTTGCTGATGTACAGTCATGTCCCAATGGAAAAAAAAAATTGTTGCTATACTTTCTATACGCTGGGGAGCAGGATAATATTGGTTGGAAATATTTCCACTCATTATTACCAATTTACTAAAATAAGCAGCTCTGGAACAAAAACATTGATAAGCAGCAATTTTTAATCTGTCTGCTATTTGCACTCAACAGAAAATAGAATCATAAAACTGTAGGTCTACAGATGTAGGTTTATTTACCCTTTTTATATTCCATACAATTATTTTAAGAGTGGCTAAGAGGCTATATATCGCGCTGATGAATAGGTTCTGTGATATATGTTTATTTCATAAAATAGAAGACAGATTATTTTTCCTTTTCAGTAAGTTAATATTGTGTTACCCCAAGCATTATTTTAAGAAATCAGAAGTTGCCATCCACAAGGATAGCCAATGTAGTCCCCTCCAGATGTTTATGCATTCTAACTCCCATTATCCCTGACCATTGACCAGGCTGGCTGGACCTGATGAGAGTTGGAGTCCAGCAATATCTGGATGGCCCCACATCAGCTACTCCTGTCTTATCCCAAGTTCAGCACATGGTCTTTTTAGTATTGTGTACCTTGACGCGGTGGGACTCGGGTGGCGCAGGGACGTTGGTGGCGCTGTGGTCTAAACCACAGAGCCTAGGGCAGGGGTCAGCAACCCACGGCTCCGGAGCCGCATGTGGCTCTTTTACACCTTTGCCGCGGCTCCGGGGCGGATACTAGCGAGGGGAGGAGGCGCATTGTGCGCCCCGACACTCCCCACTGTGGCGAGCGCTGTACTGGCTGTGACGTTGCATGGGGGTGGTGCGTGCGTTAGTCACGCACCGTCCCGACGTCATCTTCCCGCCCGCTGTCAGATATATTTGTTTTAAATGTCGCAATGGTTTTGTGGCTCCCAGTTTTTTTTCCTTCGGAAACGGGTCCAAGTGGCTCTTTTTGTCTTAAAGGTTGCAGACACCTGGCCTAGGGCTTGCCGATCAGAAGGTCAGTGGTTCGAATCCCCGTGACGGGGAGAGCTCCCGTTGCTCGGTCCCTGCTCCTGCCAACCTAGCAGCTCGAAAGCACGTCAAAGTGCAAGTAGATAAATAGGTACCGCTCCAGCAGGAAGGTAAACGGTGTTTCTGTGCGCTGCTCTGGTTCGCCAGAAGCGGCGTAGTCATGCTGGTCACATGACCCGGAAGCTGTACACCGGCTCCCTCAGCCAGTAAAGCGAGATGAGCGCCGCAACCCCAGAGTCGTCCATGACTGGACCTAACAGTGATGGGTCCCTTTACCTTTACCTTTACCTTAACTACAAGGTTTTTCCAGGGTGTCAGAAGTAGTTCTTTCTCACCCTTGAATCTAAGGACCTGTTCATCAGAGACAGCTAGTGCAAGCAGATAACTCTGAAAAGGTTAAGGATCTAGCTGTAAGTTTGCTAAACACACATTTATAAAGATACTTAGGTCACAGTTTTACACAGCTTACCTGGGAATAAGCCCCACTGAACTCAACAAGACTTGTTTCCAAGTACAGTTAAGTACTTAATTCGTTCCGGAGGTCTGTACTTAACCTGAAACTGTTCTTAACCTGAAGCACCACTTTAGCTAATGGGGCCTCCCGCTGCCGGAGCACGATTTCTGTTCTTATCCTGAGCAAAGTTCTTAACCTGAAGCACTATTTCTGGGTTAGCAGAGTCTGTAACCTGAAGTGTATGTAACCTGAAGCGTATGTAACCTGAGGTACTACTGTACACATTTTAAAGATTGTGCTGTTAAAAAAAATGCATCAAGACAGATCTTAGAACTTCACGCACTTTTAGCAGAATTTACATCTAGGCTAAGACCCCATGAACATACAATTAGTCTAGCTTCCAGATAAATGTGTATGGAAACGCAGCCTTAGCTGATAAATGAGGTTAATTCAAAATCTAGAATTGGGTGACAACTCTAATTGTACTGTTATTGATTAGGTTGTAGGTGTGTGTTGCTAAACTATTTTAATTAGTTGTATTTGGGATCTTGCTATGTGTAATTCTTGCTGTTTTTTCTGTTGCAGACCAGGCCGGGACCACTGAAGCAGGCTGAAACACAAGTTGAACATTCTGATTCCATGTACTGTTACAACTGTGCAGAGAAAGGCCACTATGGATATGTAAGCCCTAGCAGCGTCTAACTTTGCTTCTGATTATTCTGTTAAGAAGAAAGCATTGATCACGTACCCCTACTCAGCAGTTTAGAGACTTCAGCCACTCAGAATAGCTAGGCTAGTTGGAAATTTCAACACAGAATAAGGCCTTAGGCATACAGTCAGCTCACAGCTTGTGTGCATTGCATTACCTTGCACGACCCAGCTTTACGCACTTGGTGGCCAGCCAGTTGCAATTGCACAAATTTAAAGCACATAAGGTGGAAAGCTTAAAAGTGCTTTCTGCGCTGGGTTTTTCTGCTGCAGAAAGAACTTTTAAGTTCTCTGCCTTGCTTACTGGGTTCTAGGGTGCTCTTGTGTGGATTCTGGGAGGCTCCCATGAGAATTTCCAATACCTCACAAGGTTCACCAGCTTTAGAAAAGTAGGCATAGTCACCAGGAGTTGTTCTGGAGTTGTTCTGACTATATGCAATTTTAGCTTTATGCGCAATTCCCTGGAACGTAACTCCTGTGCAAGTTGTGGGTCTACTTACTGTATTTTATAAATAACATCTGATCTTACCCACAGCTAAATGTGATCAGCTCTGGAGAGAAAGGCATTTGTTTCACTTCCTCTCTCCCTGTTACTTCTGAGGATGGGAGAAGTTGAGAACATAGTGAGGTTGCAGCGAATGTATGTGCAGTGACACCAGAATAGTTGTGTGTGTCCAAAATTTGCTAAACCACACTTTAGTATGATGTGCAAACAGCCTGTTGCTGGGAGGAATAAGTGGGGGTGACCTTGCATGGATAGAGTTGGCCGTCTAGGGTGGGTGGACAAAGCTGTGGTGGAGCTATGAGCAGTGTCATGCTCGGGAGCACCAGCAAACCCTGATCAGAAAAGGGAAATAAGGTGGAAGGTGAAAAAGGTTTATCATTTGATCTCTGTTGCCGTTGACATAATCACACCTGCCTTTCCTGTCCAAGCACCACATTCCCTGAGGGATAAGCAGCACCAGTAGCTGATTCCACAAATGCCTCTGCAGGTTTCCTGCATTTCCCCATAATTTGCAGGGGTGCTGCATGTTGTCTCCGTTGCATCCCCTGTCTCCCACAATGACTTGGCTCATGGGTGAGATGTGTCTGATGCCCATATTGGCCTGTTGGGTCCAGGCAACCTAACCTGATGCCGCAACCTTGCTCATCTCACAGGTGAACTGGGAAGAAGCGAGTTCCCCATTTTCTGTGGTTGATCCTGGGGTGGTGCCTACCCAGAGGGAATTCCTCAAGTTCACGCCCTGATTTAAAGGGTTTATTTCCAGAGATATCTAGGAATCTGTCAGTACTGCCCTGCAACCCCTCAGTGGCAGGTCTTCTGCCAAACGATTGCATAAGGAACAGGAAAAACTTAAGTCCCGGGGGCAGGCTCTGTAGCCTGTGCACCCTGAGCCCTCATCCTGATATCTGGCTACAGGTGCTCCGTTTTTTTCCTTCGGTTCCCGCCAACCACCTACACATTTTTTTCACTAGCCTCCTGTAATGCTTGGCGAGCTGAGTGGATGTTTTCCAGTGTGATAAAATTGGTTTCTGGTTTCCTGCTTTGATGGCTGAGGATATGTCCCTTTTCCCACAGTCTATCAGCCAGCGCAAAGAATTTTAATCAAGGTTTGGGGAGGTTGTGTTCATCACTCGAGGCTGTGACAAATAAAGTCAAGATCCACTACAGATGGCAGAGTACCAACTTCCCCCTTGTTTTCCAGCCCTGAAATGCCAGGATTTTAGGTCGAGGAGTGGAGCTATGGATTTGTGTAATGTAATTGCTCGTGTGGGATGGCAAATCCAGTGTGTTTTTCCTGGTGCGATGGGACACACGTTCCTTCAGACCTTTGTCATCTTTGAGGTTATCTGTCAGTTCCCTCTCCCCCAACTCAAACCATAAGTGGTGAGGTGTCTGGTGGGGAATTCGAATGGGTTCCCTATCTGTATCTGTAGAAAGGCTCAACATTTTCTCCTCAGAACAGGGATCTGAGCAATCTGGGCAGAGAATAGGAGTGTTCCTATTTGAAAAGCAACTAGGGGGTTAAAGGGACAAGCCAGAGACAGTTGTTGAGAAGAGTTAACATTTCTGGAACATTTCAAAGTTATGCTCAGAAACGGCAAGACTATAAATTGAAAGAGCCAACCCAACATTACCTAAATTGCAAAGGGCCTCTTGTAGCAATTCGGAGTTTGTGCCCACTGCTGCTAGGCTGAAGAAAGTGGAGGATTTGTAGATGTGCCTTGCATTCACATTCCAAGCTGTCAGTCAGATAGAACGCTTCTCAGGTGTGTTGGTAGCAGGCTGAGCTTTCCGTCCTCTGTGTGTTGGCTGTGGTGCTAAGGAGCATCCCCCAGAGTATTTAACGGTACAAAGTGTGTGGCAGCTTACCTGAAAGAGAGAGGTCTGAGAAAGTGCGTGTCATACACTATTGAGATGGTTGTTCAGTGCAGTGATTTATTATTTTTTTAAAAGAAAAGAAAAAAGCTGGAGTTCTTGCTTCTGGAGGCTTGTGCTTTTTTCACCCACTAGGGCTTTACTGTCAGCGTATTGAGGGGCGCAAAGGCCATCTGTCTGTGGCATAAGTTTTAGACTTTGTGCAACATCTCCAAGAAGACACTGGGAGAGGGGGGAGCGTGTTCCACAGCCATCAGAGATTAGCCGTGCTTCTTCACCTAGCCTTATCTGAAAGTATTTAGGGGAGAAGGGGTCTTAGAAAACATGTGGTACAAACAGATGGAAAGTCACTGGCAATTCTTCCTTTTCAGAAACACTCAGCTGTAAATTTCCTACCAACAGATTTTTTTTTTTAAGTTCTCAAATGTTTGAAACATGGTTTTCACTAAAAAAACAAACAAACCCCAACACCTTTCGTTCCACATGCCCTTTGCTTATTGATGGTGACCTATCATGGAGAAGCATAGAGTATTCAGCATGAAGAGGGAGATGTATTCATCCAACCTGGTCTGCATGTCCTTTTTCCTCCATCCCCAGACATTTGAAACACCTGGCCCTTCAAGCCAATTAAGTGTGTGTGACCTGATCTATGCCCTTCAGCAGCAGCAAGATGATGTAGCCTGTGCTATCAGGAGTGAAAGGAGGCACTCCGCTTGCCTCAGTTCTCTCAACATTCCCAGCTGCCTTTCTCTGCAAGAAGCTAGAGAACAGGTGGTTGGCCTCCGACTTCCAATTAGCTAAAGCTGCAGGCTATTTCTTCAAGGATTCCAGAATTTTTTCTGGCTCCCATCAGTCTCTGGGGGCAGACCACTGAATTTGGTTCTCAACCTCTGCAGTGGTTACAGGTAGTTTTGAAGTCAAACCTGACCTCCGGCTCAGGTATCAGCTCTCCTGTCTGTCAATTGCTTTATGATACAGTGGTAGCTTGGAACTCGAATGTAATCTGTTCCGGAAGACCGTTCGACTTCTGAAACGTTTGAGTTCCGAGGCGCAGCTTCTGATTGGCCGACAGCTAGATTTTTGCACAGCAGAAGCCACGTAGGACATTTGTGTTCCGAAGAATGTGGAAAACTGGAGCACTTCTGGGTTTTGGGCGTTCAGGAGCCCAAATGTTTGAGAACAGAGCCGTTCAAGTTCCAAGGTACCACTGTGGTTTGTTTTTTATGTGAACTGTTTGTGTGTTTTTTGATATCAGAACGTTAGGATAGGATATTCCTATAAATTAAGATATATATATATATTTTAAAAAAAATTACTGTCCAAGTTCACCTCCTCCAAATTATGCACCAGATATTACCCTTACAGTTAGTTGGTGATGATACTCAAAGAGGAGCAGAGAAATGTATTTCTCTTGTAGACCAGCCACCTCTGGTTTCACATAAGGATATTAGCTAATGTCAGTTATCAACCATCTCTTCACCCCCAAGTCAGCAAAACCAACTGATGTCGGTTCATTTGGCTTGTTTTCCTGGATAGGGTTTGAGTTACTGAATCTAGCAGAAAGAGAAAATGTGCCTTAAAAGTTGCCATTAAAATATTACTTTGCAGGAATGTTCAGAGAGGCGGATGTTTGGAGGGACATTTCCTACTTCCCCCTTCATCTATTACTATGATAGCAATTATGATTTCAAGAGGCGTCGTCAGAGAATAAAGAAAAAAGTGCAAGGTATGATATAAATTTGTTGAGCTTTCTAAGTCCACATTTTTGTTTTGCTCCTCTTTAACCATGGCTGCTGTTAGGTTTTCTGCTTCTTGACTTAATCTGGATAATTTAAAGGAGTAGAAGTGGGGATATTTCAGAACCAGGATGAAACAACAAGTATTTACCTTCTCTGATTATATGGCTCCAGACAGACCTGCCTGAAATTCAGGCTTCAGAGTACATAAACGAAGAGGAGAAATATTTTACAGTTATGGGATGATTTACTGAGCACTCAAGCCACAGTTGATCTTTACTGAGAAATTGGGGTTCTTTTTTAGCTTCATTGTATGTTTAAGCTGCTGCATTTAGATGAAATGTTCTGAACTCTTCAACCAGTGCTCAAATTTGTGGCTTTTTATTCCCAAAACACTGGAATGCAGAGTTGGCATTTTGATAAAAGGTAAATCATGTTATTTTGAAACCTGCCTATAACTTCCAACTACTTTACTGGGCGATATTGGCAACTGTTGCCATTACATTTCCTATTTGAGGTTGAGCATATACCTCTAACAGTTATAAAGCTTGGGGGGCTTAAGATCGGTATGAACTCAATGATATAGCTGTAAAAGATTTTTAACATTGCTCATAGTTTCTGGCTGCAGCTGACCTAAAAAATGGATGAGTATCCATATTTCATCGAACTGCTTAATTACTTTGCATGCAGGATGCCCTACAAAGCCTTCAAATTGTGTGTGTGTGTGTATCAATCATTTGACCTCTTAAGTATCATCAAGTGTCTTGGTTTTTACAGAACTTCAAGATGCAGGCCTTGTGCCAAAGGCTCTGAAGAGACCACGCATAGACAATGGCCATAAGAAAAAGAAGAGAGGAGATAAGCATCCTAAAAAGCTGAAGAAAATGTCCCAGGCCAACATACCCAAAGGAAGGAAGGATAAGAAGGTGGTCCAGAGTAACTATAACATGGAAGAGGACTTTCCCAGAGGTGGTAACAGGGATGCTCTTAAAAAGAGCAGGAAAACCAGGGCACAGGGCACCTTTGGCCTCCCAGCAAATGGAGGCCAAGCAGAAATCCTTCAGGTTTCTCTGAAGACAGCAAAAAAGAGGAGGAAGAAGAAACGGAGAAAGAACACAAGTGGTAGCTCTCCCAGGGATGAGAGTTTATTCCTGATAAAACAGAGGAAGAAGAAATCAAAGCAGAAACAGAAACCCAATTTGTGATGGAAGGGGGAGTGGATGTGGGGTTGGGGGTTAAGCTTGAGACAGCTTTCACACCATCACCCACCCACACCCCATGGAACATAAAACCAGACATAAGTGCAGGCTGGGATACAAAAAAACAAAAACCCAGTGAGTTTGCCTGTGCCATTTCATTTGGTTTGTGACAAAAATGATTAATGTATGCGAGATTATACATTGTACTTGTTTTCTACAACTTCTGTATTTGGATTGAACGTGGGGGGTAAGGGGTTGTGCTACAGAGTCAAAGCAAAATGAGGATTGGTCCACTGTGTTGCATACAGTCTTTTTTCTCTTTTTAAAAAAATAAATCCTGCTGTTTGTTAAAGCACTTCTCTTTAGCACATGTGCTTTATTTCCATGCAGGCTTTAGAGAAGAACTTCGCAGAGGGCGTGGATATTGAACAAATTGACTTAAAGCTGCTTCACATGTTTGACAGAAATGGGAACAGAATTACATACAACCTAACAGCAGGAGTCACTTTGTGCTGTTTCTGTTGGTGCTTCTGTAGGATGTGTGAAACGGGTCTAGGAAACAGGATACTGAAGAGAGTTCTCATCTACATCCTAATTTATTTTCATCCCAGAGTTGATCCATGATGTCGCCTTCTTCGGCATTCTTCTGCCTTGAGGAATATGCTGAACTGCCTTTAACTTGTCATAGATGCATCACCACAAGTTGGACTGGCAAGTCTGGTTGTAAGAGCTAGTCTTTTATGTAGGAAGGCTTCAATTCTGAAATCTCAGCCTCTCAGGTGCTCTCCTGCTGCATTTCAAGGGGCTTACTAGTAAGTGACTTCATGGTTGTCTCCTAATATATTTAACTTGCCAACAAACAAAAGAAGTTAAATTATTATTATTTTATTTAAAAAACCCCAATTTAAATAGTTAATTAAATCTTCATAGAGATAGCTATTCAAGTTATAAAGATAATGATTGTGTAAGAAGTATACCTGTTCTTAGAAATAACATGACATATAATTCAGTTGCTTTAAAATTAGGTAATTTTGTAACTGAATTACAGTTAAAATTTTAAGGTAGGAATAAAATGCAGTATTCAAGCTGGAAAATAACAATTTTAGTGCCTTCCTTGTTTCTTTAAAATCACACTTATACTGTCTTAACATTAATACTGCCAACCCGTGTTAGCTCTAACTCAAGGATTTTGGGCTGTTTCACACACTACTTTTTCTGAGCCTGACATTAATCTCCATGTTGGAAAAGGTAGCCTTGGTACTATACAATAGCACTGAAACCTTATTGTCATGATAAACCACTTTTCTAGTAAGAGCTGTATCCAATTATATCCCTCCCTTCCCTGACAGAATGCTTTTTGATTCAGCAAAGGTTTCTGTGAGTTGAAAGGGGGAGGGGAGTGATTTTTCACTGAATTCTCCCTTCCTATCCGGCCCCCTCCCTCAACCTCCTTCACAGGGTTGGAGGAACCTTTAACAGTGTGGAAAGGGGCACAGTGGACTCTGAATGAGAGAGGAAGCTTTTGTAGGGGGGGGGGCAACTCTTCTGTCCCTCCCCCACTCCTTCCTGCTCTGCTGAATGAAAGATCCATCAGTGGAAGGCGGGGCACAGTTGCAGTGGAGCCTAAGCATTTAACATAAGCAGAATCCTGCTTGATCAATATGGCTAGCCAGTTGGCTATGGGAGATCATAAGTGAGGCATGATGGAAATACCTCTCTTCTGCTTAGGGACCCCAGCAACTGACACTCAGAAGCCTATTGCCTCTTATACTGGAGGTAGTACCTAGACTTCATGACTATTGACCATTCCCTCTATGAATTTGTTTAATCCTGTTTCCAAATCAACCAGATTGATGGCCATCACTACATTTTCCATAGTTCTAGCTGTGTGATTTGTAAGAAGTACCGTATTTTTTGCTCTATAAGACTCACTTTTCCCCTCCTAAAAAGTAAGGGGAAATGTGTGTGTGTCTTATGGAGCGAATGCAGGCTGCGCAGCTATCCCAGAAGCCAGAACAGCAAGAGGGATCGCTGCTTTCACTGCACAGCAATCCCTCTTGCTGTTCTGGCTTCTGAGATTCATAATATTTTCTGTCTTGTTTTCCTCCTTCAAAAACTAGGTGCGTCTTATGGTCTGATGCATCTTATAGAGCGAAAAATACGGTATTTCCTTTTGTCTGTCCCGAGTCTTTCAGCATTCATTGGATGACTGTGGCTTCAATTATAGGAGAGCGTTCAAAACTTCTTTCTTTCCACTGTCTTAGCACCATGCATAATTTTATAGCTTCTTTTTCATCCTCCCCCTCCCTTACACACCATTTTTTTCCTAAACCGAAAAAGCTCCAAGCTTCATATCCTCATACAAGAATTTCTCCAGCAACTTGATTTTGTTAGCTGAAAATGAAAATGAAAATAAACCCACCACAATATAATCTTATTGGGCCAGTTCTGTTCTGGTGCCTAGACAATCTAATGGGATGGTCTACCCCATGGGTAGGCAAACTAAGGCCCGGGGGCCGGATGCGGCCAAATCACCTTCTAAATCCAGCCCACGGACGGTCTGGGAATCAGCGTGTTTTTGCATGAGCAGAATGTGTCCTTTTATTTAAAATGCATCTCTGGGTTATTTGTGGGGCATAGGAATTTGTTCATTTATTATTATTTTTAAAAAATATAGTCCAGCCCCCACAAGGTCTGAGGTGACAGTGGACTGGCCCCCCTGCTGAAAAAGTTTGCTGACCCCTGGTCTACCTAGTCTGTGAGGTTGTAGAAATTGACATATAAATGTAATTGTGATTATGCAGAACACCATGCGTGCAAGTTACAGGAGTGAGGAGGCAGAGTCGAAAAAGAGCTTAACAACTTGGAGCCCATAAATAAGAGACAAATAGTGGAGCTAGATGACATCATATTGGCTGGCTTGAAAAATTAGATGAGAAGCAACTTTCAAAACAGTAAAGAAGAACAAACATATAGCAATAATCTTAGCAAGGTAGGATGATAAACTGCAATATTTAGGCAGTATTTAAACTGTATGAGTATCCTGCACAATTCTGTTCAATGACATGTCTGTCCTCCACATGTTTATTTTGGGTCAGTATAAATTACCAGTTCCTATTTTATCTCTTCAAAGCTATATGTCATCCCCATGTGTTGGGTTTTGTTTCTTTTTAAAGAACTCTTAGTCTTTACCCTGAAGTTGCCTGGAACTGAATAACATTCTTATCCCCGGAGAGGAAGATGTCTCAAGGTTGCAGTTGACGTGCACTGGCAAAGTATCACAAGGGACTCTCCATTGTAAGAATAAATAAGGGGCTTCCATTTAACAAGAGAAGATGGGAAGCAGGAATGATCTGGTTCTGCAATGGTTTGGGTGGGGAATTGTTCAAGGTATGAACAAGTGGCAAGAATATACTTAGTTAATTATTTGCTGTGGGCTTCAGGTGGATAGTTCTGTAAGAGGAAAACATGCAGCAATTTCTGAAGTCTGCTTATCTTCTGCTTGTAGCAGAATATGAATTCTGAGGAATTGAATTGACAAGGAGGCAAGAAATGCTAAGGCGTTGGAACACTTACTTTCAAAGCTGCCGAAGTTTAATACTACAATGCACGCACAACAGAAATGACAAAGGCTTCCTGTATCTGGTGTTAGCATTTCAGTATTATCAGGCTTGACAAAAAGCAAGGTAAAAAATAAAATAAAATCCATGCCACAAAGGTCTAAATTCCACATCAAGGAGAAGAAGCTGTCTTCTGCAAACTCTGTTGCTGATGAAAGTTCAGCGTATTTTCATGATTCATCTAGTTTTGTGTAATTTGGTTTGCCAAACATAACGCAGAAATGCAGAGTGGGAGAGAGTAAATGACATGTTCAAAGATGGGGAGGTATGGCAGTCTGAAAAATGGCCCTGTTACACAGAAAAACAAACAAACATTATGCACATTGATTCTGCATATTTTGGGTTATTTTACGTAATTTATTTCGCATCAGATAGTGATGGGAGAAGGCAATAAATTGTTACTGGATTTTTAAGGCTAGGCTGACACTTTGGGCCACTTGGATATAACAACCTTAGTTTAATATACCATAGTTTATTAAACTGAGAATGAATGCCATGCCTGTGCCTCTTTCACCTCCCTCCGTTTGACACTTCTATCCTGGTTTGTTTAAGCCAGTCTCCTCTGACACCCAGACCAGAAAACTAGTTTAATCTCAGATGACTAACCAAGATACGAAGCCAGGCTCAGAAAGCTGGTTGCCAAAAGAAACTTCGTGGAAAGCAAATGCAAGTTCCCCTTCCCAACAGAGTCTGCATTCCAGCCCTGCCAGGTCCCAATAAAGAGCCGAAGATGCTCTAGTCCCTCAGATAGGAAAGTGGTGGAGATGACAGCTAATGGAAGGGGAAAGGGTGCAAGAAAGTATATTGAAGAAGCACCAACATTTCCTGCTCATCTTCCTGACATCTGGAAACAGTGCTTTGCTTCTTCCACAATCTAAGGAGATCGCACAACAACTACAGTTTTATACATGGAGCCATTTTCATGAATGTCCATCCTTTGTCCGCTTTATGCTTAAGTTTCCTTCAGGATCAGTTCTCAGGTAGCACTGGGCACCTGCTGATCTTCCTTTGCACACCCTTCTCTTAAAGGCACATACACAATTTGCCACATATCGTCCGCTCGTGAGGTGTAGCACATAGTTCAGGCCTGGTGTTGATGTCAGAACAGTGCTCCTCTCTACATTGTTTTTCTTCAGGAAGTTCAAGAAGTTCTTAATGTGCAGAACTGAAGGACCCAAAAAGGAGGCCCTCAGCCATCAAATCCAGACCATTCAAAATTATTTGTTTAAATCCAGCTATTAGTCAATTAACCATGAAAGCTATGTGGGCTTGTTATAAGCTGTTTTGACTTGCAATCTCAACAAGCATACTTAAAAAAAAAACTTTTTAAAAGGCAATGTTAATTAGGACTCTGGTCTTTGAGGTGCTGAATCTCCCATAATTTGACTTCCTAATCGTTCCATAGAAGAGGTGACGCTTACCTAAAAATACATTTTTTTATCCTGTTGTTTAGGGCTTACACAGATTCTAAGCTTCAGGAGCCATAGTGTATGGCAAATTCACCACTTGCTGAGCAGCATACGTCTTAAGAGGTTCTATTGAACTCCAGCTGGATTTTCTATGCACTGTGGATTTTCATTTTGCCTTTTAATTTTTTACTTTAATGAATTACTTTTAACAAAAGAACAAAGTAACAACCAAGCTTTTAAAAGAATAGAAATGTGTGGACCTTAAGAGAGAGAAATTAAATTGACTTCAGGAAAACTAATTAAAAACTTGAGAAAATTCCATTCAAAATGGCTGGCCTGTATGTTAAGGAACATAGGAAGCTGCCTTACACAATTGGTCATTCTAACTCAGTATTGTTGACACTGGCTGGCAGCAGCTCTTTGAGATTTCAGAGCGGGTATTTCCCAGCCCTGCCAGCAGATGCTGGGACTGAACCTGGTATAAACAAAACTGCTCACAGTATCAGCAAAACCACAACATCATCCATTGTTGTTGCTGAGTCGTTTAGTCGTGTCCGACTCTTCGTGACCCCATGGACCAGAGCACGCCAGGCACTCCTGTCCTCCACTGCCTCCCGCAGTTTGGTCAAACTCATGTTGGCAGCTTCGAGAGCACTATCCAACCATCTCGTCCTCTATCGTCCCCTTCTCCTTGTGCCCTCCATCTTTCCCAACATCAGGGTCTTTTACAGGGAGTCTTCTCTTCTCATGAGGTGGCCAAAGTATTGGAGCCTCAGCTTCAGGATCTGTCCTTCCAGTGAGCACTCAGGGCTGATTTCCTTAAGAATGGAGAGGTTTGATCTTCTTGCAGTCCACAGGACTCTCAAGAGTCTCCTCCAGCACCATAATTCAAAAGCATCAATTCTTCGGCGATCAGCCTTCTTTATGGTCCGGCTTTCACTTCCATACATCACTACTAGGAAAACCATAGCTTTTACTATAAGGACCTTTGTTGGCAAGGTGATGTCTCTACTTTTTAAGATGCTGTCTTTTAATCATCCATTAAAATTAATCTAAAAACTAACAAAGAAGAAGAGAATAAAAACAGCAGCAGCGACATTCAGAGCATCATCATCATCATCACCACCACCACCACCATAATTTATTATTATTTATACCCCGCCCATCTGGCTGGGCTTCCCCAGCCACTCTGTGCAGCGCCCAACAGAACACTAAAACGGAATAAAACTTCAAACATTAAAAACTTCATTAAACAGGGCTGCCTTCAGATGTCTTCTAAAAGTCAGTTGTTTATCTCCTTGACATCTGAAGGGAGGGCGTTCCACAGGGCAGGTGCCACTACCAAGAAGGCCCTCTGCCTAGTTCCCTGTACCCTCACTTCCCGCAGTGAGGGAACCGCCAGAAGGCCCTTGGAGCTGGACCTCAGTGTCCAGGCTGAATGATGGGGGTGGAGACGCTCCTTCAGGTATACTGGGCCGAGATCATTTAGGGCTTTGAAGGTAAGCACTAGCACTTTGAATTGTGCTTGGAAACGTACTGGGAGCATCCCAAAAAGCCTCTTGTCTTTGCTCTGCCAGACAGCAAGCGGCAGTGAAGCCGGCTGGACTTCTCTCAATCTCTCTGTTACTTTCTTGGGAGGCTTTTCCTGGCGTATGTACGCATTGGGTAGGAAGCACAGTAAACTTCTGCTTAGTTGAATTTGTGGCCTCTGGGGTGGTGGTGGTGGAATTGCCTCTTGATAAGCATATTGTTGTGGTTTGATCAGTTCCTCAGTAGTCCTGTAAATATTAATACTCTACTGTGACTTCCCAGGGCAGATCAGGTGGTAGTTTTGCCAAGAAGGAAGTAATTTCAGCCCAAAACACAAATTAATCGTTTCTTACTAAAGCCACAGCTATCCAGTAGTTGGTTTGGTGTTGCCTGAATCTGTTCCTTACAGCAAATGTGCATGTTATATCGTTGTTCATATACCTGGGATGAAAGGTGAATGAGAGCAAATGTGAAACTTTTTCCTGAACTTGGGTGTCCTCCTGTTCTTTATTTGGAACGAGAGTCTCTGCTCAAAGATACAGAAAAGTCTCTGCCTCCTGCTATCACTGTGAAGAAACCCAAAGCACGAACCTCACCATGTAAAGTGTTTTGCTAAATTTCACAATCTCCCTGTTATAGTAAATGTACCTTGGAAAACGAGTAACAGCAGGAATCGGCACTGTATTGTGTGACAGTCCGTAATTAGTCTTTTTGCATTGCAAAAATGATTATTAGCACTTCAGTTCATTATCAAAGCAAATTTAATTTTTATATGTAGAGGGAGCTGACTGTATTTAAAAAGGAAGTTTTGTTTGTATAGCCTGAAAAAATTAATTCCTGACGAATGTGAAGGAAATTGATAGATTTTAACCAGGAATATATTTGTGTATGCCTAATTGTCCTTTTTGAAAATATCTGCTCTACATGCCAGCATAGATCTCTATTACAAATGAGTAATTTAAATTATGGTGTTTGGGGTTGGGTTTTTTTTTAAGCTACCTGATCCCATATTATAGCCCATTAAATTCAACATGGTTTACATACATGTTTAGTATGAATAGGATTGAACCCAATGTATTTCAAAATGTAAGTTAATTTAACAAAGGGAAGCATCAATCACTTATATCAAAACTGTTATCCTGGTCAGAAAAAAAAGCAAAAATATTGGTAAATGTGATGTCAGGCAATAGCCTTCTGAAATCAAGTAAGCTAAAAAATAAATCTTCACATTTTATGTGGCAGCTGTGCTCATTAAATGATCTTACACCAGTAATCACTCTCTGCTCAGCCCAACATATGTGAATGTTACAAAAATAAAATGCAAGCATCCTCTATATCGCTCAACCAAGTGCTTTGAGAATGCTTACCATCAAGGCATAAAAGCAATGACTGTTCCCTGTAGTTTGCCCCAGAATATGATATTCAAAGAAATGCCACCTCTGATCACGAAGAAGCCCCCATTTAGTTATTATGGTGGATCCATCCTCCATAAATCTGGCTAATCCCATTTTGAAACCACCTAGTCTCTAAAAAGGGACATGGGTGGTGCTGTGGGTTAAACCACAGAGCCTACGACTTGCCGATCAGAAGGTCGGTGGTTCGAATCCCCGCGACGGGGTGAGCTCCCATTGCTCTTTCCCAGCTGCTGCCAACCTAGCAGTTCGAAAGCATGTCAAAGTGCAAGTAGATAAATAGGTACCGCTGTGGTGGGAAGGTAAACGGCGTTTCTGTGCGCTGCTCTGGTTCACCAGAAGCGGCTTAGTCATGCTGGCCACATGACCCGGAAGCTGTACGCCGGCTCCCTCGGCCAATAAAGCGAGATGAGCGCCGCAACCCCAGAGTCGACTGGACTGGACCTAATGGTCAGGGGTCCCTTTACCTTCAATCTCTAAGAGGAACTACCATTTCATAAGAGGATTCTTACCTCTCTCTTCCCTCCCACGTCCTTTTCGTCTCCCCCTTATAATTCAGATTGAAATATAATTTATTTTTGCTGTTTTTACTCTATATATCAATGGTACTATATAAATATGACTGCCCTTGAAACATTGCCCTTGCCTTTAATTTGGCCTATGCCTCGTCTCTGTTGCATCTTTTGGTTTGTTGGTTTGTTGGTTTGTTTGTTTGTTTGTTTGAGTATTAAGAATCTCCTGTCTTGAATCCATTGCTTTGGGTCCTAGCCTCTGGAGCCAAGAGAAAAGAAGCTTGCTCCATCTTCTACGTGACAGTCCTTTAGATATTTGAAGATGGCTACCATATCACTTCTCAGTCTCCTCTTTTCCAGGCTAAACATGCCCAGCTCCCTCGACCTTTCCTCATAAGACTTAGTTTCCAGACACACTAACATCTTGCTCTCCCTCCACTGCACATCTTCTAGCTTGTCAATATCCTTCTTAAATTGTCTCTCTCCACCTTTTAGATGTTTTTGTTTTGTTTTGTTGTGTTGTTTAAGATTGTGCCTGAGTAGAGTAGCACCAAGCTCAAAAACTCTTATATGACTCTTAACCTTCATGTGTTTTTTGTATTTGTTTACATTACTTTGAATTGAAATCATATATTGGGTAATCAGAGGTACTGTTTCGTTGCTATGGTTGTGAGCAGCCCTGAAGGCTTATTTGACCATTAAGGAGGGATATAATTATAACGGATGCCACCCCAACATGGAAAACAATGAAATAATCAATGGAGGAAAATGTGTTGCCTAGTCCTTGGGCATCTGCCTGTTCATTTAAAATTAAGCAAACTCCATCTTCCCAGTTGTTTAAGTATTAAGGCACACTTGGATGTTGTTTTAAACTGATAGGGGTGACCTGTTACCTTGGTCAGCATGATTTTTAAACCGGAAATGTAGCAGTAATGTCCCTGAAGTGTTTTATTCTATCAGTCACTGTGTCCGAGGAACTCAGGGTAGTGGCACAGATTCTTATGCTCTCCCGTCACTTTAACCCCCCACCTTTGGCCATGCTGGCTGGGAATGATGGGAAATGTAGTCCAACAACATCGATAGGGCATTCAGTTACAGATAGGTAGCCGTGTTGGTCTGCCATAGTCAAAATAAAAAAATTCCTTCCAGTAGCACCTTAAAGACCAACTAAGTTAGTTCTTGGTATGAGCTTTCATGTGCATGCACTAAGCCATTTTTCACCTTCTCACCCCCTGCCTTTTCCTGTAAGACCTATTGCAGTCATTAAGAGTCGTCAACAGGCTCATCTCAGCTATCTGCCAATCTCCCATTCCCACCACCCTTCTGAGTAATACCCCTCCCCACCTTCTCACTATATAGAAGGATCTGGCAACTTCTGTTTCAGTGTATCTGAAGAAGTGTGCATGCACACGAAAGCTCATACCAAGAACTAACTTAGTTGGTCTTTAAGGTGCTACTGGAAGGAATTTTTTTATTTTGAAAGGGCATTCAGTTAGCAATCCTACCAGAAACGTAACAACTGGGTCAAGATCACCCAGTGAGCTTTATAACTGAAATGCAGTTTTTAACCTGGTCCAACATTTCAGCCATGAAACCACGCAGGCTCTTTGAAAAAGGCAAGCGAAGATCTGTTTATTGCTGCGGTGCCTTTCATAGTGCTGTGGTCTTCATGAGACGGTTCTTCCTCCCCCATTACCACATTACTTCCTCCCTCCCCACTCTACTATTCCTAGTGCTGCTAATAGCAACACAATGTTCTACTGTTTCACAAATCTGAAGACTTGTTTCCTCCTCTGGATAAACTATTTGGCCTCTGGACAAGATTATTTCCATATGGAACAGGATTGTTATCACTTAATAGAAAATAATTATCCAATGCAAATTGACTTATGGGTTGTCGAGCTGGCTAGAAAGCAGCAAGCTTCACGGAGCATTTTAAAGGCTGCCTTGCTGGCTGTTTAAGTACATGTAACTGCAGAGATAAAGCCCGATATTTATTTTTCCTGAGACTGAGGGGCTTTAGGAATTCAGAACATAGACGCAAAAAATAACCCCCAGTGCTTTGAAAAGTAGGCGTTTTCAAGAATGGAAAGTAATGGCAAATTTCAATAAAGGCGGCAAAGCGAAGGCAGCTAACCTGTGGTACTTTCAGAGCTTGCTGTACTCCGACTTCCATCATCCCTGGCCATTGGCCCTGCAGTCTGGAGTGACTGCCCCTCTATTATTGTCCGTGTCAGGTCGCTCAACGATTGCTGCTGTGCCCTTTCTATTAGCAGATCAAGATGACAGCAAAAACTGCAAGGTTTTTAGCGGGGGCAATTGGAATAAGATATATTATTTGATTGTTGATGTAAACCCCCAAAATGTATTTTATATAGTAAGTTTTTACCCCTGTCTCCAGTACACTTTATTTTATTTTATTGCTATGGCTAGTTGTTGTTGTTGTTTAGTCGTGTCCGCCTCTTCGTGACCCCCTGGACCAGAGCACGCCAGGCACTCCTGTCTTCCACTGCCTCCCGCAGTTTGGTCAAACTTATGCTGGTAGCTTCGAGAACACTGTCCAACCATCTCATCCTCTGTCATCCCCTTCTCCTTGTGCCCTCCATCTTTCCCAACATCAGGGTCTTTTCCAGGGAGTTTTCTCTTCTCATGAAGTGGCCAAAGTATTGGAGCCTCAGCTTCAGGATCTGTCCTTCCAGTGAGCACTCAGGGCTGATTTCCTTCAGAATGGAGAGGTTTGATCTTCTTGCAGTCCACAGGACTCTCAAGAGTCTCCTCCAGCACCATAATTCAAAAGCCTTCTTGATGGTCCAGCTCTCACTTCCATACATCACTACTGGGAAAACCACAGCTTTAACTATACGGACCTTTGTTGGCAAGGTGTAGTCTCTGCTGACTTGCCGTGGCAAAGGGGCTTGAATAACTCAGAGAAGCCATGAGCTATGCCGTGCAGGGCCACCCAAGATGGACAGGTCATAGTGGAGAGTTTTGACCAAACGCAATCCACCTGGAGCAGGAACCGGCAAGCCACTCCAGAATCCCTGCCAAGAAAGCTCCATGGACAAAGCCAACAGGCTATGGCTAGTTGCTGATGCAAATAAAGATTCTTCTGATTCTGATTCTGGGGAAGTTCCCCCAGTGTGCAGTTTGCAATGGTCAGAGATTTTCAACTTAGTCCACAGCTCCCTTGACTAACTACATTCTTTCTGCAGCACCCCTGCAGTCTATCTGCTGCGGCGGCTCCTAATGCCCGTTGGGGTAAGGGAAAGAGAGAGAGAATTAGGGGAGAGAGGAGGAGGAGAGAGGAAGGGGGCAGCTGCACACAGCATGGGAAGCCAACCCACTCACTGTTGAGGAACAGGCAGGATTTGGCCCAGGGAGTGGTGCCACTCACACTGCTTACCTGCTCACTCACTCACCCCTTTGCTCGCTCTTCCAAGCTGCTCACCGGGCAAGCTGGAGGAAGTGGACAGGGTGGACAGAGACCGGTGCTGCTCTCGACTCCCCTGACAACTGCTCACGGGTCTGTGCCACACACGGTGCTGCTACTCCCTGCATCCCAACATTTGCCACCTGAGGGAGCTCCCTCACTCTGCCTAACAGTAGGGCTGGCCCCGGGAAAAACAGGACTTTTTTTTTAGGCAAGCAGGGGAGAGACTTTGTAGCGACTGATTCAGTCGTTAGAAATTGATAGGAATGGGTTGTGAAGGTGTGGACATCCAAAGTGGTGTGGATAGACTGGCGGACAATACAGGGGAGGAATCAAAGGCTGTGGCGTATGTAGACATCAACAATATTAGGAAATGTCATTTGAAGCTCTGGAAGGGGGGGGGGATTGGTTACAGTTAGGATATTGGAGATCCTAGACCTGATGGTAGTCTTTACAGGAATTTTGCCTGTTTCAAGGCTAACTATACAGGCAGATTGGCAGATTTGTTCATGGATGAGTCTGTGCTAAATAAAAGGGTTTGCTTTTGTTGCTCACAGGGAGATATTTGGGAACAGGACAATCCTGTATAGAAGCAATAGACTCCTCTTGTACCATAATACTCATATTTGTAAATTAGGGATGGACAGTGCCTTTTGTTTTCAGGGGGTACTCAGGAGTACGTAGTACCAGCACCTCTTCTTGTTAAAAAGTATGGCACATACTGTAACAACTTTATGGTAAGTATCAGCACCTATTTTTCTAGAAAAAAGCGCTGGGGATGGAGGGTTCAGCCCATTCTGTTTCAGGTTAGTTTTGCATGCAGTCAATCATAGGTCTGTTTCCTTCCATATTTTTGCAGATTAAATAAGACATGAATAATTTAAATTGTACACATTTTGTATGCATTTTACACACATTCTTCCCCTCCACTATGCATTTTTGGTATGCTTTTCAATGCATCTCTCCCCCCCCCGCCGATAAGCATTTCTGTATGCACTTTCCCCCATAAAATGCACATTTTTGTGCACAACTTTTGAACTGAAATAGTACCGCAATATTCACAGGTGTGCATAATCCAATCAGTGGTTGTATTCCACTCTGCATAAAAGTCCGGGACTGAAAAATTAGCTCAGTTCACTTAAAAATGTGGGCCAAATGAATTTGCCCTCCATCCCTATTGTAAACACTTTGATATTACAAAATGCCCTGAAAGATTCCAGTATTTACAAGGGAAATGACTTTGACAGCTATCCAGAAAGAATTGCCTTCCTTTGCAAGGGCCAAAATCATTCAGCACAAAAAAATAAGCTGTGGCCATAAAATATTTCTATGGAATTAGTTTGCATCTAACTTTCCCCCATGTTTCATCTAGGACTGCAAGATTTATTAAATTAGAATTACTCTAAAGGGCTGGAGCAATAGGGGGCATTTCTTTTTCTTTCCTTTTTTAATTGGAACATTTTGATATTGTTTTAAAGATCCTGATCACTCCCATTTTTCTCCCCTCCAATTTGGATTCCAGTAATTAAAACACTTTTGAGGATGCTCTGCTCCCCTAAGTAATAAGTAGTTTACCCAATTAATTACACTATTAGTTAAATATGTATTTTTGTAACATGCAT
This sequence comes from Podarcis vaucheri, assembly GCF_965113315.1. NCBI lineage: Eukaryota > Metazoa > Chordata > Lepidosauria > Squamata > Lacertidae > Podarcis > Podarcis vaucheri. The sequence continues at coordinate 36,781,815 of NC_138755.1, read as the reverse complement.
ATTCACCCAAGTATTTACTTGAACTACCAAATGCATATTTAAATATGTATCATACATTTTAATGCATAATAATTATTTGGGAGAAAGTGAGAATCCTTCTGAGACGCACCTGTCTAGGGAACAGAAATGCATACCTGCCAGTAGAGTTTTGCCTCACTACAAACATGGCTGCCACTCTTGTTTTGAGGGTCTTCTACAAGAATCTGGAAATCTGAACCCATCACCACCACCACCACCACCACCACCACCTCTCTCTCTCTCTCTCTCTCTCTCTCTGTGTGTGTGTGTGTGTGTCTCCTATGAAAGTAGATGGCATTTTAGTCATTTTCCCCCTCCATGAAAGCCACCACACAGGAATTGAGTGTCACATGTAGCAAGTAACTCAAGTCTGTGAACTGAGTATTTCTGCTCCACTTATTCTAGGACACTGGTTCTTGTTCCCTGTTTCCCCAACTTGTAAGATATTCCAGGACAAGTTTCCTTGACAACAGAGACTTGTAGAAACTTAGGACTGGGCAGGAAGTCTGCAGGAAGCAGCGGCACTAAATTCATCCTGGTGGCTTAAGCAAAAGGAGTCACTGATCTTCATCCAGGTCCCGTTCCAAATCTGCATCTTCCTGTAGGGACTTCATCCATGGTCTTCCTTTAAGCCCAGTCCCAAAGGTGTGTTTCTGCACTCATCACCCAACTGGGGACAATAAAAAAGGAATAGCAGTCCCAAAAGAAGATCAGTTGTTCAGAAGACATGTTTGAAGACTTTGTTTGTTTTATAAATGTCAGCAGGCCTATTAGGTGGTTTCAATTGTTAAAATGAACCAATCATTTTTATGACTCCCTGCATTTTTTTTTATGGCAATGTATCTGGTTTCGCCAGAAGCAGATTAGTCATGCTGGCCACACGACCTGGAAAAACTGTCTGCGGACAAATGTTGGCTCCCTCGGCCAATAAAGCGAGATGAGCACTGCAACTCCAGAGTCGTTCACGACTGGACTTAACTGTCAGGGGTCCTTTACCTTTATCCTTTCTGTAAATCTTGTACATCTCCCTGGTACAGGATTGTCTTTGAAATAAGTAACAAATTGTGTAAATTTTATTATTTAATTTATTTATAAAGGAATTCATAGCCATACGTTACAAAATGCTGTAAGCAGGAGACAGGGCAGCTTAAACGAAATGTTCAATAGCTGGTGCTAATTGAGCACTGTTACTTCTGAAGAAGACTCAGAAATGCAAAATAGCCATGTGACCATGTCATTTACAGATGTAGGTGGACATTTTGCTATTTCTAACCAATCGCAGGCATACTTGACCCTGAAATACATGCCAATGATTGCCACCAAAACAAAACACACACCCTAAACCACTTGGGGCACCCCCTCCACAATGTCACTGAAATCAATGGGATACACACAACCCTTGCACCATCCGGTCAACTTCCAGGGGAAACAGTCCCAAAGAAATATTCTCATTATTTGGCAGCCTAGTTTGCTTTCCTTTCCAAAATCAATTTTTCCAGTGTGGATTTTGGCTCTGGGGAAGCCCAATGAACTGATGAATATTCAACATGTGTATATTTTCATAAATGTTAATTCCGCACTTAGTCACTTACAAAGTCTTGTCCATTCACTGCATGCAGTTAACTGATCATATTGCATCTCTGTTGATAGATCTGCCCTGCAGTTAGACAAAGTACAAGATCAGGGGAGTGGGTCGCCTCTGCTTTTAATGACACATGTTTCCTAGGAAGAGCTCATGTGCAATGAAGGATGCAGTGCAGGAGGCAACGTTCTCCCAGCGAATACTCCTTAGCCGCCCTGGTCAGTCTCAGAGACTTCATAAGAAACATACAAGCAGGCAATAAAATGAAAAGCATTCATGTGAAACAGCAGCCCATAGGTTTCTCTGGTGTCCGCTGCAGACGGCTCAATTACCCCTGACATTGTCTCTTGCAGGGGAACAGAGAGAGAGAGAGACTACTTTCCTGATGGGGACCATCTTTTGCAAGCATGGGGCAGGGCTTGTTTTCATAAACTCCTTACACTGAGATTTCCTTCTATCAGACATTCTCAAGTTTTGGTCCTACAGAGCCTTCTCAAGCCAGGGAACTGTTGACTGTCCTCCTAGTATAACGAAAAGCACATTCATGCTACATCTTTTTCTCTCCAGTTGTCTGGTTTTGACTCTACACTTGCAGACCTTCAAGTGTCCCTGTTTTCCAGGGACAGACTTACAGAAGCCACCCCAGTTTCAATCCCAGAATGTCCTGCTTTTCCTTAGGACGTCCCAGTTTTCATTGGCGAAATGTTGGCAGGTATGGAGATAAGTACAACCTTTAGAAGACATTGGAAAACAGCCCAGTATAGGGAAGTCTTTTTAATGTTCAATGTTTAATAATAACAATAATAATAATAATAATAATAATATACTATTTATATGCTGCCCCTCTGACTGGGTAGCTACTCTAGGTGGCTTCCAACAAATTAAAACATGAAACAGTAAAAACTCAAATATTAAAAACTTCCCTATACAGGGCTGCCTTCAGATGACTTCTAAAAGTCATTGTTGTTTATAATATTTCCTTGACATCTGATGGGAGGGAGTTCCAGAGTGGTCACAACTACCAAGAAGGCCTTCTGCCTGGTTCCCTGTGGCTACACCTGTCACAGTGAGGGAACCACCAGAAGGCCCTTGGAGCTGGACCTCAGTGTCTGGGCTGAAAGATGGTGGTGGAGATGCTCCTTCAGGTATACTGGGCTGAGGCCATTTAGGGCTTTAAAGGTCAGCACCAACACTTTGAATTGTGCTTGGAAATGTACTAGGAGCCTATGTAGGTGTTATATGGTCCCATCGACTGCTCCCAGTCACCAGTCTAGCGGCTTCATTCTGGATTAGTTGCCATTTCCAAGTCACTTTCATAGGTAGCCCTACCCCATAATGATAGAGCAGACAGCTGCTGTTCATACATGCCCCAAGACAAACGTTTTGGCAAGCAGAGCGACAGCAGCATTCTTCAAGACAACTGGCACTGATAAATTGCATCCCAAATAGTGCTGAGTACAGTCCAGACCGCTAATACCCTGTACACAACTGTCTATAAAAATTAAAAAGGTCTTCTTAGAAACATTTGTAAAAAGGGAGTGAAAGAGTTTAATCATGGTAGGAGACTATACCTTAAGGGTATCGTTTCAGAAATACAGGCAGAGATTAGAGGGGATTTGCGAGATGGTGTTTATTCCCAATTTAGGTGCTTTCCATAAATTAATTATAGAAGCAAGCCAAAAACAAGGGAAAAGTACACTGGGAAATTCTCAGTGTGTTAGTCATTTTCATACACTAATATTCATGCCATCTGCCTTGGGGTTTTTCCTCGCTCTCTTTTCTCTGAATGTACTATTGTTAATTCGAGGTTGCTTTCTTCTGCAGAGATCGATCTCTCTACTTCTGTTGTTCCATGGCAGAAAGAAGCGCCACATCATGGGCAGTTTATTAAAAGTACAAATGGTTGATCACAGAGACACCATTACATAGCAAGCAGTTCTTCAATGGAGTTCCTTGCTTAGATGTTTTCTCATCCCATCCCTGCCCCCCGTTTATGAAGCAGTGGAGAGTTGAGGGCAACCTTTGAAAGATCTGTTTCCTTTGAAAAAGGGAATTCCAGAAACTTAGGCCTGTTTGGGACATAACTGTGTGATGAATGATTGAGCCTTGGACTTGCGCACTTCCCTCTCCCCTTTCCATTCAAGCATGGCCATGAGTAGGAAATTGGGAACATGTGCTTCCTGGTTCAAATTAACCATGGTTTATTGTTATGCCCTCAAAGGGCAAACTGTGGTAAGCCTAAACTATGGGTTACTAAAACAAGCCCAAATCAAACTCTGGTTTATAACTCTAGCTTGTTTTTTAAAAACACCATAGTTTAAGCTAACCAGAGTTTCCAGCCTAAACATATGCTTCCAATCTCCTCCTTGTGGCTGCACCTGGGATTACCTGGTACTTGTTTCCATAATGATGAAACATGGTTTTAACTTTACGTCTGAACCCATCCATAATGTGTTCCTGAAAGGTATTTAGACATAGGCTCCAGTTGCGCACACACTGCACATGCAAAGTGTGGTCTACTCCCCAAAGAATCCTGGGAGCTGCAGTTTACCCCTCACAGGGGTACAATTCCCAGCACCCTCAACAAACTACAGTTCCCAGGATTCTTAGGGTGTGCATGCTTTAAATGAATAGCATTCACACAGCCTCCACATACCGGTCAACTGTCCCTGAAAAAACGGGGCATCTCATTTTTTCCCACGAGAGGACCATGACCCAAATGACCGCCGCGGTCTCATGCAATTTCAGACCACATGCTCACCCTGAAAAAGTGCTTTTGGGGGGCAGCAATCTTGTGTGGTGCCACAAAATGTGTTTGGGGGTGCTATGTCTGGGGGAAACGCTTTTGGGGGAGCTGCGATCTCGCACGGGTCACGTGACTTGTGCAGAGTGCAGCCCCAGAAGATGCCCCAATTTTGAGCCACTTCATATTGAAGGCTATGCTTCCACAAAGCAGCTGATAGGGACGCGGGTGGCGCTGTGGTCTAAACCACTGAGTCTCTTGGGCTTGCTGATCAGAAGGTCAGCGGTTCAAATCTGTGTGGTGGTGGTGGTAAGCTCCTGTTGCTCTGTCCCAGCTCCTGCCAACCTAGCAATTCAAAAGCATGCCAGTGCAAGTAAATAAATAGGTACTGCTGCAGCGGGAAGAAAAACTGTTTCCGGGTGCTCTAGTTTCCATCACAATGTTCCATTGTTCCAGAAACAGTTTAGTCATGCTGACCACATGACCCGGAAAGCTGTCTGTGGACAAACACCGGTTCCCTCAACCTGAAAGCGAGATGAGCGCCACAACCCCATAGTCACCTTTGACCGGACGTAACCTTCCAGGTGTCCTTTACCTTTACCTTTCTTTTTTTTTTACAAAGCAGCTGGTGGTGCAGTTCCTCCCAAGGCAGAATCAACAAAGTCCCAAGAGTTTAACAAACTTAGAACAGACCAGCTTCCTTTGTGAAACCTGGACCTCTGGGCAACTCAAAATATTTCCTGTTGACAAGTCCGTAACCTGAAACACTTTTGAATTCCAAGGAATATTGAAAATTGCCTGGCTGGCCACCAAAACAAATATGGAGGATTGCTGTCATCAGTCTAGCAATGAATTAATTCAATTTGCCTGGCCAGGTCAGAGATTGACAATCCCTGTGTAATGGAGGGGAGAGGGAAGACCCATTGCCAATCCCTGGCAATAGTATTTGCAGCATACATAATTTCTAGCTCTGCACTGCCACCCGGGACTTCTGTTCGTTTTATAGATGTACATTGTTTTGTTAAGTACTGAATCTGCATTTTACTGCAAGTCAGATCCTAATTGGTTTGGCAGGATGGTATAAGGCACGGTGCCATCTCTGTCTTGTAGCCACCCCGCCAATGCCCGTCAGTCTGGACCCAGTTAGAAAGACACTCTGCCAGGACTGTCCCTCTGACAGCAAGCAGCAGTGGGAGCTCTCAGACTTGAATGGTGTCCCGTCCAACACATGTCAGCCCTATAAAAAGCAAAGATGGGCATCCTAAAGCCTCAGAACACTGGGACAAACTGCCTAGAGGAACAGTAGCATTCCTTCATGGGAGGTAATTACTGAAAAGTTAATTAACTAGTTGGCTGGGGGAAAGCAGGAAGTTGGTTTGAGATGGTCCAATATAGTCCCCCACTGTTTGAAATATGGCAACCCTAGTCTCACCATCAACGCAAATATCATCTTTTGGAAAGAGAAGGGGAAAGGGTGGAAGAACTGTGAACAGAGCAGGAGAAAGACTGACAGAAGCAGATGAGAAAAGGAAGAGAGGTAGACATAGTAGTAAAAAAAAATTACAAGTGTATTAAAAATAGAATCTGTATTGTGGGTTGTGGTCAAAGGTGGGACCTCCTGGGTCTGGAAAAGTTGGAAGATGGCTGCTTTAAGGAGCCGAGGTGTGTGGGGGAGTGTTCAGGGTCAGCCCAAGATATTTTGGCCCTTGAGGCAAACCACAAAATGGTGCCCCTTTCCCCACCAGAGAAGAAGGGGGTGAGTGAAGATCTCATTAGGAACAAGGGAGGGAATAAGGATCTACATCAGGATCTGCTGACCCTGTAGATCCTGCTGCCTGAGGAGGTCCACTCTGTGTGTGTTTAAGATGACCCCCAGCCAGGCACTGGGCAGGCCTAAACTCAGCAGTCTTACTACCCACCAAATCCTTTCTGGCTGTTTTGAGGCTAAGTGCAGTGGCGTAGCGTGGGGGGTGCAGGGGGGGCCGGCCGCACCGGGCGCAACATCTGGGGGTTAGGGTTAGGGGGCGCAAATCCACGGGTTAGGGGGCGCAAATCCACAGGGTAGGGGGCGCAAATTACTTGCCTTGCCCCGGGTGCTGACAACCCACGCTACGCCACTGGTTAGACCTAATGCTGAAATTGTCACATGTGAGGTCTGGGAGATATTAAAAAAGAAAAGAAAAGGTAGTGTCTTGCTTGCCTTACAAAAGAAAGAAAAACAGAAGATTGCTCCTTACAATATAATTGCCCCCAAATGTTGTTTGGAACTAGCTAATTACAAAATCTCTGTAATGCTGAGCAAAGGATTAAATGATCAGGTTAATATCCCCAGTGGAGGCAACACGTTTTGTTTTATTTTATTATTTTATTTCACCCCTACAGGAAACTTTAAACTTATTAGGCTGAGATTATTTCTGCAACCTTTCAAACAGCCCCAACACATACATTTGCACTCCAGTGAGCACAGACTTCCATCTGGGTAATGGACTTCTGGGTGTCACAAATTCCCAGACAAAAGGTGCCAGCTTTCTGATTCTGTATGCAAAAATCTCTGGCAACGCACGCGGCGCAGAATGCCGCCGCTCAACATGCTGTGTGTCGACGCTTTAACAAGGCAGACTTGATGCTGATTCTTAGAAGCAAATTTCCCATTTGAAAGCTAAATTAAAAAGCTGACTTCCAGCCATCCCTAGGACCAAGGTAGTTAAGCTGCACTCTCTCCAGTGTCCTTGTGTGCTTCCTCTCCCATCTTGCAAAAGAGGCAAGGGAGTTTCCTTCTGTGGGGTTTTGCTGGCTGGGGAGCCTATAGCTGCTTAGCTAGAAAATGAAGGCAGGCCTCATTTGCTCCCCACCCCCAGCAAAGCAGAGGGGAGACATGGAGCGGTCTGCTGCCGAACAGCTCTTACTGTCAGAAAGTTCTTCCTGAAGTTTAGTCAGAATCTCCTTTCTTATAACTTGAAGTCGTTGGTTCGAGTCCTACCCTCCAGAGCAGGAGCACACAAGCATGTTCCCTCTTGCATGTGACAGCGCTTAAGATATTTGAAGATGGTTATCATATCTCCCCTCAGTCTCCTCTTTTCCAGACTAAACATACCCAGCTCCTTCAGCTGTTCCTTGTAAGCCTTAGTTTCCAGACCCTTGGTCATCTTGGTTTCCTTCCTCGGCACACATTCCAGCTTGTCAACATCCTTCTTAAATTGTGGTGCCCAGAATTGGACACAGTATTCCAGGTGTGGTCTGACCAAGGCAGAATAGAGTGGTACTATTACTTCCCTTAAGGGACGTGGGTGGCGCTGTGGGTTAAACTACAGAGCCTACGTCTTGCCGATCAAAAGGTCAGCGGTTCGAATCCCCACCAAGGGGTGAGCTGCCGTTGCTCGGTCCCTGCTCCTGCCAACCTAGCAGTTCGAAAGCACGTCAAAGTGCAAGTAGACAAATAGGTACCGCTGTGGTGGGAAGGTAAACGGCGTTTCCGTGCGCTGCTCTGGTTTGCCAGAAGCGGCTTAGTCATGCTGGCCACATGACCCGGAAGCTGTACGCCGGCTCCCTTGGCCAATAAAGCGAGATGAGCGCCGCAACCCCAGAGTCGGCCACGGCTGGACCTAATGGTCAGGGGTCCCTTTACCTTTACATTACTTCCCTTGATCTGGACACTATACTTCTGTTGACGAGCCTAGAATAGCATTAGCTTTTTTTGCTGCTGCATCACACTGTTGACTCATGTTAAGCTCGTGGTCCACTAAGACCCTTATATCCTTTTCACATGTGCTGCTAGTAAGTCAGATGTCCCCCATCATGTCTTTGTGCATCTGGTTCTTCCTGCCTGAGTGCAGAAAGGAGGGAGATTCAAGGATGTAGGTGTCGCTGTCAAGTGTTGATGTTTTGACCCATGGGCTTCTGTGACTGAAGCGCTTGTTCCAATAGCCGGTTAAACTGTAAAAAGGAAGGGCGGGGGGAGTGGGATTTCCTGCACATAGCACTCCAAAGAGATAAACACAAAGATGTCACCAAGCGGATATACACTTCTGACATAAATCCCCTCCTTGATCACATAGGAAGATAAGCTCCACACTACACATCCCAGCCCCATTTTTTTTGAAAATAATCAACTTTTAAAGCAATTATTAAAAATAAAAGGCTTAAGTCTGAGTAATCTGACAATGTGCAGGATGGCGGAATAAGTGATGGATAAGCGATAAAACGAAAATCCTATCAGGAGGCTTCATTAGATAAGCTGATCTCACACATAATACTATGTGCAATTCATAGTGGGGGGAGATATACTACAGTAAGCCTATGGTCTCTGAGTTTATTAAAGCTGACGAACACTTCACACTGTAGACAGACCTGTTGTTAAAAGCTTTTGCCTGGTATCTGATGCTCTTAGGTGCTTCATCAGCATCAGAGAGAGGATGTCCAGAAACTGGGTGGAAGATAGTTATTTCCTTTTTCCTGACATGTAGGAACAGAGGATAAGTTCACATTTAAAGGTGAACATGCCTAAAAAGGACATATTCTGAAGCAATATGAAAACACAAGAATAGCCCTCCTTCAAAATCCACTTTTCCACGTTTTGCAACACAGTTCTCAGTCCAACTACCGTGTACAGAAATGCACATACTGAGCTAAAGTGTGCATAGAAATGCATTGACTGGGGAAAATAAGATGCATATATCTACATTTTATTAGGGGAAACGGCTTTGCGAAAATATATACAAATTGCGTACAAATATGTGTATATGAGAAGAAATGCAGACTAATGGACTTCTGATGAACTTTCGCGAGTAGTTTTTTTCAATGAAAAAATCACAAACAGATGTGGAATTGTGGAGGACTGAAGTTAAGAATCGAAAAATGAAAAAAAGGAGAAAGAGAGAAATTTACAGCTTTGCCCCATTCCTTCATGAAATGGAAAAGAAGTTATGAGCCTGTGTGCTTTGATATTTTAATTTCTTGGAAGTCTCCCAGAGTGGCTAGGGCAACCCGGTCAGATGGCCAGCATCTTTTATTATTGTTAGTAGTAGTAGTATTTTTTTATTACCGTATTTTTCCATGTATAACACGCTCCCATTTATAAGACGCCCCCTATTTTGGGGGGACTCCAAATTAAGAAAATGGGGGGAGATTGCCCAGAGTTGCTGAGCTTTTTGGGGGAAGGATTGCCCTTTGTTGTTGAGCTTTTTTTTGGGGGGATGGCCCCGAGTTGTTGAGCTTTCTTTAGGTGGGATTGCCAAAAATCGCTCACATGCCTGACCTACGCTGCCACTCGCATGCATTGCAAAACCCACCTATCAACAGCCCTTGTCGCAGCCACCAATCACACGCCCAATAGCCAACAACAATCTACGGCTCGCAGCAGCAACCAATGCCACGTCCCCCCTGTGCACTATCCATGTGTAAGAAGATCCCCAAATTTTAACATATTTTTTTCATAAAAACTCATACACGGAAAAGTATAGTGGCATTAGGTGGTCAGGTTGCAGCTCCTGTCTTAAGATGTCAGAAGCAACTATAGCCTGGAGAAGAGGAGGTTAAGGGGTGATATGATAGCCATGTTCAAATATATCAAAGGATGTCACATAGAGGAGGGAGAAAGGTTGTTTTCTGCTGCTCCAGAGAAGCGGACACGGAGCAATGGATCCAAACTACAAGAAAGAAGATTCCACCTAAACATTAGGAAGAACTTCCTGACAGTAAGAGCTGTTTGACAGTGGAATTTGCTGCCAAGGAGTGTGGTGGAGTCTCCTTCTTTGGAGGTCTTTAAGCAGAGGCTTGACAACCATATGTCAGGAGTGCTCTGATGGTGTTTCCTGCTTGGCAGGGGGTTGGACTCGATGGCCCTTGTGGTCTCTTCCAACTCTATGATTCTATGATTCTATTCTATGATTCCGAACCTTCCTCTGCCACAGACTCTCCCATCTCACCTAGCCCTATCAATTCTTTAGCTTCTGACACCTCCTCTTTCGCATCTTCTCCCTCTGACCACTCATCGTCATCCCACCCCCAATCCCTGGATTCTGAGCCCTCTTCCCTTTGAGGTTCCCCAGCTGGATCTCCCACCATTCCTCTCCATCCAACCAGTCAATGACATTCAAAGACTCTTTGTCCAAGCCCTGGCAGCTCCTGATAGCAATCGTTATATGGTCACAGATATGTGAAGCTAGAAAACCAACTATTATTGCCTAATGGTAAATACAGTCATCCATCAGATGCTTCAGGCTCATTTTTTCAGGTTACAGACCCACCAAAACTCGGAAGTAACGGAATGGGTTACTTCCGGGTTTTGGTGATTGCGCATGCGCGGACGCGCTGAGTTGCAACCCACACGTGCGGAGAAGCAGCGCTGTGGGTTGCGAACGTGCCTCCTGCACAGATCACGTTCGTAACCTGAGCGTCCACTGTACAGTGGTACCTTGGTACCCGAACAACTTAGTTGTCAAACAAATCGGCTCCCGAACACCGGAAACCCGAAAGTAAGAGTTCCAGTTTGTGATTGTTTTTCAGAAGCTGAACGTCTGACACGACTTGCGCTTGAGTGCAGGAAGCTCCTGCAGCCAATCAGAAGCTGTGCCTTGGTTTTTGAGCAATTTTGGGAGTCAAATGGACTCCCGGAGCGGATTAAGTTTGAGAACCAAGGGAGCACTGTATGTATAGTTCCTGTTATCTGATAAAGTAATTCAAATTTTGGAACGGAAGTGACGCAAAAGAAGAAACTCACCATGCTCTACACACACAATTCATTTCTTAGAAAAATGCACTTTGTTTCTCCAGGGGTGCCCCCATCCCAACCAAAAACACACACCTTCAAAATGGAAGGCAGGATAGAATGGGACTGTTTTGGGTGCACTAGACGGTTACCTTGATTTTTAAAATAAAATGTCAGGGGAATAAAGACAGTTTCAGTATCTCCTGAACAAGCCGCCAAACACAACTGGTCCATCAATGGATAACAACCTTGCATTCAAGATGGTGCCACTCTTTGGAGAATGGAAACGGAAGGGCTGGTGGAGCAAGATTTGGTCCGATAGACTCCAAACCCAGACAAACATCTTGCTTGGATTAATGCAGTCTCTCATTGTTGCAGGGCGTTTGAGCTGCAAAGGTCCCGTGACATTGTGGTAATGTGGGAGACCTGCCGCCGCCCATAGGTTTGTGTTCATTTACATTTTGCTTTAATGACAAGCTGTCAGACCAGCTGCTGATTGAAAGCACCATTGTTTCCTTAATCTAGAGAAAGAATGGGCTGATTCTCAGAAGAACAGAGAATGCTTTATGGCCATCAGATCTCCTGTGTGCTCGTTCTTGTGATTTAGCATGGCCCGACTCCTCCCTTAAACCAGCCTTGAGTTTGTCCATTTGCTCATTTAGTTAGGGGTGTGTTGCTGCTCCCTTGATCCCACAAAAGACGAGAGCAATGGAGTAGGTAGCTAGAAATAACTGCAGGATCCCATATTGTGTTGCTGGAGAGGAAAGGGGCAACTGGGGAGGAACCCAGTGGGGGAAAATAACTTTTGAGTAGTGACTAGTGATAACCAACAGCTGCCATCATCAACTTTTCTAGGGACACACTGGATATTGGCCTGGGTTATTTTATCAAACCTAAGTAGAACATGTCTAAACTTTCTTAGCAGGCCTTCAGAGAGCTTAGGACAGAGTTTCCAGCTAAAAAGAAGCTATTGACACAACCAGAAATGGAGACTTGGTGGGCTTCCAACCTTGCACACTTCTTCAGATACCTGCATGCACACGAAAGCTCATACCAAGAACTAACTTAGTTGGTCTTTAAGGTGCTACTGGAAGGAATTTTTTATTTTGACTATGGCAGACCAACACGGCTACCTATCTGTAACTGCATATGGTGTGTGCACTTTGCTGAAGTCCCTTTGAAAGGCTTCTTTCCCCCTTGGGAGGGAGGGATTTTGCCTGTGCTCAGAGGAACTCTGCCCTGAAGGGCCTAATTTTTGTAATATATATATATATATATATATATATATATATATATATATATATATGCAGGTTTTGGTGTCTTCGGGTGTCTTCCTGTGTAAGAGTCGGGATGTCTGTGCGACGTTTCGACGAGGTCTCACTCGTCATCTTCAGGCTGGTGTTTTCGGCTTCTTGTTACTGGAACAGAGCAGAGTCTGGTGTTTGAGTTCCTATAAATACTGTTGAGGGGTGTGGTGTATAGCCTCCAACGTTCTGGGTAGAGAGGAAGTTCCTAGATTAGTGTGCCTTTTCTTCTTTTGTTCCTTAATTACTTGAGGGATATCTATACTTGAGAGATATCCCTCAAGTAATTAAGGAACAAAAGAAGAAAAGGCACACTAATCTAGGAACTTCCTCTCTACCCAGAACGTTGGAGGCTATACACCACACCCCTCAACAGTATTTATAGGAACTCAAACACCAGACTCTGCTCTGTTCCAGTAACAAGAAGCCGAAAACACCAGCCTGAAGATGACGAGTGAGACCTCGTCGAAACGTCACACAGACACCCCGACTCTTACACGGGAAGACACCCGAAGACACCAAAACCTGCATTCCTATACCCGTGAAAATCTACGAAAGCATATATATATATATATATATATATATATATATATATATATGCTTTCGTAGATTTTCACGGGTACAGGAATGCAGGTTTTGGTGTCTTCGGGTGTCTTCCCGTGTAAGAGTCGGGGTGTCTGTGCGACGTTTCGACGAGGTCTCACTCGTCATCTTCAGGCTGGTGCTTTCGGCTTCTTGTTACTGGAACAGTAACTCCTCGCGAGCGGGAGAAGTGGCGGTTGAGGGAGACGCTGAGGGCAGAAAAGCGCGGGAAGAGCGGCTGGAGCGAACCAATAACAAGAAGCCGAAAGCACCAGCCTGAAGATGACGAGTGAGACCTCGTCGAAACGTCGCACAGACACCCCGACTCTTACACGGGAAGACACCCGAAGACACCAAAACCTGCATATATATATATACACACACACACACACACACACACACACACACACACCGTATTTTTTGCACCATAACACTCACTTTTTTCCTCCTAGAAAGTAAGGGGAAATGTCTGTGCGTGTTATGGAGGGAATGCCTACGGGTGGCATGCCTACGGATTTTCCTCCTCTAAAAACTACGTGCGTGTTATGGTCGGGTGCGTGGGAGCAAGCGTAAAATATTTCCAATGAGTATCCCTGAAGTAGCATTAAAAAGGGAGGGAGGAGTAACAGATTGACTCGTACAGAGCCAGATAACAGTGTCTTATATAGATAATGGATGTAGAAAATCACTGAGCAGCGGTCAAGGAGGCTGGAGCAGCTCCTTCCCGGCCGTTTTCCTTGCCTCTTGGCAAATGATGAATCCTATCAACCGTAACTTGTGTTAAACATAGCTTTTTCTAATTAATTACATATTGCTCTGTGTCTCTCCAAAGCTTTTAGCCATGCCGCTAGGCCTGTAGACACAAGCTCTGACATTAGCAGGGATGTTGCTGCTGCTGTTCTGCTCATTGTGGAACATGAATGTCACCGAGAGATAAGCAATCTTTTTAGAATGTGACCTTTTTTAAAAAAAACGGAGAGAGGGAGAGAGAGAGACAGAGAAGAAGAAAAAGCCAAGTTGGCATTTACGAAGGGGGAGCCGGTTCATTAAAATTATCTGTATTTCTTACTGAGCATTAGAGCAATCTGCAGGGACGATCTCCAATATATTTGCATTTAAAGAATGGGCACATTCCCAGAAATAAAATAAAATAAAATATTCTACATCTTATCAACCTTGGCACTTTTTACTTTCCATTTTCTTTGTGTATATAGAAAGACAATTCAGCTAATGTTCTCTTGCAGGGGAACTTTCAAAGAGCCTTTCCTTGCTCAAATACAAAGAGACCTTGGGGTTGTCTCCTGCATTAAAGACGGTTTGCAAAACCTTGAAAGTCCCTGGGTTTCATCCTTTAAATGAAACCAAAAGATCACACTATCTTTTAAAAGTGGTCTTCTGTGTACATTTGCTTTCATAGTAATTTGCCCCAGAGGGTATAAAAGCTACGCCTGGAAATTTAGCTCTGTGGGGATTGTTTACATTATGAAGCCTGGATCTCCCTGTGTCCCGTTTAGGTTCCCTATCCAGCAAGAAATATTTACAAGAGGAAAAGTCTTTGCTGGGTATTAGACTGAAGGACCATTAAGCATGAACTCAACCATCCTCTCCTGTCATTAATCACCAGCCTCTGGTATTCTGCCTCTGAACATGGAAGCTCTTTTAAACAACATAAAGGTAAAGACACCCCGGACCATTAGGTCCAGTCGTGGCCGACTCTGGGGTTGCGGCACTCATCTCGCTTTATTGGTCAAGGGAGCCGGCGTACAGCTTCCGGGTCATGTGGCCAGCATGACTAAGCCGCTTCTGGCGAACCAGAGCAGCGCACGGAAACGCCGTTTACCTTCCCGCCGGAGTGGTACCTATTTATCTACTTGCACTTTCATGTGCTTTTGAACTGCTAGGTTGGCAGGAGCAGGGACCGAGCAACGGGAACTCACCCCGTCGAGGGGATTCGAACCGCTATCCTTCTGATCAGCAAGCCCTAGGCTCTGTGGTTTAACCCACAGCACCACCCGCATCCCTTGTTTAAACAACAGAAATAATAGCTATTGATGACTGTTCCGCCGTGAATTTGCTGTCCAAGGCTCCTTGGCATGTTCCCCCCAAGTGGAGGAGCGACTTCCAGACACCGCAGTCGTACACTGCAGAATTGTGTGTGTGGATAATCTCAGTTTCGTCATGTAAATAAGCACTGGGTCGCATCCTGCCAGCAAAACACGGAGGGAAGCAAGTTTCGTTGATTCTGCCTCCATCCCTGCCTCCCCAGTTGCAGCTCCTCACCCAGATCTGCTTTGGAGGGTGTCCTAATTCTCCAGACCAGTTTTGGGGCAGTAGGAGTGGGTTTTGCTGCAGGGGCAATTTTGCCATTTGCCAAACATTGCTCCCCTCTCTATTCCCTTGACAGAAGCCTTTCTGTAAACTCCACAACACTGCTGATACAAGCCATTGGTTCCCTCGCCATACCAGCCCTGTATAGGGAAACCTTTTAAGGTGTAATGTTTTATTATGTTTTCACATACGTTGGAAGCCGCCCAGAGTGGCTGGGGCAACCCAATCAGACGGGTGGGGTACAAGTAAAACAACAACAACAATTACCACTCATAATTTTATACCACACACACACACACACACCTCTTGCCCTAGCTGTCCTTTATCTAAACCCGAAAACCTCTGGCAACAAAGACACCAAGTTAGGGTGGGGATGTCATGGAGACACCTAGTGGCCGATGGTGTGAATATTTACTTATTTACTTACTGGTTTTAGGGAAGGGGCACCAAAATTACTGAGTAGCTAATCATATTGAAATATCAGTCATCTGTTCTGTCCTTTGTTCTTGTTACATTAAAAAAGCATATATAAATATATTTTAAAAAGGTAAAGGAGCATCAAATTGCTGTGAAAGCACTGTAGCTCCTTCTAATTTGTCCCCCCCCCCCTCTAATTCATTTCATTTTCCTCAGCTCCATCTTTCCCCTATTACAGTGGTACCTCTGGTTACGAACTTCATTCGTTCCGGAGGTCCGTTCTTAACCTGAAACTGTTCTTAACCTGAAGCACCACTTTAGCTAATGGGGCCTCCTGCTGCTGCCGCCCCACAATTTCATCCTGAGGTAAAGTTCTTAACCCGAGGTACTACTTCGTCTGTAACCCGAGGTACCACTGTATTTTTCTCCCCTAGGCTATTTTTAAAAAATGACCGCAAACAAGCTTTGCCACATTTTGTGTGGACAGGAAGACCAGACAGCACTGAGTTAAGTGTGCAATGAATTTGGGGATCTGTGAGCATAGTTGTGCCTTGGATTATGACTAAGGTTTCTCAATGCTTATTTACTGTGTTTATCTTTTATTTGTTGTTCATTTTTATCCTGCCCTTCCTTCAAGCAGTTCAAGACGGCATATATCTCCGCTCCCTCACACCCATCGGGACTCACGTCTGGAACCCTGGAGAGTCATTGCTGCTGGTGTAGATGAGCAATCGGGTAAAAGCAGAACTTGTGGTTATTCAGAAGTTTTTAATGTCTGATGTTTTATTGTATTTTGAATATTTTGTTGGAGGCCGCCCAGAGTGGCTGGGGAAACCCAGCCACATGGACGATGTATAAATAATATAATATAATATACCGTATTTTTTGCTCTATAAGACTCACTTTTTCCCTCCTAAAAAGTAAGGGGAAATGTGTGCGCGTCTTATGGAGTGAATGCAGGCTGCGCAGCTATCCCAGAAGCCAGAACAGCAAGAGGGATTGCTGCTTTCACTGCGCAGCGATCCCTCTTGCTGTTCTGGCTTCTGAGATTCAGAATATTTTTTTTCTTGTTTCCCTCCTCCAAAAACTAGGTGCGTCTTGTGGTCTGGTGTGTCTTACAGAACGAAAAATACGGTAATTATTATTATTATTATTCTGAATATTAAAAGATTCAGGGCAGGTTAAGGAAAGCAGCACATAGTTAATTATGTATGTCACTGTCACAGGATGCAGTGATGGCCAAAACCTTGTATGGCTTTAAAAGAGGATTAGACAAATTCATGAAGGATAAGACTATAAGGATAGATAGCAATGATGGCAATTCTCTGCCTCCATGGTTGGAGACAATAAGCTTCTGAACACCAGTTTCTGGAAAACACAGGAGGAGAGAGTGCATTTGTGCTCAGATCCTGCTCTCAGGCCTCCCAAAGGCATCTGGTTGGCCATTGCTTTCATGTTTTTACCAGACTATTGTTTTCTGCGCTTTTCTGCAATTTGTATATACCCAACCAGAGCTGTAGATGGAGGGGGCGGGGCTAGCTAGGAACACCCTCCCATCAGATGTCAAGGAAATAAACAACTACAGTGGTGCCTTGCAAGACGAAAAGAATCCGTTCTGTGATTCTCTTCGTCTAGCGGTTTTTTCGTCTTGCGAAGCAAGCCCATTGAAGGATTAGCGGATTAGCGCTATTAGCGGCTTTTAGCGGCTTATCTGCTGATCGGATCAGCTGATAAGCGGCTTAGCGGCTTAGAAAAAGGGGGGAAGGAAAAAAAACCAGCAGGAACTCGCAAGACATTTTCATCTTGCGAAGCAAGCCCATAGGAAATTCGTCTAGCGAAGCACCTCCAAAACGGAAAACTCTTTCGTCTAGTGAGTTTTCCGTCTTGCGAGGCATTCGTCTTGCGGGGCACCACTGTATCTGGCTTTTAGAAGACATCTGAAGGCAGCCCTGTTTAGGGATGTTTTAAATGTTTGATGTTTTGTTGCTTTTTTATTATTATCATTATTAATATTCCTCTGGGAGCCGCCCAGAGTGGCTGAGGAAACCCAGCCAGATGGGCAGGGTATAAATTATTATTATTATTATTATTATTATTATTATTATTATTATTATTATTATGCCCTGGGTGAAGCCTCCAGAGGGGCACCATTGAGGCTCCCAGCCTGTGTGTGTGTGTGTACGCAAACACACATAGGGGACAGGCAAACTGTGTCTTTGACCCGAGTGAAATAAAACCTACTTTGGCATCTGACCAAACTCTAATAAAGTCCCACATTCTAGCCCCCTGCTACACCGCGCTGACTCTGTGACAGACCCGAAGGTCTATTTGCATCCCCCTTTCTGCAAACATTCCTCATGCAATTCATTCTTAGCGGGGCAAATATGCGTGACATTGGGATTTGCAAGTTGCCTGCCTGAGATTTCTGAGGAAACAGATATGCTACTATAAATTTGTTTCCAGCAAAAATCACTTAGCGGCGCAGCGAAACCACTGAGCAGCAATCTGCCACAGGGAGACTCTGACCAGTCATGGCTAGCCGAGCTATATTTGAATATTCTCCAGGGATGCTTCGCAACACACCGAGCGAAAATAACTTGTGGAAACTAGTCGCTGAATGTTTGTGCAGACCAAACCTTCGGCGACACCAATCTAAATACTTATTCCCTTTATGAAATATGTATGCATATGTGTTCATGCACCACACACACATGCGCACATGCCTCCAAAAGATCTGCTCCATGCTCGCTCTTATTCAGAATCCATATGAATCTTAAATAGGGTTGCCTGCTTCGCTCACGTAGAAGACACCAAGTTCAACCCAACATATCCAGGCAGTGCTGGAAGTACCGGTAAATCCTGCCTGAAATCCTGCAAAGGAGGGCTGGGTGATGTATCACATCAAACCAGTTTGAAGTCTATATTGTGCTATCAGTTTTGTAATTTTTGACATGGCAACATATTGTGAATCATGGGGGGGGGGGGAGTGATGCAAAAAACATGATGCAGGGGAAACCATTAAGCCAGCCGATGCCACAACATAGCTCCTTATTTCAGGCATTGTGATAGATCAGTATACCGTGATGTTTAAAGGTAAAGGTAAAGGGACCCCTGACCATTAGGTCCAGTCGTGACCGACTCTGGGGTTGCAGTGCTCATCTCACTTTATTGACCGAGGGAGCCGACGTACAGCTTCCGGGTCATGTGGCCAGCATGACTAAGCCGCTTCTGGTGAACCAGAGCAGCACACGGAAACGCCGTTTACCTTCCCGCCGGAGTGGTACCTATTTATCTACTTGCACTTTGCACTGCTAGGTTGGCAGGAGCAGGGACCAAGCAACGGGAACTCACCCCGCTGCAGGGATTCGAACCGCCGACCTTCTGATCAGCAAGTCCTAGGCTCTGTGGTTTAACGCACAGCACCACCCACGTCCCTACTGTGATGTTTAGCTGGTGGATAAATCACAAAGTTGAAAACTAGATACAGTCATACCTCGGGTTACAGAAGCTTCAGGTTGCGTTTTTTTGGGTTGTGGACCTCCAAAACCTGGAAGTACCGGAATGAGTTACTTTTGAGTTTCAGCGGTTGTGCATGCGCAGAAGCGATAAATCGCACTTTGCGCATGTGCAGAAGCACCGAATCGCAACCCATGCTGCTGCAGGTTGCTGGCGCTGCGGGTTCTGAACGTGCATCCCGCACGGATCACGTTCGCAACCTGAGCATCCACTGTATAGCCCATTCCTTCTGCGGGGCCACTGCCAGTCAGCATAGACTTGGAACAGGAATCCTGTGGCTTTCCAGGCATTGTTGAACTACAATTCCCATCATCCCTGACCATTGACCATGTTGGCTGAGGATGATGGGGGCTGGAGTCCCAACAACATTGGAGAGTTCTGGGTTTCCCACCTTCTGCACTATGAGGTGTGGTATCGGACTAAATGTTTGTCCATAGACTGAGCGTACGTAACCATACAGGAAATGACCTCTGTATCTCCCGTCTCCTATTGATGTGGGTCCTCCTCTTTTTTTGTCCACAATTTTTTTAGTGATCAAAAGCCTCCTGAAAGGGGGAAGGGGGGAACCACCTCAGTATTTATCAGTGCTATTTTCTTTAATTGTATATGTCATTTGTTCCTCAAAGGCAAAAGATTCGCATCTACTTAGTTCCTGGCACAGCCCTGGAAGGGCTTCGTTTAGATGTATTCCCTCTGCATATTTTTCGCTCGATGGTGCTTTGTTTTTTTTTATTCATCACTGAGGAAACGTCAGATTTACCCATGTTTAATAGCATTTATTAGTCACTTTCCACCTTGCTCAGCATTCCTCCGCCAATTGGATCCTGTCTGTGGTTATTTGCATAAACAGCAGCAGCTTTGTTCTAATATGATTTATGTATCGCTTCTGAATCCTATCAATGCCTATTCCCCATTTCTCATCACAGCTGTGTAGCCACCATATATATTCAACCAGGCAGGAAGAGAAACAGGAGGGGAAAGGTAAAAGGGGTGAGGATTTGGAAGCCACAATATCGCAGAGCTGATTTACTTCCCGTCACTTAGCATTTCCTTCAATGGAAGCAAAGTGTTTATTTACATTATAATCTTCCTTGTCATCTTATTTCAGTGTGCAGGTCACAGCATCCTTGCCCTTTTAGTAACATCAGCAGTAGGATATTGGCCTCTCTGTGTGCAGGTAAATGGGGCATTCTGCTAGGGAAGGGGCAGAAATTTGATTTGGTTCACGTTTTAATGGGAAACACTACCTAATTTGCACCTCTCAAACCGGTCTGCAAATGGCAACACAGCTATTCTTAAAATCACACGATTGTAGATTGTGCTCTGCTACGATAATTTGCCATTGGGGTGGGCTAACAGGTAAGGGGGGGAGCAGCAGGGGAGGATTTGGGGCTCTTAAATTTCAGGAGCACCCTGTGCAGTACTAAAATTCGGTGCCCCTTGCCCCCTAGATCATTGTCACTGTGCCCTCTGCAGCGCCAGAAACCAGTGCTGCCGAACTAGTCATGCTACCCTAAAACAACCTCTGGGTCCAGCTACCTCTGGCTATAACAGGGCCCATGACTCCACTCAAGATTACTGTACATTTTTGTAAGTCTTGCAAAAAATTGTATATTAAAACAAGCGTGGGTTTATTGGAAGAAACGCACACTAAAACACTGGTGACTTCTCATGTGTTCTTTTTAAAGTGTTCAGGGGAGAGTGTTCTAAATCTAAAAGGTCCTTACGTTGCTTCCCTGTTTTAGTACCTAAAAGCTTCAGCTAGTTTCTTACTATAAGGCTCCCTGAAAGCAGCAGGAACTGTTTCCAGCTTTTTGTGGGCAGCGTGATCTCAATAAAAGATTACTGTATTTTTCGCTCTATGAGACGCACAAGACGCACCTAGTTTTTGGAGGAGGAAAACAAGAAAAAAATTATTCTGAATCTCAGAAGCCAGAACAGCAAGAGGGATCGCTGCGCAGTGAAAGCAGCAATCCCTCTTGCTGTTCTGGCTTCTGGGATAGCTGTGCAGCCTGCATTCGCTCCATAAGACGCACACACATTTCCCCTTGCTTTTTAGGAGGGAAAACGTGAATCTTATAGAGTAAAAAAATATGGTACTTGCAAGGGAGATATTTCAGCTGGAAGGCATGGGTCAGATAATGCTGGCAACATGCCCACTCCCTCCTAAGGCTGCTGTTAAAGGCTCAGGGGTGACTGAGGCTCCGTGTGTGTGTGTGTGTGTGTGTGTGTGTGTGTGTGTGTTTAAATCCTTTTATCATACAGCCCAGTGTTCAGAGGAGGATATTCCGGATCTACATGTTTCCCCCTCTGTTCGTGTTATCCTCACATGTAGCGACTGCCCTAAGGTCACCCTGGGAGCTCCAGTGTTGAGTGGAGTTTTGAACCCCAGGCTCCAAGGTCCTAGTTCAAAATACTCTTGCCGCTGGCTCTTTCCAGAAGGTTCTCCATTCAGATGGACAGAGAACCAGCTCCACCAACAACCTTTAGAAGGCATCTGGAGGCAGTCCTGTGTATAGGGAAGATGTTAAAATGTTTAATGCTTTATTATATTTTTATATGTTGGAAGCCACCCAGAGTAGATGGGGCAACCCAGTCAGAGGGGTGGGGTAATAATAATAATAATAATAATAATAATAATAATAATGGAATAGAACACCCCTATTTTCATCAGAGAAATATTGGAGGGTATGTACTAGTGCTGTCCTCTAGCCTCATGAATGTGCAATAGAAAGAACCAAGCAACAAGAAGAAGTCGTTTTCTGTGTTTGCTGATTACAAAGGTTTTTTCAAAAAGAAGGGAAAGTTTATTAATTTGTGGAGTATTTTTTTTTTTAAAGTTTGCTGTTATTTACACCTCTGAAGATGAGAACCCACATCACAGAACACTTAGGAAGTTCTAAGTGGGAACAAGCATATAATCAGTTCTACAGTACAAACCAGGTGAAAAGAATTAAAATATGAAGACTGCCCCCGCTTACAAATCCAGGTTACATATGCGTTCGCGGTGACTATTGGATAGTTGGAAGGACGGCATCCCATCTCTGCCACTGTTGCCATATTACAAGGAAAGTCTCCACTAATTAAAAAACTAAAAAGCTGCCAATTCTTTCACTCCGCAATAAAAAAGCCAGCCAATAAATAACCTTACAGGTATGAAGGAATTGGGAGCACCACTCCCCATATGCCACTGGCAACCAGTGCCGGATTTACATATAAGCTAAACAAGCTATAGCTTAGGGCCCCACTCTCTTGAGGGCCCCCCAAAAAAATTTAAAGGGGAAAAAACTGGATGTACATTTCCAAAATATAAGATAAAAAAACAAATAAAATTAAATAAATAAATAAAACAAAACCTACATATAGCAACAGTATTTTGTGTTGTGTAAGTAATGGGCCTTTGTAAATTGTGTTTCTAAAGGAACTTTTGTTATTGCCAAATCCCAATGTGTTTGCATTATTAAGTTTGTTATGAATAAAAAATCATTTTAGTTAGAGCTTATTTCACTATTAATATACTTCTTCTTTTAATTGTATTTCAGTTCAGCAAATACTTTGATAAAATACATATCTAGATACCTATTAGGTCCATAAATTGCCATATATAGCATATATTCAACACAAAAAAAACAGCGACAATTTGTTGTTGACAAAGGACAGCTGGACATATGAAGCGCCCCATTACCTTCAGTAGCTTAGGACCTCATCAAACCTAAATCTGCTTGGCTTACAACCAAGTGCTATTTTTCCTAAAAGAATGTTTAGGGCTACTCTCATTTTGACTCAAGAAAATCACCAATTCATAGTTCAAACTGGGGGAAACACGGCAAATGAACCAAAGTACAAAGATCCACAAAATGTTTTAGGGGGTCTGCGTACCCCCAGAAAAAAAGCGCGACAGCTAGGAAGCAAACAGACAAAAGGACATTGCCCTTCGGGAAAGAACCCCACCAATGTTATTTTGCTGAGCCTCAGCCCCATTCACCCGCAGGATTCACACAGCGACAAGGATTTTTGTTTAAAAAAAAACGAACACGCGTCAACATCTGGGCGAGGCCAGCCGTCTGCGCGCTTTGGACGTGGCCTCGGATGGGCACCAGGGGGCGCTGCCGAACAAGCCGCTCTCCGCCGGACGCCGCCCGGGCCAAGGGTTACGGGGCGGGGAAGGAGCCGCTTTGCCCGGAGTCGCCTTTGCAACGCGGCGCATGAGAGCGGCGGCCCTGCAGAGACTCATGAAGGTCTTCGTGACGCGGAGGATCCCCCCGGAGGGGCTGGCGGCCTTGAGCCGGGCCGGAGAGTAAGTGGGCTGGCGGGGAGACGGGCTGGGGGGTGCAAGGGAGAATAACACGCCCCCCCTTCTCCTCTTGGGAAGGTCGCCCGGCTGGCCCCGGACTCTTACACGCACGTGGGAACCCTTCTCTTGCGTGTGCACCTTTGGGAAATCGTGTGTGTGTGTGTTTGACGCTTTTTGCTTGCTGCTGTCGCTTTTTTGTATTGTTAAGGACGACCTTTGTCACGTTGTGCCTATGTATCCCCCCCCCCCCATATTGTAAGCCGCCTCGAGCGTGGTTTGAGCTGTGGAAAGGCGGCCTGCAGAAATAAAATGGTGGGTGGGCGGCTTGCAAAGCAGAGCAGGCCTGTCTGTAGCATTAGAGCGGGGATAAGAAACTTGCAGTCCTTCAGAGGTTGCATGCGTCCCAGGCAGCATGCCCAATACATAGCTGTCAACTTGCAGATTTGAAAATAAGGGACCAGCAGCCTCAAAAATAAGGGATCAGCAGCCAGAATAAGGGATTTTGGCTTAGTTTATACAGAAATCCGGCACTGATGGAGCCATGCTGTACGCCGGCTCCCTCGGCCAATAAAGCGACATGAGCACTGCAACCCCAGAATCGGCCGCGACTGGACCTAATGGTCAGGGGTCCCTTTACCTTTTTTCCTCAGCATGAGTGGTATAATTTAATATCTTCATTCGTCCCCTGTTACGATACACAACACTCCTGCAATAGAACAGCTTCCAGGTTAACCAACTGGTGCCCAATCTTACTAAAGTTTGTCCTGGCCAATTAAAACTGAAGATCGAAAGTGGCGAAAGCTATGCAGCCTCTAGCGCAGCGGTTCTCAACCTGTGGGTCCCCAGATGTTGTTGGACTACAACGCCCATCATCCCTGAGCTCTGGCCTTGCTAGCTAGGAGTTATGGGAGTTGTAGTTCAACAACATCTGAGGACCCACAGGTTGAGAGAGGCTGCTCCTGCGCCTTGTGTCGACTTGTGATCTGCTCTGTGTGATTCTGCCTTTCCTGCTTCCTCTGATGCTGCAGTGTCCAGCAATGGGATTCAGATGAACCAATCCCACAGTCGGAGTTGCTGGCGGGGGTGGCTGGCAAGGACGGGCTCCTGTGCCTCTTGTCCGACCGGATTGACAAGGAAGTCCTGGATGCTGCAGGTGAGGCCTCGGGCGGGAGCTCAACGGAATGGTGTCAGAGTGGGCTGTAGAAACATTAACACGGCCAGTGACTTGCCAATCCATGTGACAACCTGGGCAGGGAAAGTTAGTGGCTGCTCCCCAGATACTGGTGCGAATGCAGACCAAAGCCCTGCATCTGTATAAAGCTGAAGTTGGTGCCTAATTCTTTTCAAGGGAACTGGAATAAACTCATGGGACTGGCATCAACCCCAGCCTCATTCTTCTTCTTATCTCCTTTTGGTGAAAGTTTGCATTCAGCTCCTCAGGATTATCTGGCCAAACAGTCTGTATCTGGGGGGGAAAGTTCCATGAGCCAAATGTGCTGTTAAATCCCATTTTTATACTGTGTTTGTATCTGGGGGTTTTTGTTACTCCACTGATAAATCTGGGTGTGTGGATAATCCTCAATGCAATACAGTGGTACCTCAGTTCTCAAACTTAATCCATTCCAGAACCAAAGCGTTCCAAAACCAAGGCGCACTTTCCCACAGAAAGTAATGCAAAATGGATTAATCCGTTCCAGACTTTTAAAAACAACCCTAAAACAGCAATTTAACATGAATTTTACGATCTAACGAGACTGTCGATCCATAAAATGAAAGCAATAAGAATATGTACTGCAGTCACACAGTCAGTGAATCAGTAGCTGAACTGGGTTCCATGCAGTCACAAAAACAGAAAAGAGCCACAAAAACGCAAAATAGCAAAAACAGGCAGACCTCAGCGTAACACTCAAATCGGAAGCATAACACTCAAAATGGAGCACGTTGGGCTTCTGAAAAAAGTTCGCAAACCGGAACACTTACTTCTTGGTTTGCAGTGTGTGGGTTCCAAATTGTTTGAGTACCAAGGCTTTGAGAACCCAGGTACCACTGTATTTTGTTGATCAATTGCACAGATTAATGAATGAAAGCTCACAGCTTTTTAATGGCTCAAAAGCTAGGTTTCCATTCATAGCTGACATTCTTTTATTATGTTGTTTCTTTTCAAGCAGGACCTTGTGAAACTTTATCAAAAAATCGCCTTCTTCATTTCTCTGTGTTTATTAGTAACCAGACAAAAGCTTTGACAAGTCTGTTGCTGCCAACTTCTTTAGCTTTTAATGCTTTCTGAAGCTCATAGGAGCTTTGGTGTTTGAGGTGAGCACTTCACTGCTTTTCTCTGCCAACTAGTTGTTGGGAATCTCAGGTGAGATATCCACGCAGTGCAAGTTGCTCCCAGTACCTGTCACCACATGGAAGAAACTTAAGGTCCAAATAGCTTACGGTTGCAGAAGATAAGGCTCACTAAAACAGTTCTGAATGTAGATACAGACATATACAGATACATCCAAGCACAAAATATTTCCATTGCTCCAAATGAACTCCAGCAATTCAAGATGTAACACTGGACAAGTAACACCAACAGACTGACGACTCGCAGACTAATTGCAAACTAACAAACTGATGGGCATTAATCACAGATATAGTTGGGGCACTGGGCCGTTACCATAGCAATTGGCTTGACTGACCTTGCACCCATTATTAGCTCATCCTTGGGGTGATTTGTGCACATTAAATGAAATTAACCCCTTCTCATGCCTAATGACCTTTTGTTCTGAGCCCGTGGTCTTCATCTTTTTCAGGACCATCCCTGAAAGTAATCAGTACATTGTCCGTGGGATATGACCATCTTGCCATTGAGGAAATAAAAAAGCGGTAAGACTCACATCTTTTTAAAGGTGATTCTTAGAGGCAAACTACATCTTATCCTGACAGGGAGAAAAGAAAAGAGAGTTGTTGTGGAAGGGCTAATAATCACTCCAGCCCTATATAACCCACCTTTGCTCTTCCCCAGAGGCTTCTCTGTTGAAAATCGCCTCTTCCCAGAGCAGCTTTTCCCCAGGAAAATTACTGTGGTGCCTCGCAAGATGAAAAGAATCCGTTCTGTGATTCTCTTCGTCTAGCGGTTTTTTCGTCTTGCGAAGCAAGCCCATTGAAGGATTAGCGGATTAGCGCTATTAGCGGCTTTTATCGGCTTATCGGATCAGCTGATAAGCGGCTTAGTGGCTTAGAAAAAGGGGGGGAGGAAAAAAACCAGCAGGAACTCGCAAGACATTTTCGTCTTGCGAAGCAAGCCCATAGGAGATTCGTTTTGCGAAGCACCTCCAAAACGGAAAACTCTTTCGTCTAGCGAGTTTTCCGTCTTGCGAGGCATTCGTCTTGTGGGGCACCACTGTAGTGGCTGGGATTTAAATGCATGCCATTGCCCAACTGGCCTATGGACCAAACATTTGATGCTCAGGCTACCGCTGTGTTGAAGAAATGATGAGTACCACACAACTAGTCAGCAAGTGCCTTGTGGCCCAAAACACAGAAGATCTGACTGCTTCTTTTAAATCCTAGTGGGATCCGTGTGGGATACACGCCAGACATCCTGACAGATGCCACCGCTGAACTCACAGTAGCTTTGCTCCTAGCAACGTCCCGCAGGCTGCCAGAATCTGTGGAGGAAGTGAAGAAGTGAGTGTCCAAAGTGGTATTTATGGGACTTCCACGCCACACTGATTGGACTGCTTGGAGGGGGTGGCCGTGTCCTATTTTGTCTTTTAGCCTCATTCAGCATATTAAAAAAGGCAACTGTGGCTCACAGGAAAGTAGGAAGGTGCCATAATCAAAGTCAGATGGTTAGTCTGTCTAGTTGAGTGTTGTCTACTCTGAATGACGCTTTTTCAGGGTTTTAGGTGGGCTTCTTGGGCACCCTACCTGGAAATGCCACTTACCTTTTGCATTACTGTCCTAAGGAGGAGCTCCTTGTACACACACACACACACACACGATTTAAAAATCCATGCACATTGAAAACTAGTTTCCAGAAGGTGACAAAGTCCCCTGAACTTTGGGCCTCAAGCTATTTTGTCTTTGGCATCTGGTTTTATTTCCATTCAGCTATGCAAGCTGACACTTGCAGCAGAGTTCAGTTGCACTACAACTACAGTCTGAACCAGGTCCCCGAGGCTGAACTGTGAAGCGGAAAAACCCCAGTCCAAATCTTGCTTTTTGCCATGAACTCATCAGATAGCTGCATGCAACATCCTGAACTCTCCCCTTCACCCTGCAATATGAGGAGTAATAATAGTGACCTACATTGCAGGGTGGTTGTATGGATGAATGAGAGGGTGTTCATGAAGTGTTGCTTTCCTTTTAAGCATTCTTAAAGGGTATATAATAATCTTAGTTACAGTTGAATAAATCCTTTAGTTATATTGTGGTGACAGAGTGGTACAAATCCAGCAAGGCAGTGTTCCCCAAACTTGGGTCTCCAGCTGCTTTCAGACTACAGTTCCCATCATCCACTGGTCTTGCTAGCTAGGGACTATGGGAGTTGTAGTCTAAAAAAAGCTGGAGACCCAAGTTTGGGAAACACTGGATCAAGGTATCTAAGTGTACGCTGCTGAACCACTGATAGCTAGATGTGGGCTACTCAACTGGCAGTATTTAGCATCTATCCCTGGACATTATAAGACAGATGTTGGTTCCAGTGCCCATTTGATGTTTGTCTGTTATTTTCCGGAGTCCACCCAACTGATACGGGGATAGAGAGTAGAGAATGGGATTAGGCCTGAAATCATTGTGGGCCTTGCAAGATAAAAGGGTGGATCAAAGCTTTTAAAGCAGGATTTCTTCCTTTGTCTAAGATAACAGTGTCTGTGGGTTGCCATTGTCTACAGCTGCTCATTTCTGGAATTTTAGCTAAGAGCCTGTTTAGCCAATGCAGCTTTTTCTTGCCTTTACATTAATGCTTGTCTGCTAAGCTCTGGGGCTGTTCCCTAGCTAACGTCCCATTGTAATTTGGTGTCCTTTTCGCAGTGGTGGCTGGACCACATGGAAACCCCTCTGGATGTGTGGCTATGGACTTTCCAACAGCACCGTTGGGATTATAGGGCTAGGAAGAATAGGTAAGCTGAGTTCTACATTCATTTTCAGCCTGCCCTTCCACCATGGTCTCACAGCTGGTTTGACCATCATGTCTTTGCAAGGTAGGTCGGTCGAGAGAGAAACAAACATTACATGCGTGTCCAGGTCCAAACCTCAAGTCGCCACCCCGAAGGAGGTATCTGCTGCATCTGTGTGGAGACATTTAACTGCACAATCTCTGCAGAACTGAGCATCTGAGATTAGGCTCAGGTTATCAGTCCTAAAGCTTGTGCTGTTCACTTTATCGGAACGTGGACTTTCTACTATTGATTGTCTCTTTGAACAAATATCCATGAGCCCCAAAGGAGCCGTGCAGTGTTTGATGTTGTCTCTCTCACATACCCGACTTTTGAGATATATGGTGCCTTTAGTGCAGCCGTTGCCGTCGCCTTTTCAACATAGAGCTGCTGGTAGCCCGCCCATTCTTGTGCCCATCGGCAGGATAATTCGCTGGGAACAGCAAGAGCTTAAGTTCTGCTCATGGCTCGTCTGCCAATGGACCAACTGGGGAACTGGGGAAACTTGAGTTCAGAATAGTTGTGGCCTCTAACCTGGAAAGATTTCACTCAACACTCTGGTAATAGTGCAACCCTAGATGTGTTTACTGAGAAGGAAGTCCCATGTAGTCAGTGTAGCTTACTCTGAGGCATGGCTGGGACTGCAGCCATGGGGCAGTTTCCCAAATACAGTGGAACTTTGGTTTTCTAGTGTCTCATAAGCCAAACGATTTGGAAGCCGAACGCTGAAAACCCAGAAGTAATTGCTTCTGTTTTTGAATGCGCCTCGGCTTCAGCTGCATGTTTTTCCATTTTTTCAATGGATTTTGTCAACCGCCCATTGACCCTTGATTTTTGGTTTCGGAAGTCAGACAGCCTTCTGGAACGGATTACATTCGAAAACTGAAGTTTCACTTTACACAGTTTGTGTGTAACCATGTGGCAAAGTTATCCTGTTGCCAAATGGTAAGATTTTAACCATGGATCAGGTATGCAGATGTGGTAAAATGATTGTTTGTATCTACCCCGATTTACCAATTTTTCTCATCTGCTTCTCTGAGAATGCTCAAATGCTAAGTTTTGATTTGAGCGCTCAGTGTTAAAGAAAGCCTTTGATTATGTGAATTTTGCATGCACCTTTGAAGCGCTAACACCATTTTCAGAAGCCCCATTTCTCTGTCTTGAAGGATGAAGCATCCTAGCCTAAGTGAGTGATGTGATGTCCTCTGGTTCCTCATGTTTCTAGGGCAGGCTGTGGCACATCGTCTGAAGCCATTTGGAGTCAAGAAGTTTTTGTATGCAGGACGTCACCCCAAACCTGAAGCTGCTATGGAACTGAAAGCCGAGTTTGGTGAGAGTTCTGCCTTCGTATTAATGGAATTTCTCTATGTGTGTTCAATACTACCTCTCCCCCATTGATGCAGAGTAGAAAACTGAAGTTGAAGTCCTATCAGTGGCTACTGGGCACAATGGAGGCTATTCACGGCCTCCATAGGTCCAAGGCAGCATGTTTCTGAATACTTCTTGCTAGAAACAGAGAAAGTGCCCTTATGCACAGGTTCTGCTTCCAGGCTCCTCTCAGGCACCTGGTTCTCCACTGTGAGAACAGAACATTGGGACTAGATGGACCAGGGGCCTGATCCAGTATGGCTTTTTGTAAGTCACTTCAGTGAGGGGGAAAAAAATCTCTGAAATGAGAAGACTTTGTGTTACATAGTTTGAAAACAGGATTCACTCAATTCCTGCAAATGAGAACGAATGTTTAAGTTTGACAAAATTTTAAGATTTATTTGTTCCTCTTCCCAGTGACCATAGTTAAAAGTGAGGAGTATACATCCCTTTGTGAATCAGGGTTATGCACCCCACCCCCTAAGTCATTTGGTCATGCAAGCATTGCCAAAGCAGGGACCCAGCCATCACCAGTTAACCTTAGTCTCGCTTAGAGAACAGCAATTCCCTTCTGGAGACATGCTGTTTACAATGAGACGTACCAACTGCTGCACCACAAGTCAAGAGTCGATATGGAACAAACATGGTAGCCACATGTACCTTACACAGGCGTGTTTTGGAAGATCAGTCATCCATCCCTTCAGGCAAAACACAGCACAAACTGGATGGTTGTTAGGTTTTTGTTCAGAGCAATTCAGAGCCCACAGTGCCACGTAGTTCAATGAGTCAAACAGGATCCTTTTGAAAGAACAGAACACTTGGATATGCACACATCGCTGTACATCATCGTCCTCATGGTGGTGGGGAGAACGGTACACTCTGAAAACAGAAGTAGGGCAATTCCTCCCAGTTGACTTGGCTCATATGAATGCCGCAACAGGGTTCAAGGAGTGCCAAAAGCATAATTGTGCAGACTCAAGCATGCCTGAATCATCCCTGCTCTCCTTATTCAGAAGGACCCTTGCTGTTTTGGTCAATAGGAAAGGCTAGTGAAAGTAGGTAAACCTCTTAAACAGACCACAGTGAGTTTCCTCTTTCTTTCTTTTCTCCAGTGCCCCTTGCCAAGCTAGCGGAAGAGTCGGACTTTGTCATTGTGACATGTTCTCTGACACCCGACACTCAGGGGATGTGCAATCGGGACTTCTTTTGCAAGATGAAGAAGACGTCTGTGTTCATCAACACAAGCAGGTAAAACCAGATGTGGCCCAGAGTGGAGGCTGGGAATCGGGGGCACATCCCCCAAGGCAATGCCAAGCCCCAGTGCTACTGCATAGCATGACTGAAGTCACATGACAGTATGGAGGAGCGTGAGCCTAGATCTGCAACATGCCCTTGTCTATCGTGAGTTTTTTTAAAATGCACAAATCATTCCCCCTCCCCGTTTTAATTAAGGGCCTCCACCATGTCCAAATCTCTTCACTGTATGATAAATACATTGCAGTACAAGACGCCACATCTTTGCAGCTGTGCTTCCTTTATGAGACATTTGCCCTGGTTTTGTAAAGAAGCAGCACTTGTGGAAATAGGCTTTCCATATTCACTTAACTAGCTGGATCTCCCTTGAGGTCTATCACTATCCAGGCCTGCACCACTCAAAACTAATATTCTGCAGTCCTTCCCTTAGACAGGATGTTCATTGCTCCTGTGAGTGCTGTATATTGCTCAGTCTACCTAATAACTGGTTGCCTAGCTCCATACCTATTGCATTTCTAAAGCAGCAAACACCTGCCAAAATAGGAAACTTAGCATGTACAATATCAGCAGGTTGTATTCTGCATAGTGCTAAGGTCCCATCAGTTCAAGCATTTCTGTTTGCTTGACATAACAATCTCTCCCCCACCACCAAGAAGCTTGGGTGCAGTGGGAGGAGGGAAGTCTCACTGCAGTTAGCACGAATCCTTGTGCTGTCTTCCGTTAGTGCAATGCGTTGAATAGTAAATAAATGACCCTGGGAGTCATTTAATCCTTTAGCACTATTTCTGTGTCACTGCTGCTTGCACCGATTGGGGGAAGCTGCCTCCCCATACAATTTCCTAGAGTACCAGAGTGATGGGGGATGCAGCCCAGCAAAGCAGCACCCTTGCCACTTCAGGCAAGGCATAAATAGTGTGGTCGTATTAAGCTGTCAACAAAAGCCACAATATGTATTTCCCCCGTGAGAGTCTTGTTGAATTATTTACTGCAACGTGCAATACAGTGGTGCCTCGCAAGACGAAATTAATTCATTCCGTGAGCCTCTTCGTCTAGCGAAGCAAGCCCATTGAAGGATTAGCGGATTAGCGCTATTAGCGGCTATTAAAGGCTTAGCGGATTAGCAGCTAAAAGGCTATTAGCGGCTATTAAAGGCTTAGCGGATTAGCGGCTTAGCAGCTTAGAAAAAGGGGGGGGGCAGGAAAAAATCTGAACACTTGCAAGACGTTTTCGTCTTGCAAAGCAAGCCCATAGGGAAAGTCGTCTTGCGAAGCAGCTCAAAAACGGAAAACCCTTTCATCTAGCGGGTTTTCCGTCTTGCGAGGCATTCGTCTTGTGGGGCACCACTGTACAGGCTCAATAACACCTTCACACCCCACGTTTTCTCACTTTGCTCTGTTAGGGGCACTGTTGTCAATCAAAAGGACCTTTACGAAGCTTTAGTCAATGGCCACATCGCAGCAGCGGGCTTGGATGTTACAACCCCAGAACCTCTGCCTACTGATAATCCGCTTCTTTCCCTCAAGAACTGTGGTAAGCTGACTTAATTTCATAGAATCGTAGAGTTGGAGGGGACCCAAAGGGTCATCTAGCCCAACCCCCTGCAATGCAGGAATCTCCGCTAAAGACTTAATGTGCACATGGCCATTTCTGCACAGTCTCCTCCTGGGGAATTAACGGCTGCCTTTCAGAAGCAGACAGATGCTGCTCAAGTCTCACTTGCACTGAGCCGGCAAGGCTCAATAGCAAGCAGAGGGTTTTCCTCGTGGAAATGTGTCAAAAGAACATCTTTGCAACCATAAGGGCTAGAAACTTGTGGGTCGTTCTTTTCTAAATTGGGAGTTGTTCTTAAAAGAAATCTATGCCTGCTGCCACATCCTGTGGCATTTCTATACTCTCTCCCATGATGTTGCCCTAAGTATGTGCATGGGTAAAGCAAGAAATAAAATGCAGAGGGCACCATCTGAATTTTGCACTCTTGCCCCTTTCCGCAAGGCAGGTGTCTTTGAGCTGTAATTGGATTGGCATGCCCTGCAAAAGACAGATAATACCATCTTTAATCTAACAGAGGAGGGGCCCTGGAAATAGAATACAGAGGGAATGGGTTGGCCTGAGCAAGTGACTTTATTACTCAAAGATATAGTATCTGATAAAACGATATATTCAGGAACTAGTGATTACAAGTCGATAAAAATTATACTGGCTTGTTTCCTAAATTGCTCCCCCCCCCCCTGTGTCTTGAGCAGTAATTCTGCCTCATATTGGAAGCGCCACCTACGCCACAAGGAATGTCATGTCAGTGTTGGCTGCCAACAATCTTCTGGCTGGGCTGAAAGGAGAAAGCATGCCAAGCGAACTCAAGCTGTGAGAAGCAAGACTGGAAGAGCTTTGAAGGATTTTTTTTACTTTTTGCCCCAAATGGATATTAAATGGGACAAACTGTCTTTCAAATAAAGCATTAAAACAATGGCAGACTTTTGTGTATTATAGCAAAAGGTTCCAGTTCGCACCTATTTTTTAAAAGCAATACTCTATATCTTACACAAAGTAATTAAGATGCTGTGTACTGGTATGTTTTCTACAACTGTTCAATCAGAAGCAAACAGAAAGCAGCAGGCTGAAAATAATGGGCTTCTCCCCCTGCCCCCTCCTATAGTGGCCTCGACTGCTGGAAGTTACTTTGTCATAGGCTTCAGTGGGGGAGCTGTTACCATGACCTGTT
The DNA here is from genome assembly GCF_965113315.1 of Podarcis vaucheri. Classification (NCBI taxonomy): domain Eukaryota; kingdom Metazoa; phylum Chordata; class Lepidosauria; order Squamata; family Lacertidae; genus Podarcis; species Podarcis vaucheri. The sequence goes on along the minus strand of NC_138755.1, from coordinate 36,747,837 downwards.
TTAAAAGGACTTCCAGGCTTCCCCAACTGTAGCCAATCCACAAATTACTGGGAACTGATGGTTCCTCATCCTGCCTTATTGATATTTGATTAAATGTCCAGCTGTCACGGTAGTTTTTACACCGTGTTCAGCCCTCTGCCAACCCCAAGCAGCTTCTTTGGGCCCTGAGGCCTCGATGCAACTTGAGTTCCATCCAAATGACAACTTCCCCACTCTCAGAAGCAGAACTGGGCGTGTTCCTGTTGCTGCCAAAAGGTTGGCAGTGAAACCTAATCAATGTATTATTACAGTATAGATGCGTCTTACAGTTTTGATCATGCACAGGCCTAAAACAAGAGCAAGTTGTCAGACTTTAAGCTCTATCTTAGAGCATCTATATCTTAATTTTTTTAAAATTAATTATGGGGATGCCGTAGAGCAGGCATGGCCAAACTCGGCCCACCAGATGTTTTGGGAGTACAATTCCCATCATCCCTGACCACTGGTCCTGTTAGCTAGGGATGATGGGAGTTGTAGTCCCAAAACATGGAGGGCTGAGTTTGGGGATGCCTGCCGCAGACATAATTTTTTTAATTTTTTTTTTTAAATCACTGTAATTTACTTGAAATAGTAATATGGCCTACAGTTTCTGAGAATGGATTCCTTGTGGGGAAGCACACTTTTACAAAGTTGTCTTTAAACTGCCATATACAGTAATTCTTGTTGTTAGGTCTAAATGGGGTGGTACTCTCCCACACATTTTATCTCTCCTATCCACCCCTCAAACCATAATTCCACAGTCAAAATCAATCAAGTCGCTTGCATTGTGCTGCTTCAAGCCCACTATCTGCTTCTGCCTCCTGCTAGTACCCACACCAATTTCTGTGGCTCACCTCTTTCTCTCCCCCCCCCCCCGGAAAAAGCCTGTCCTCTGTGTAATAGCCTCTGCCACGTGCAGTTCCAAAGCATTCCCCCAAAATGGATGTGTATCTGTTTTCAACAGCCTGAACTTAAAAGGAGGGTGTGAGTACTCTCCTACTTGTTGAGGCTCTGGTAGCCTTAGGGCTAGGGAAGGCTGAAACCAAACTCGGAAGCTCTGCCCCCTACAAAGATGTGCAGAGAGTCATGGATGGTTTTCAGTGGTAAGACAATGGCACTCTGCACTTGGTGTAATGGCACGCGTTCCTAAAAAAAAAAAAAAAAAAGTACCATATGAGTCCTATTGTGAGGAAAACAGCAAAATTAAAAACTGTAGCCCTACCACATCAAAATGTTACTAGCCACCACTGACATTTAATATTAAAATGCATATTAAAGAAGGAAAAAAGTATTTGAAAATGGTACCATAAATTCAGACGAGCTTGACCAACAGCACCTGAAAAGGCAACTTGCACTGTCAAAGGACTTACAAGAATGCCTTTTGAAATAACAACAGTAGACAGATCATTTACGATGTAATGTTGAGTTTAACACATGAAATACAAATTGATTAGAAACACTACCAAGCATGACACAAACACACTTGACTTTTCAGTACAAGATCTTACAAAAAGAGAAACTATGAAACACCTAGATTTTGCTGTATTCAAAAGTATATACACACATACATATATCAGACAGTCTAAAAGTTACTTGCATTGGACTCAAGGTAAGCACCTTCATTACACAGTGTATGTTACTGCAAAACAACCAAAAATACATTCAGAACCCCTAAAACTATGTTATTCTATAACACACTCCAAAAGCACTTTGAGGTGCAAAGGTCATTTCTCTTCAAGATATGCAGTCTCACAATAAAGAGCTCTTAGTAACGTTGTTCACACACTCCATGTAGCAACCTATTTTACAGATAAATGCTTTCACATCATTTTTTAAAAAACCATTACAAAGGTTCCACTTCAGCTTTTTGAAACATGCTAGTTAGTTATGTGCTAGCTACAATTTCCTTCTTCCAACCCTTCTCCTACTCTTAGAACTAATGACACTAAGGATCGTATCCATATATAATACATGCAGTCCAATCCTAAGCATGTTTATTTGGGAGCAAATCCCAGAGAGTTCAATGGGGCTTACTCCCAAATGTGTGTTAAGACTGCATTCTCAGAACTACATTTGTGTCAGAGCTGGAGAATTTCAAAGCGCTTTTTTAGAAGTTGTTCAAGCCTCACAAACCCCCTGTGAGGTAGCTATGGTACAAGTATTAAAAAGAAGCCTTTTTTTTTTTGCGTGTGTGGCACAATCACACTGCAAATGTTCACCTCTTGTGTTCCATGGATTATTAAAAATCTGTATTGGCATCATGGAACTGAGGAAGACAGTTAAAGCAAAGTGCTGGGTAGATTGCTGCTTTGCCAGCGTAGGCAAGTAGTTTTGGAATGTTTATACAAATGGCTTGACTGACTAAACCTCTTGCCACACTTTAAACAGGCATAGGGCTTCTCGCCTGTATGCACACGGATGTGCTTCTTGCAGTCTGTTAAAGTTAGAAAAGTCTTGCAGCAGATTTTGCAGGCATACTTGCGGGCACCTTCTACTACCAAGACGTTATGTTCAGATAAGGCTTTCTTACATTTTGAAAGAACATCAGCAGACGCTCTGGTCAGCTGCGGTGGGCCAGGTTGGGAAGAATGCCCGTTTTCAAAAGATGAAGTGGCTCCGTTCATCATCAGCTGAGAATTCGAAGCATTGTCCGGAATCTGAGCGCTCCGAACAGAGGTCACTACAGGCATTTTGGGAGCTATGCGGCGATACCCAGGAAAGGTGGTGGCGCCGCCTCTCGAGTTCATGACTGCCCTCGATAAAGAATGCAACCCCAAGCCAGATCGCGGGAAGTCCATTCCAAACTGCTCTGCTGCCCGGTAGCCGGAAGTCTGTACGCAAGGAAGACCCATTACATCCTGCATAGGCCTGACAAAATGGGAGTCTGCACTCTCGTTGAACGGATTCTCTACATGAGAGACAGTGGCAGAGGAATGACCATTAGCAGGTCCAGATTCTTGGCTAATTAAATAAGATGCCTCACTATCCATTCTACAGTCACTGGTTGTATTTGGAATGTTGTCCTCATTATTCGGGCCAGCACCAAAACTGCTGGCTCTGCTCTTATTCAGAAAATTTGAAATACTGAAGGTAGATTTGTGTTCCAGGTTATTTGCTACTTCCATGATATGGATATCTCCCACCCTGTCGGTACTAGACTGTGGGTCAGAGAAGCTGCGGTCGCTACTCTCGGGGCTCAGTTCTATCTTTTCAGCACTTGGTCCTCCGCCTTCCACTTCAACAGACTCGCTTCCCTCTGCTTGGGAAGTCACATCACTCACTTCATCCTGGGGCTCTGGAGAACTCAAAGGCTCAGATTTCACCACTACCCTCATGTGTTCTTTTTCATTTAGTCCAACCTCGGGATTCTCACACTGAAAGTTATTTTTTTGGGAAGCTGTTTCCTGATCAAAGCTAGTTTCCACTTGAGTTGCCTGTGATGCCATAGACATTTGGGAAATATTTCCCCCACTGTTGTCCGACTGGCTTGGCACTTGTGCATCTTCTTGGGCACCAAAAGACTGGTCAAACATAATAGTATTATCTTCCTGGTTGTCAGTTACACCATCGGCTTTAGAATTGTCTACAATTTTCAGCGAGTCTGGGGAAAAGAATTCATCTCGTGAATGAACCACAGTCTGTGCGCTCTCTGGAGTAACATCTGACATGATAGAATCATCTATGGGAGCCCTAATGCGTTGTCTCGCTCTTTCTTCAGAAGTCTGCTTACGTTTATGGAGACGTCTGATCGGAAAAGCACTCCGTTGCTCTATGTTACTTCTGATTGATGAGCTCATAGAATTTGCCTGTTCTTCTGTGCTTTGGGTAGAAGTTAATGCAGAGCTCACTATGCTCAATCCCAGCTGCTGAAGCATGAAAGACCGTTGCATGCGTGCATTCTGCTCCTGCACTCTATCGTTTGGTGGAGACATTGGTAGTGTCCTTGTAGTAAGGTAGTGTTTGCAGGCTTTAACCACAGAGTTCAAATGGAGGTGAGAAGCTGCTAGCAACACATCCATAACATTGCTCTCTCCAAGCATGAGTGTGGAAGTGTACATCATATCAATGAGAGCAGCAAAAGCTTCAGCTGTCACTACTTCACTGTCCAACTGGATCATGTTCATGGTCTGATCTCCTTCTGCTACGGTGAAAAGAGCACGGAAGTGTGTGCTGCATGCTGCCAAGACTGAGCGATGTGCTTTGAAGTGCCGGTTCCCCACCACAATGACACAGTCACACAGCTGACCATGAAGCCGCTGGTAGTTCAACTGCTGAAAGATTTGCTCGAAGTGCCCTGGAAAATCCATGATCCTACAAAGAGAGAGAATATGATGTAAAAACAAGGACCAAACCTCTGGTTTTTAGCACACAAATGGGGCACAAAATATACTCTATTGGCCCAAATATAAGCCTGGCCCAAATATAAGCCGGCGGCCTTTCCCCTTCCTCATTCTCTCCCTTCCCAGCCTTGGGGGAGAGGACAGGGGACTACGCGCAGGGCGGGTGCCACTTTGCTGCACTCCTGGCTGCATTCTGTAAGGTTGCAAATATAAGCTGCACTTTAACTTTTCACGGTCGGAATTTGGGGGGAAAGTGTAGCTTATAGTCAGGCCAATAGAGTAGACGTTTGATAATTGAAGCTCCTGTACTAGGCCTGTTTTTAAAACTTATCACCACCATATTGAAATACACATGATTTCCTTAGTTTGTAGGAATGTGAATGCAACAGCTTTGGGCCTCAGACACACAATTGGATTCTGCTTGGAAATGGAAACCAAAGTTTAGACTGCAATACAAAAGAGCTGGGCAAGTCCAAGACATCAGTTTAGGAGCATGTGGCTTATTTAATGTTAGACTGCAATGACTGTGCTGGAGAGAACTATAAGATACCTATACAAAATACTCAGATGCAATTAGTGGAAAGAAATTACAGGGGGATACCAAGAAGGGGAGGAATGTTAACAGCTGAGCAAGCAGACAGATGAAACACCCACAAAAGAAATGTCTGAATTCCCAGCACACTCCATAGCTGCATATATAACAAGGCCATAGGACAACTAGCAGCTTGAGTTGCATGGGCTGCAACAGGTTACCTTATCCAGCACTCAGCAGACCCAACATAAGCCTGTCTTATGTCATGGTTTGCTGTACAATCTGGCCCTAGGGCTAGATTTGTCACTGCTCATTAATAATCATTTCTTCAACTCTGAAGAAATTCTGGGATTAGCCAAGAGAGAGAGAGTAATTGAGTGCAGTTTTGCAGTTTGCCAGTGGCAAGTAGAACTGGCTGCCCAGGAAACACAGCGCACAACAGGTTTGACTCTCTACTGCCCTTGTGGGCTTCTACTCCACAACACGTGCCGGAACCTGGACAATTCCTGTGGTCAGATGTCCCTTGTGCATGTCAGAGAGCATTGAAGACCAATTACTAAAGCCACTTGGGTAGTTGGGAACCCCCAGGGAGGAGAACCAAGGCCATGAAGATGGAAGCCCCCTTTCCAGCTGTTTCTAGAAAGAGGCTCTTATATCCTGATAAGAAAGGTAACAGCTTTAGTTATGGCATCTGAAGAATGTGAACCGTTCAAGATCTGCTTATACTCTCTGCTTGTTGCTTATACTTCATTGAGTCAAATAATTTCTTTTAGTTTGGAAATATTTTGAAGTATTTTTTAAAAAGAACAATTCATACACATAGCTGAAAACTGAAATTTTAAAGGGGTTTTCCCCGCCGCCTTCCCCTTTGAAAAAGTTTCCCCCTCCATCTACTTGGTTCCAAAATATGCCAGTTCTTAGCTTTAAAGGCTTTAGTGCTCAGCAAATTGCCATCAAGTCAGAGAACAACAACCGAATTCTCTTTTGATTGCCTTTTTTGAAACTGCCAGTTTGAAGTCTTTTTTTCAACTGGTAAAAATATTTTTGGTAAAATGGCCAATTTCCTTTATGCCAATCATTAAGTTTCATTTTTGTTCTTATTCAGAAAATATTCACCAGGCCATATTCATGAATAACTAATACTATATTTACCACTTCTGTCATTCAACCACTTCTGTCATTCAGTTAAATACATATGCACTAACGGAATCAAACAAATAAGTCTACTGTCTACTAACTATATATAATATATAAAGCAGTTACGTTGGATTTCAAAATCCAAATTGGGCAATATTTTTATTAGGCTGAACAAAATGTCAAAAGAAATCAAAACTGAATAAACCAATTATTTCCTCAGTTCAAAGTGGTAAGAATAATTAAAGAAATACTGTGACAAACTGAGGGATGCTCCTCCATTGGGTACTAGGAACTCAGTGACCATAATCTGGAATGACAAGTGGCTGCTTCCATGTACTCTGCTGGTTTCTGCAAGAAGGTCCATCTAATCCCATCTCCAATAGTGGCCAAGTCTCCAAGAACAACCTCTGGGTAATGCAACAGCTGTGCCAGCTGCAAGTATGACAAGATTTAATGCAGAATTGAAGACCCATTGTGTTTACTTTTTGACAAAAGGATTCTATCTTTAGGAATTGAAAGCTGATGCCCATAATAGTTAAAGGGATTCATGGATGTTATTCCATGACACAGCAAAGTATTCTTACAAAGTATCCATTTGCTATCTTAAGATACTGTTAACATTACACAGGTAACTTGCTAGAACTATGGTAGCCATTCCTGTTTTGTAAAAAATTGGTGCCTAATTAAGGTGGAGTGGACAGTTTGGTACAAAATTACTTATTTTTGATGAAAAGGGGTGGATGTGGCCTCTGGGCATCTGTTGGGTAGGGAATTTGGCCCTTTAATCTGTCTTGAATTCAACTCTCCTGCTTTAGGGAAAATAAAAAAATTCCTTCCAGTAGCACCTTAAAGACCAACTAAGTTAGTTCTTGGTATGAGCTTTCGTGTGCATGCACACTTCTTCAGATACAGTATCTGAAGAAGTGTGCATGCACACGAAAGCTCATACCAAGAACTAACTTAGTTGGTCTTTAAGGTACTACTGGAAGGAATTTTTTTTATTTTGACTATGGCAGACCAACACGGCTACCTATCTGTGCTTTAGGGGAAAACAGTAAGAGAACTAGTCTTGCTTAAGCATGTCCAGCTCTCAAAGGGGAATGCTTTGTGACTCTTACTAAGTTTAAGTGTGCTCCAAGCATTTCAATTTATAATTCAGAGTGCTAAAAAAACTAAGGAATTGTGAGCTAGTGACTCTTACTTGGCTATGTGCAACTGTCATATGCTGTAATTCACTTTTCCCCAACCTGGTGCCCTCTAGATATTTTTGTACTACAACCACATTAGCTAACCATCTGCTGTGCTAGCTGAGGCTACTGTGAGTTGTAATGCAAAACATATGGAGGGAACCTGGTTATATAAGTTCCAGAGATCAATTGTGCTCTTAGCGTGTAAAACATGCTTGTTTAAACTTAGTAAAAGTCACCCTTAAAAAGAACATTATAATGTTACAACAGCAAAACACAACCACATTTTACAGTTTGTTGTGGCTTCCAGCATCTAACTAACTTAGGGCCACATTTTCTAGGCTGATAAAAAAAGCTTAGAAAATAGCTTTTCCCTGCTCATTGTTTTGAAAGATAAACTACAGCTAAAGACACCAGGAACTGCACCATGGCTAAAACATGAATATTTGTTTTCTATACTTTCTAGTCTTTGAGGTCATTACTCAAGTTCCTATTTAATGATAAGAACAAGTCATTAAAATTTAGAATTTTCTTTGTAGGATATTTGTGCAGTTTTCTCAGAGTGTCCACACTATTACCAAGTTCTGCTCCAAAGGTTTATTATGCTTTCTTCCCTTTTTCTTCCTGCAAAGAAAGAATTAGTAGTAGCTGGGGAAGAGCCATGGCTCAATGGTAGAGTATATGTTTTGTATAAAGAATGTTCTAGGTTCGATCCCTAGCACATCTAGGTAGTGTCTGAAATACTCAGGAGTTGCTGCCAATCAGTATCTACAATCTTGAGCTAGATAAACCAATGGTCTGATTTAGGATAAGGCAGCTTCCTTTTCAAGTGACTTTTTATGTTGCAAATTGCAACTGACATTCAGAGATAAGAACTTAATTTCATAAAGAATTTCCAAGAAGTAGTATGTTTATGGACAACATGTCCAAGAAAAGAGGCAACACAGCAGAAATTATTCTGAAATAGTTTCAGTCCTAGATGAAAAGAGACCTTTACATCCAAAATACCCCCATGACAAAACTATTGAAGATTTATAGTTACCAACTGGTTCTTGGTACCTCGGCATAAGTCCACACCTGACAATCCCTGAAGTCTCATCTGGTGTCTTTCCACAATTGAAATAGATGCGTGGACAGTTCTAGAACAGAATGCAACTATGCCTGTCTTCTTGGATAATGGCAGTAGAACACAGGGCTCTTTTCAAAGGCAGCAGCGCCAATACTTATTTAGTCCATGCAAAGGAATCTGGGATGGCTCCTGTATCTTTTATTCAGCAGGGCAAACGAAAGTTAAGAGTAAAGTGCCGCTCTTTCCAAAGCACTGAACACACTGCAAGCTGATGTCAGCATTGGGTCCTGAGGCTTGTTTTCACAAGGACCACGCTGGCCTATTTATAGCCCCGCCATGCCCTTATGAACTGCAAGAGAAAGACGACATTACAAGACACCCGAGCCCACTTGAAATTAGGCCTGCCAACTCCCCTGCCCCAATTCAAGCTTTTTCTGCGAAGAGGGAGAAGTGTTCAAAGACGACTGTGTCCTGAACAGCCTTTACCAAAGGTGTCCTGGGTTTTGAAGACGCTTGAACTCGGTAGGAAAGAGAGAAACGTGCTAAGAGGAAGGCACACTTGGCTTCATCACTGTGATCAACCCCCACCTGGAAACCTATGGAAGGACGTGTGGATCCAGAATTGGCCTCCACTTACAGAATCATGTTCATGGAAGACAATCTGACTTGGCTACAAGTGATCGCCAAAGAAGACACTTGATTCCATGCATCTGTTGAGATCACGCCTTTCTAAATTAGCATTCGAGGCATGATTCTTTTAAAAACAAAACCCAAACACTAAACGTTTCACAGCCCCCTCCCTTCAAAGGGCAGAAGAGCGACACAATGGAGGCTCTCAAGTGCAGCCCCCCCCCCACCAAGCCCCCCCCAGTCAGTCAGGCCTATGCAAAACGGGCCGATGACAGAGAACAGGGGCAACCCCCCCCCCCGTCTAGGGCAGGAGGCGCCCCTCCCCACAGGCCACTCACCAGTCCATGCCCCGCCCTCGCCGGGAGGGAGGAGGGGGGAGGGGAGAGAGGGGGCGTGGCGGCAGGAACCTCGCGCTCCCTCTCCGTTGACAGCCCAGCCAACGTCTGTCACGGAATCACGCCGCCCCTCGGACCACCACGGAGCATGCGCACCTGCCCCGAAAGAGCCCGCCCCGCCCCCCCCCGCTCCTTTCCTCTGAAACAGGCCGCGCTGAGGGGATGGAAAGCAAGCCGTACCGGGCGCTCTCGGCCAACCGCCCTCAACGGGCTCCCTCAAGCGCGCGTGCTCGCGAAGGAACACCAACCAACCCCTCCCCCACCACACACCTCCCGCGACCCCGCGGGCCACCCAACCGCAGCACGCCTCGCCTCGCCCCACCCCCGCCGCGCGCCCCGCAGCCAATGGCGAGGCTGCGCGCCCGCCGCCGCCTGCCACGCCCCCTCCCTCGCGCGCTCCCCCCCCCACAGACCCTCGCATGTCGCGGCCCAATCACGGCGCAGCACGCGGGAGCGCGCGCGCCCAACGGCCGTTTCCCTCCTGCTCTCGCGGCCTCCCTCACCTGGGCGGGGAGAGGGGAGGGCGGCGTCGGCGGCGTCGACGGTCCCCTCCCGTCCCGAGCCCCCGTGTCTCCGGGAGGGAGGGGCGCCCGTTGTTCTCGGCTCTGGCGCTGCCCGCTCGTCCTTCCTTCCTTCCGCTCTTCAGAGGCGGGAGAGGGGCGGGCTCAGCCGTCCGCCGAGTCTCCGCCTTCGCCGAATGGCTGCGCTTTTTTCTTTCCCCCCGCCCCCCACCCTCAGCGGATTCCGGGCGGAAGTGACGTCGCTCCCTCAGACGGCAACCCAGAAGCCGTTGAACCGTCGCCAACGGCTAGCTGCTACCCATGCTTGGGCTTCGGCCAATGGGGTGGGCGTTCGGGCTGGTTGCGAAAACGGATTGGGAGCATGCGAGGAGAGGGGCGGGATTCCCTCAACAAACGGTTCGCTGATTGGACAGGACGCAGACACAACTTACTGAGAATTCAGTGCGAAGCGGAGAAAGATTTGGCTCTTGCGCATCCCCGTTTGACTCGCTTTATAATTTGGCGGCTTTTGCGCGTCCACAAACTACAAAATTAACACTATAAACAGCTAAAGATGTCAGCTGGGTATTCGTGCCTGTTATATTGAGTATATTCTAGGAATGGTATTAGTAATTGTATTACAATTTGGTATTGTTATAATGAGGCTATTGGATTGTAATTGAAAATTAATAAAAAAGTATCAAAAAATTGAGTATATTCTGCCACAACTTGGGTTATTTATCCCTGCCTTTTTAAACACGGTACACAAGCTAGCTTGCGAAGATAATATAATTAATAATAAAACTCAAACTATTTACAGCTTCTGTCAAGCAGCTGCATTCCAGATCAGTTGTAGCTTCTGTCTTCAAGAGTAGATCCTTGTAAAGCGCATTAATGTAAGCAATCCTGGAGATGACAGGAACAGAACTGGCTGAGATCAGGTCAAATTTCTCCAGGAAAGCGAGCTATTGACATGCAAGACCTGGGGTGGCAACTTCAATAAAATGCGGGGGGTGGGGCAGGTAAATCCCCGCCCTCCTGCATAATCGATCACATGTTGCGGTGCATGGACACCATTTGAATGGCATTGCCTATCGGCTGTGGGGGGCCCGTGCAAGATGGAGTTGGTAAATCCATTTGCACGTCTGAGTCCAAGAAATCTTCCAGACTCCAAACCTGTTGCTTAAAAGTGACTGCAGTTCCGTTCAGATCAGGCTCAATCCAGGATCACCAGTACTAAACCTGCAACTAACAGTGCTCCTGTCATGCCTAGATTAAATTTTAGCTTGCCCATCCATCCAAAAGACACTTTTTCAAGAACCTGTGCTTCCTCCTTGGGATGGGAAGCTGGGACTGAAAGAGAGAGCTGGGTGTCATCTGCTTATTTATGATACACTTGCAGCTGTTAAAAAACAAATAATTTTGTTTTCCCTGTGGAGGAATATATATGTTTTAAATTCCTTGGTAAATTATAACTGTTTTGCTTCAAGTGGTTTTTGGTCCTTCCCTTGGTCTGGCTTTAAAAGCAACTTATAAAATGGTCTTTATATAATCAGGACTAGAGATGTTTAAAAATCCACGCAGAAAGCTAAATGCTGCAACGCAACCTATAGAAATGATGCAGATTTATATATTTTTTACTTATTTTGCATAATTTGTTCTTCAGCTAGTTATGAGAAGCTGCAAGGGGTACCCCAAACAAGCCAGCTTTTGTATCCATAAGGCAGTCTGTTCTTTTTAAAAGCCAGTCTTCTCCAAAAGCAATGATGTCCTGGGAATCGAGCAAAGAAGACTGGACGGAAGATCTCAGAATCGAGTCCTGGATCCTCGAGAGGGGCTAAGGAACTACACGTGAGCGCGATCTCCTTTGGGAAGGGATCTGGAGTCAATCTCCTGCCAGTTCAGTGGCTCTTTCCCGTCTGCAGGTGGCGAGAGAGGCTTAAGTGAGCAGCACAGGCGGAAGAACCTCGAGTCAGATCACTCCTCCTCTTCCTGGACGCTGGAGGAAAATCAACCGGGAGACCCGGGAGTTCTTGCGTGTTTTGCCATGGCAGCCGAGGCCAGGTGGTGTTACCGGGGGGATCCCCAGGAGGAAGAGCGCGCTCCGCTCGGTAAGGCCGGGGAGAAGGAGGGAGAAGCCGAAGGCAATGCTCTTGTACCCTCTTCTGCTTCCCACTGCGCAATGATAACTTTTCCGCCTTCCTCTGCTCCACGTGGGAATGTGTACCCTGGCAGCGTGCAAGAGATCTGGCGTGCATTTGCTCGACTCTCGGCGCCCCTAGGGCAGCCGGCAGCTGAGCTTCCCTCCTGGGCAGGTGAAAATGGAGATAGAAAACCGATTGAAAGGATTAGGACCAAGAGTCGCGATCAAGGGTTGCGTTAGTGTGGTTTGGCGTTGCGGCATGACCTTCGATGTTGGACACAGTTAAAAATAAAATTAAGCCTCTTCAAGCCCTGTTCTTTCAATAGGTATAAGAATGCCAAATCTTGTGTTGTGTTGTCCTTTTATATAATATTATTTATTATATTATATTGATGCGGGCGGTGCTGTGGTCTAAACCATGGAGCCTCTTGGGCTTGCCAATCAGAAGGTTGTTGGTTCAAATCCGTGCGACGGTGTGAGCTCCCGTTGCTCTGTCCCAGCTCCTGCCAACATAGCAGTTCGAAAGCACACCAGTGCAAGTAGATAAATAGGTACTGCTGTGGCGGGAAGGTAAACAGCATTTCTGTGCGCTCTGGCTTCCGTCACGGTGTCCCGTTGTGCCAGAAGTGGTTCAGTCATGCTGGCCACATAACCTGGAAAGCTGTCTGGACAAACGCCGGCTCCCTCTGCCTGAAAAGCAAGTTGAGCGCACATCCCACAGTCGCCTTTGTGTGGATTTAACCATCCAGGAGTCCTTTACCTTTTTACCTCTTAGATTATTATTACTGTGTTTCTTCCCCACCCTTTCTCTTACTCTAGACTCATTGGTTTGTTCTCACCATTTGCTTACAGTTCAGTTTACAAATGGGAAGTTGAAGAGTTCAGAAAATATGAATTTTACCTTGTACAGAAACAAAGACACCAATAACCCCAAAAAGAAAAATAAACGAATGTTGGTAAGTGACATTCCCTTAATACAGGTTCTGTTTTATGTTTCTGTGGAACTGTATATGTGTTTGTTTGTTTTTATTATTAGTTTTATACATTCTATACATTCTGCTTTTCCTTTACTAAGCTTTCAGAGGTTTATGTAGGGCTCCGGTGGTTTTATCATGAGGCTTTCTTTGTAATAATCTCTTTGGCCCCTGGGAAAGGCCACAACCATAACATTTCTGTTATATTCCAGTGATAGGAAGTTGGGAATGCTGCCCAGGGTAAGATCTGAGATCCTGAAACGTGAATTCATAATACTTTTAAAAAGCCACAGCTGTGCTGATGTAGGCCACATCTTAAGATGTGTTAAAAGGAATTGATTCATGTACGCACACATATTGCCATTACTGTGCTATTTGTTTGAACATGGTGGTAATACATGAGCCTGCAAATCTTAATAGTTGTATAGAAAAGACCGTATCAGGAGGTACATTTTCTCCCACCATAACAAAGGGTCAGTGGGACAAGTTGCAATTTCCCAAAATCTCGTTTTTGACTGATTTTTCTAGCTCACCCATGTCAACGTTCCCTCATTGGGAAAATGCAGTTCTCAGGGCAATTTCTAGTATTGTCAGTGGATGTGATGGGACTTCCGCTTCCTTTTCTCTCTGCTGCAGAAAATCCTTCAAGGTTTTTGGAGCAGATTTTGAGAGTGTGGTGGGAGGAAGAAATGAATAAGAATAAAAATGTGCACCCCACCCCCAAGACCATTCCAACCTCCCAAAATTTCAACACCTCTTGCGATGGTTTGACCCCTTTCCATTTTAACTGTTCTACAAACACCCTCCATACCTTCTCAAAATCATTCCTCCTGCATCTTCCCCATCTTACCTTAATGGCACATGTTAATTTATCATTAATAGCGATATCCCACGCCTCTTTATACCATTCTTCCATTTTATATTCTGCTTGCCCCTTCCACTTCCTAGCTATCATAATTTGTGCAGCTGTCAATAAATTGGTGAGCAAGTCCTTCACAGGTTGAGAACCTTCCACCCCATTGTAAATGGATAATAATGCTACCTCTGGAGCGAGGCCTACAAAATCTAAAACCCACAGGAAAATAACAGAACCTGTGATTGTTTTTTGTGTGGAAGGTGGCTGCCTAAGAAAGGGCCCATGGCATCGGTGGTGCTACGTACTGGCAGTTCTCTTGCCAATGCCATTTTGGACAAAAATTTAAAGTTTTCTTTAAGCAAACTTATTTATTACGTTGACTAAGAGTCAGGGATTGGCAGCCTATGGGTACAACCTGGCTCAAGGAGAGAGAACAGCTGGCTCCGTATTGCTACCGCTTTACAGTGCCGGGGCAACAAAAGTTGTGTATCTTTCCAGCTAGTCGTCTTCTGAGTGGACTCAGTAAGCCTCTAGCTGGAAGGAAAGGTGAAACAGGAGAAAATCATGTGTTTGATTACTGTGCAACCACGTGTGTTATCGTTTATTTGGGACTTTGACAGTCTTGAGGTTAGCAAATCCCCATTCTGAGGTGAAAAAAATTGAAGCTTTCAGGAGTATTTAAGCCGGTGTGGAAATCCGCTTTCACCTAGAAAACCTGCACCCAGAACTCACTCTTTCTTTTCTTCCTTCCTGTTTAGAATGCGGAAACAGAAAGACTCTCTTATGTAGGAAATAACTTTAGCACAGGAGCTATGAAAAGCAGGACTCCATGCAGGTATAATTTGTGAAGCTGTCTAAAATGCATGAATATAGCAGTATGTTTGCTTTCTTTAGATTGTCAGTACAATGCTGGTTGTAAATGTTTTTGTAAGTTTGAATTGGTTCAAGATAGCAATCTTTGTTTCTTAACATTTAAATGGAGTGTTTTGAGTCACAAAGACAAATATGTGCTCTGTTTCATAAACTACAGACGCCATAGACTATAAAATCAGACAACTGTGCATGTCTTAGAGCATAATACCATAATGATGCTTATATTTATTCCATAGTTCCCAGCCCCTTGGTAAATTACCAATGGAAGTGACAAATGTAAAGAGCCTTGCAAGTTTAGGGGTCCACCAATTTAGATTATTATTCAATAGTGCCCTTTATTGCTTCTTGTGGGTTGGTTTGTTTATTGGCTAATTGCCTGTTTCATTATTCTGTTTGCAACATTTATATGCTGCCTTTCTGCTAATGCATTGATTGAAGGTGGTTCACAGTTCAAAATAATGGTTTTTAGTATAATGGTTGCAATACAAAAGGGAGCAGGGACAGGGAGGAAGATGAAAGTAAGTAAAGCTGAAGAACCAAATAATAATTTTAGCCAGCCTTTTGCCACAGAAACAGGTCCTAAGGAGGCTTACAGTACAGTGATTTCAAGTAAGAAATACTATTCTTACATAGACACAAAAACCTCTAAAATAATAAGTCTGGCTAACGGCTACAATTGCTGTAGAAAACAAAAGATGTCCTCCCAATGCAATGTGCTAGCTATTACTAAACTAGGAAAAAATAGTTCAGCCAGCTAGCTTTTGAGATTAAATATTATCTCTTCCATTAGATACTTTGTTGGTGTATTAGACAAGAACTCTGGACAAATGGAAGTCTATAATGCAGAGTTATTCAACATGCAGCCATTGATTTCAGGTGGGTAAAATATGCTTCTTCATATTTATAGTGGATTTGAGGGGCACTGCTTATATTCCTGGTGGCCTGTACTAACACAGAGTCAGGTAATTTATACTGAATGTTGTCTAGGTTGCATTTTGATTGTGGTTCTCAAAGAAAAAGTTTGGGGCTTTCTAAGAAGCAAGCTGCATCATCACCCCAACTGTATGACACACTCCTTGCTTGAATGCTGTTGCGTGTTAAAAATAAAAACCTAGCCTGTCAGGGAGAAAGGCTAGTAAGGGATACTTCTCCCTCATAGGCGACTTTTCTGTGTGCAGGATTCCTTTAATATGAAGAGAGCCAGGGTGGTGTAGTGGTTAAGAGCGGTAGTCTCGTAATCTGGGGAACCGGGTTCGCGTCTCCGCTCCTCCACCTGCAGCTGCTGGGTGACCTTGGGCCAGTCACACTTCTGTGAAGTCTCTCAGCCCCACTCACCTCACAGAGTGTTTGTTATGGGGGAAGAAGGGAAAGGAGAATGTTAGCCGCTTTGAGACGCCTGAAGGGGAGTGAAAGGCGGGATATCAAATCCAAACTCTTCTTCTTCAAATGGAGAGACATTCAAGTACAGTGGTACCTCGGGTTACATACGCTTCAGGTTACAGACTCCGCTAGCCCATAAATAGTGCTTCAGGTTAAGAACTTTGCTTCAGGATAAGAACAGAAATCATGCTCCGGTGGCATGGCGGCAGCAGGAGGCCCCATTAGCTAAAGTGGTGCTTCAGGTTAAGAACAGTTTCAGGTTAAGTATTTTTCGCTCTATAACACGCACCCGACCATAACACGCACGTAGTTTTTAGAGGAGGAAAATCTGTAGGCATGCCACCCGTAGGCATTCCCTCCATAACACACACAGACATTTCCCCTTACTTTCTAGGAGGAAAAAAGTGAGCGTTATGGTGCAAAAAATACGGTAAGTACTTAACCTGAGGTATCACTGTATGTGATTTCCCCCTCCCTTCAGTACTGTGAAGCAATACAATCTAGCCAGAGGCATGTCACATGGGACTGCTGACAATGTAGTTCAGCGCTAAAGAGAAGCATTTAGCCTATGAGGAGCCATTACCTGCAGTTTCAGGCTAGAAGGCAAGGTTTGGTGTATTTCTTTTTGGTTTAAATGAAACCCAGATACCTCTGTTGCCTCACTCCTGCCCTCTTGGTGTTGGGATGGGTTTCTGTGGTCAAATATGGATTACACTCACACAGATGCATCAAGCCATGTGAGAAGCAGTTGTTGCTTCATGGTATCTTCTTCCTGCTTACTGCTTGGAAGATTGGAATGACTTGTTTTGGTCTTCTGGAAGCTTGCTGAGAACCTGCCAACACATGAATGCAGGTGGCAAATCAATCACATGGACCTTCCACATCAAACATTCCCTGCCTGAGCAATGCAAGCAGGTGAGGGACAAGGGTTCCAGGCTAGTTTCCCAGACAAGCTAATATTCTGCGTGCTACAATTTAAGAAGGATAAACTGGAACGTGGGCAGAGGCAGGCAACCAAGGTGATCAAGGGTCTGGAAACCAAGCCTTATGAGGAACAGTTGAAGGAGTTGGGTATTTTTAGCCTGGAGAAGAGCAAACTGAGAGGAGATAGGATAAAAGGTAAAGGGACCCCTGACCATTAGGTCCAGTTGTGACCGGCTCTGGGGTTGCGGCGCTCATCTGGCTTTATTGGCCGAGAGAGCCGGCATACAGCTTCCGGGTCATGTGGCCAGCATGATTAAGCCAGAGCAAACCAGAGCAGCGCACGGAAACGCCGCTTACCTTCCCACCATTGCAGTACCTATTTATCTACTTGCACTTTGACGTGCTTTCGAACTGCTAGGTTGGCAGGAGCAGGGACCGAGCAACGGGAGCTCACCCCGTCGTGGGGATTCGAACCGCCGACCTTCTGATTGGCAAGTCCTAGGCTCTGTGGTTTAACCCACAGCGCCACCCGCATCCCTCCATCTTCAAATATTTAAAGGGTTGTCACATGGAAGTTAGAGAGAGCCTGTCTTCTCTTGCTCAGGGTGGGGACTGGGACCCAAATCAATGGCTTCCTGTTACAAGAAAGGAGATTCCGACTAAATATCAGGAAAAACTTTGACTGTAAGAGCTGTTTGACTGTGAAACAGATTCCTATGAGAGGCGGTGGACTCTCCTTCCTTGGAGGTTTTTAAGCAGAGTTTGGATGGCCATCTGTCACGGATGCTTTAGTTGAGATTCCTGCATCACAGGGGGTTGAACTAGATGTCTTGGTCACAGTGGCTACTTTGGAATCTCCTGGATTGATTACCTCTGTCGACAGGTGTCTTATGTACAGGTACTGTAACGAGCTGGGATTACAGGTAAGACCTCTCCCTTACAGCAGGTGCTTCTAATCTCAGCTCGTTACATACAGTGACGATACCAGGTAGCCTGACATCTGGCTGCTTGATAGGGGATCAAATACTTATTTCACTCATTACAATGCACATCAATCTCTGACTTTTGTCTTCTGGGTTTCTGGGGGTTTTCCTGTTGTTATTCTGTCTCTACAATAAACCTACCATTAAAATTATGGACTGGTCAATTCTTCGTCAGAGGGCAAACAGGCACATTTAGCAGGGGATCAAATACTTTTCCCCCCCTCACTGTACCTGCCAACTCTACAATTCTATGATTTGGGAGGATATTAAAACATGCACTTCCTAATCCTGGTTAAGTACATGCTTTTTTCTGAGTGTTTAAGTTGGTTCCTGGACAGCACTTTAGAACCCCTTATTGGCCGAAGAGAACATGGTGTCCTCACTAACCTCTGATTGGCAGAGCAAAGAGATCCTGCAGGAAAGCCATTTCGATAAGAGGATCTGTAACAACAGCTTCATTGTGCTTTGTGGTGTTGTAATGTAGATGCTTTCATTTCCCCATGCTTCAGGTTCCCGTTGGTGGGCATCAGGGCCAGACTGACTTTGAGGGCTGTCAGTCCTGATTTTGCTAAATTGTTCTCCTTTTCTTTTAACAGATGGTGTAGCTGATGATGACCTGTCAGAATATTTGACTAAATCCTATCGAGAGAAGGTACAATTTACAAAGTTGTCTGTGGACAAATGCCGGCTCCCTTGGCCTGAAAGCGAGATGAGCGCTGCAACCCTATAGTCACCTTTGACTGGATGCGGGTGGCGCTGTGGTCTAAACCACAGAGCCTAGGACTTGCTGATCAGAAGGTCGGCGGTTTGAATCCCCGCAACGGGGTGAGCTCCCGTTGCTCAGTCCCTGCTCCTGCCATCCTAGCAGTTCGAAAGCACGTCAAAGTGCAAGTAGATAAATAGGTACCGCTCCGGCGGGAAGGTAAACGGCGTTTCCGTGCGCTGCTCTGGTTCCCCAGAAGTGGCTTAGTCATGCTGGCTACATGACCTGGAAGCTGTACACCGGCTCCCTCGGCCAGTAAAGCGAGATGAGCTCCGCAACCCCAGAGTCGGTCACGACTGGACCCAACAGTTAGGGGTACCTTTACCTTTACCTTTAATTGTCCAGCAGTCCTTTGCCTTTACCAGAAAGACTCATAGGTTCCTATTAAAGTATGTAAATGACCTCTCATTCCTACTTTTGCCCTCACACAGGGTCTTCCTGGAGTGTTTAACTGCCATCAATTTCACAGTTTTTGATTCTAGCAATAGAATCTCAATAGAATTTCTGGCAGTAGTATATGTCTGCTCATAGTTTAATGGTTTAATACTCGCTTTGTTTTTTAGTGGATTATTGCTTCAGCAATGTTTCTAGAAATCACTACATAATAAGGTGTTTTTATGTTGCTGAATCTAAAAAGATGACCCAGCTGTAACTGGGGAGAGAATGGGTATGTTTTGTTTAAACAGTGTTTGCCAGATAATTTGGAGTAATTTAACTCCCTGGTTGCCTTCTCATAATTCCACTACCTTCAATGGGTTTGAAATACGAAACTTATTATTAGCACCCTATTAGCTACCCCCAAAGTGAAGTTGCCTTGCGACTTATTCCAGTGAGACTAGACTTGTGGTGCTGGTGCAGCAATTTCTCGATTATGCTTTTGCAGATAGATATGTGCATTGAAGCCTTTGGAACCAACAAGCAGAGAAGAGCCCTGAACTCTCGGAGGATGAATGAGGTTGGCAAGGAGGTGTTGAATAAGGCTGTAACCAAAGCGGCAGAAGAGATTATAGAGACAAAGGGGGTTGCTGGTAAGTAACGACAGCTTTGGAGAAGAAAAATAGGAGCACCAAGCCTGTCTAATAGATTTCCCAGAGTCCATTTCAGTCTCTGAACTTATATATTTGATCTATTAACAGACGTGGTTTACAAGAAGAAAAAAACAGAGTGCATAGTTGAAGCACACAGATAATACAGTCAACGCAGTTCTGATTATTTACGTTAAGAAAAAACCAAATCTGTATTAACCGTATCCATAACTATATGACATATTAACCGTATCCATAACTATATGACAAAAATAAAAGGAAATTATTAGGCAGCATAAACACTGTTCACACAACCACTTTCATAGCATCTCTTTCACCACCCATGCAAATAATAATAATAATAATAATAATAATAATAATAATAATAATTAATAATTTGTTTATTTATACCCCCACCCATTTGGCTGGGTTTCCTCAGCCACACTGGGTGGCCCCCAACAGAATATTAACAACACAACAAAACATCAAACATTAAAAACTTCCCTAAACAGGGCTGCCTTCATATGTCTTCTAAAAGTCAAGGAGATAAGCAACTACCTGACATCTGATGGGAGGGCATTTCACAGGGCGGGCACCACTACCAAGAAGGCCCTCTGCCTGGTTCTTTGTAGCTTCACTTCTCACAGTGAGGGAACGGTCAGAAGGCCCTCGGAGCTGGACCTCAGTGTCCGGGCTGAACGATTGGGGTGGAGACACTCCTTCAGGTATACTGGGCTGAGGCCGTTTAGGGCTTTAAAGGTCAGCACCAACACTTTGAATTGTGCTCAGAAACGTACTGGGAGGTCTTTCAGGACTGGTGTTATATGGTCTCGGCAGCCACTCCCAGTCACCAGTCTAGCTGCCACAATCTGGATTAATTGCAGTTTCTGGGTCACCTTCAAAGGTAGCCCTACGTAGAGCACATTGCAGTAGTCCAAGCGGGAGATAACTAGAGCATGCACCACTCTGGCAAGACAGTCTGCCTGCATACCAGATGGAGCTAGTAGAGAGCTGCCCTGGACACAGAATTGACCTGCACCTCCATGGACAGCTGTGAGTCCAAAATGTCTCCCAGGCTGCGCACCTAGTCTTTCAGTGGCACAGTTATCCCATTCCCCATTTAGGACCAGGGAGTCCTCCACACATCATCATAATTATTATTATTATTTTATTTTATTTATACCCTGCCCAATCAACCACTCATACCCAAATTGCTCATGGTCACCAGAACTCCAGGCTGCATGCTCACTGCGCATTCGCATTAGTTGGGAGCCAATGCACTGGCAGACCACAGTGGCTGTTGCAGCTGTTGCATTTCTGTGTTGCATATTCTTCCTGCTTCTCGGGATAACATTCCGTTTGCTTTCATAGCTTTGGTCAGCGATGCGGCAGAGGGCGATAAGGCCGATGTCTCTCTCGTTCTTCCCCCATGCCACGAAGATGCTGGCAGACCAGAGGATGTCTACAAGCTCGAGGACAGTATCCTTTATAAGCTTGCATCGCAATGTGGGCAGAACCCAACCTTAATGTAAAGGAATAGGCTTCAGTGTCACAGGGCAGGAGAAGAGAAAGTGTGTGTGCTGGGAGTATTCCTAGTTCAATCACAGATGGCTCATTAGCCTGTTAGACTTACAAGTTGGATCTCTTTGGGCCTGGTAAGAAAGAGCAGACTATGGTACGATGGTACGGAAATGGTACGATGGTAACGGGACGCGGGTGGCGCTGTGGGTTAAACCAGAGAGCCCAGGACTTGCCGATCAGAAGGTTGGCAGTTCGAATCCCCACGACGGGGTGAGCTCCCGTTGCTTGGTCCCTGCTCCTGCCAACCTAGCAGTTCAAAAGCACGTCAAAGTGCAAATAAATAAATAGGTACCACTCCAGCGGGAAGGTAAACGGCATTTCCATGCGCTGCTCTGGTTCGCCAGAAGCGGCTTTGTCATGCTGGCCACATGATCCGGAAGCTGTCTGCGGACAAACGTCGGCTCCCTCGGTCTATAGAGTGAGATGAGCGCACAACCCCAGAGTCAGTCACGACTGGACCTAATGGACTTTACCTTTAGTATGATGGTAGCACTGAACTAATGTGTAGGCTAGAGATTTGGGCACTCGTGAAGTCTGATCACATATAAGGTTAACCATTGTAAGGAAGGAAGCATTTTTCTCCTTACCTAAATGGTATCCTTGGGGGAATCCTGCCTTGGCCTGGCAGGTTGAAGGTTCTCTCAGCTTCCATAAAATCGATCTGCCCCAGATTACCCTCCTTTATTTCACTGTTCCATAATCATGGTTGATGACAGTGATTGGATAGTGAAGTGTGTGTCCCCACCCGTATATAGATTTATTGTGTGTGTGTGAGTGAGAGTGTTGAGTATACCAGGACCTTGCTAGATTGCTCTGTCTTTTCATAAATCTTGAAGTGATGCTATAGCTGAAACTGGTTCTTTTGGGGGATGAGGGCTAGATTCTGGTAAAAATAAATGACACTGAGACATTAGCTCAAAGTCAGAAATATACTGGAGTTCACTCATGGTTGTGCTATAATCTGCTTTGCTATACAGTCAGTTTTATTGCACATAGCCAAAGGCTGCCGCAATGTACACAGGATCATTCAACAGTTAAAAGAAATTATACTGGATTGATACAGTTGTACCTTGGCTGGCGAACGGAATCTGTTCCGGAAGTCCGTTCAACTTCCAAAATGTTGGCAAACCAAGGCACGGTTTCTGACTGGCTGATTCACCCCGGGAAAAATGCCGACAGCCGAAACAGACATTCGATTTCCAAAAACCGTTCGCAAACCGGAACACTTACTTCCGGGTTTGTGGCGTTTGGGAGCCAAAACGTCCGAGCACCAAGGCGTTCAAGAACCAAGGTACGACAGTAATAGAATACTTAGAAAGCATTTTTCATTGGTACAGAAGAGGGCATCCCTCCCTCACAGGCTAAATAGATCTGGCGAAAGACGTTTTGTCTTTCCCCACTAATTAGAAAGTTCTCCTACATGTGCCTAGCTGAAATGAATGGGGCTGGTGCAGTCCTGATGGGCTGGCTGCCATTCTTAATGGTGTCCCACCTCACGTCACTTTGCCTCATGGCAGGGCTGCCTCTGGGAGCTAAACCTCAGTTAGCATTGGGAGGACCCTAGGAAGTCATCGCGGGTGGCGCTGTGGGTTAAACCACAGAGCCTAGGACTTGCCGATCAGAAGGTCGGCGGTTCGAATCCCCGCGACGGGGTGAGCTCCCGTTGCTCGGTCCCTGCTCCTGCCAACCTAGCAGTTTGAAAGCACACTGGTGCAAGTAGATAAATAGGTACCACTCCAGCGGGAAGGTAAACGGCGTTTCTGTGTGCTGCTCTGGTTTGCCAGAAGCGGCTTAGTCATTCTGGCCATATGACCCAGAAGTTGTACACTGGCTCCCTCGGCCAATAAAGTGAGATGAGCGCCGCAACCCCAGAGTCGTCCACGACTGGACCGAATGGTCAGGGGTCCCTTTACCTTTACCTTAGGAAGTCATCAGAAGCCAGCTGTGTTGTTTTTCTGAAAAAGGCGCTAGTTATTCCACCTGCTGAGTACGAGGCGCTTCAGGCTCCTGCTGCAGCTTTCATGAATGTAACCCCAGAAGAAATCCTCAAAATGGCAGAAGAGAAAAGGTATGGGCAGTCTTAACGTTTTGCTGAGGGAAGGGAGTATTGAAATACTGCCTTGCGCTAAGCAAAGAAGAGTGGCAGCTTAAGCTGACAGAATACGTGCAGCTTGCAGTCTTAACATATAGAAGAAGAGAACAAGAAGAACATACATTTAAAGAAGACTGGAAAATGTTTACTGAATATATGGGTGAAAGCTGTGTACAGCTGAAAACACTGGCAGAATTAAGATAAATTCAACAGGGTAGATAAGTTTTGATGGATGTAATAACGGAATACTGAATGGTTTAGTTTATGTTAAATATGCAGGGATTTATGATATGCAAAAGGAACAGTGGAAAGAGAAGAAGGGAAGTCATTGACGTTTTAAGGTTGTTTAAATGAATATTCTAAATTGTAAAACAGAATTTAATAAATATTACACACACACACACAGAGAGAGAGAGACATGGGGATAGGTATACTTTCCTTTTCTCCTCCTCCTAGTGTGGGTTTACGTCGAAATTGTCATGCCATGCTACTGTAGGCTTTCGGAATAGTTAGGGAATCTTCTACTCTTTAATCAAGGTGTGTTATGTATTGTAATTTGCTACCTACTTAGACTGTAACTTTGCTGTCTAAAGCAGCATTTTTATATATTCTGTCTCTCCTATTTTATGAAATAAACCAAGCTTTCTTGAAAGAAAAGGAACTGGGAATACCCTGGTGGGAACTGAGCGACATAGCGGGATGAGGAACGCTATACAGGCGGGCATGATTACAGGGGTACGATGAGCTGGATATTCATCCAGCTTCTTAAATCTGTGTTCCTTAGTCCTAATTATAGAGGGTGCCAGGGCATAAACAAGCACCAGTAGGTTTCACAGGACAGTAAATGATGTCCAAAGTAAATTCTAATTGGAGTATACCCATTGAAATTAATAAGAATAAGTTCATTTCTTTCAATGGATCTACTCTGAAAAGGACTAACATTGGACGCAGCCCAATATCTTCGTTTTAACAGGGCGGCTTCTGTTGTAAGACTACGCTTGCTTTCAAATCACACAGAATTCTGTTAATTTGCAGTAGCCGGAGAAGCTACTTCTGTTGCCGGATGTACTTTGGCCTAATGACAGCCTCTTCTGTCTTCCCTAGATACTGCTCCTTTGTCCTGGATGAGCTTAAGGCCATGCCTCTGGATGAGAAGAAGCGTGATCACAAGGCTCGGTGTCTTTGGTTTTTGGATTGTCTTGTCAAGCTGAGCTCGCAAAGGGTAGTTAAAAAGAAACGTAAGATTTCTCTCCTTGACCTCTTACTTACCTGGAAGATAATCGATTCATGTCACCTGTAATCCTTTTAACCCACTTGGCTTTCGATTCATTGAGAACCGCACCTCATCTGCAGAGGTGCCATGGGCAGTGTGAAAAAAATCTCTTTGCCGTCACATTTCGCATGCTCTTTTGACATGTTTGGCAGCTAGTTATACAGTGGTACCTTCGTTCTCAAGCCGGCGTACAGCTTCCGGGTCATGTGGCCAGCATGACTAAGCCGCTTCTGGCGAACCAGAGCAGTGCAAGGAAACGCCGTTTTACCTTCCCGCCGGAGCGGTACCTATTTATCTACTTTAGAACTGATAGGTTGGCAGGAGCAGGGACCGAGCAACAGGAGCTCACCCCGTCATGGGAATTCGAACCGTCAACCTTCCGATCGGCAAGTCCTAGGCTCTGTGGTTTAACCCACAGCACCACCCGCATCCCATTTCAATTGCAATGGGGCAGCACAAATTAGCATTGCAACAGTAAAGACGGAAGCTCAGGACTCAAAACAGGGCATGTTCGGCTTCCGAGGCAAAGTTCGCACATCGGAACACCTACTTCCGGATTTGTAGCGTTCGAATTCTAAATTGTTCGTGAACTAAGCTGTTCAAAAACCGAGGTACCACTGTATCAACTGTGCAGTATACAAAATCTGATTTTTGCTGTTCATTTGTGCACATACAATATCTGGCAAATAAGCGCAATGGCCGGTGACCAGTTCACGTTGACTGCAATATGTCCACAGTGTTTCACAACATAAAGGTAATGAAGCTATTGTGGATTTCAAAATGGTAATTTAAGCCTACAGGGCGTTCTGTGGTGCAAAATTTAAGCAGATATCTTTGAGCAGGTCTTGGAAGCATGTGCACAACACGCAGATGTAGAGATGTTGAACTTCTGCTCTTGAGGAGACCCAGCTGATCTTTCTGGAAACTTGGCAGGGTGGGAATTTTTGCAACCTGCATGAGTTTTATGCAAGTTAAGCTTGTTTTGTATGGTTTAATCTGCTAATCAAGGGGAGGAGCAACCATGCCATGAACCTACAGAGCTCTCTTCTGGCTTCTGTTTTCAGATTTACCATATTTTTCGCTCTATAACACGCACCGGACCATAACATGCACGTAGTTTTTAGAGGAGGAAAACAAGAAAAAAAATATTCTAAACAAAATAGTGGATATATAATTTTTGTGGTTCATGCTGTGGCCACAGACATGTGATCTGACAGTGAGTTTGGAGTAGCCCAATGCAAAAATCCTGAGGATCCATGTGGATCCGTGCTTTGTAACTACGGCGGAGGGAAGGAAGGGGAACCATGGATCCTCTGCTCACAACTGCAGCAGATCCCCCCACCACCACCCGCAGGCATTCGCTCCATAACACGCACAGACATTTCCCCTTACTTTCTAGGAGGAAAAAAGTGAGTGTTATGGTGCAAAAAATACGGTATACTTTCAGCTGGAAGGACGAATGTCTTGCTTTAAAAAAATAAAATTATTAGAAACTTAAACAAAACATATTATCCAAAAACATCACATCCTTAATTTTTTCCCATTTCCCCCCCTCCCATAACCCCCCCCCCCCCGATTTCCCTCAGTTCCAATCTTTGCTTTATGAACATCTGGAGGGTGCAGATGTCTTGCTTTTTTTAAATGGATGTTGAGATTTTTCTGGCTGTTGCGTTGTATGCCCAACAGCTCATTCTGTCATTTTTATGTGCATGCTCAACTCTGAAGTGAGCACTGCCGGATTGTACCTTGCAGTATTTGTATATACAATATACGTGCCATATATCCAGATAAAGTGGGTTTTTTTGGGGGGTGAACTAACTTTACAATGCTTCTTGTTCTAGTTGCACTGGGACCCGATTGTCCACACATTGTCAGCAACCAACTTGTGAAAAACTTTACAGCACTATCCTTTGGCAACGGCAGGTAAAACATGCTGCTTTGCTCTTACTTCTCTCAAAAAAAATTTTTAGATTTCCCCCCCTTTTTAAAAAATTAACATATTTATTGAAAGTTCAAAAAGTGCATAACTATGTGACCAAACATGGTGAGACGCAAACAAAAAAGAGAAAAGAAAAACGAAAAACAGAACCCGTGTAGAAGGTAAAACAAAGGGGGGAGGGGAGGAACCTAAAATTGTATATTTTACAAGGTGGTGTTGTACTTCACCAGATCTTAACCTATTACAGTATTTGTAAAAACGGATTCCAAATATCATTGAATTTGTCCATGGCAATCTGCATTTATATGCAAGTTGTTCATATGTTGTGAGTTTGTATAAATCTTCAATTCTATCGTAGAAGGGAGCCACATTTTTATTTTTCCAATTCATCAGTATCAGTCTTTTTGCTGTGGTAAGGGCACAGAGAGTCCACTCATATTGTCCTTTTGTAAGGTTCCCTGTGCTGGGTATATTATTCAAGAGGATACATTGCTCTTTAAATATAAGGTTGTTCTGTACAGTTCTGTTGATGGTTTCAGTTACCTTCTGCTAAAAATCTTTCAATATAGGACAATGAAAAAACTTATGTTTTAGAGAAGCATTATCCCTATTGCATCTCCAACAGTTAGATACCTTAGATAACCCCTTTTTAAACAAACATAATGGGGTCCAGTATATTCTAAATATTATTTTTTTTGTTGTATGAGCCTCAATTTAAGATCCAGAGACACCCTTGTTATATCAGTTAAAACAGTTTCCCATTCTGGTTTCTCTTCAGATCGTATAAATCTTTCGCCTTGTACGTCTATCAAACCTTGTAGATCTTAATTTGAACTGCCTAGGCTTTAGTCACTCACTAAGCTGGGGTTTTGCAGTACCCTAACACAACAAGGACGAAACACCTCTTTCCAGGAGAAAGTGTGTGTATGTTCTTCCTTCCCAGTTCATTTCAGCTGTATACAGCAATATATTTCGGTGGTGGTGGGGTATTTATTCCTAAATTCCTTGTTGTCTGATGAGCCTCGCCAACTCGGGGAACACCCAACAATGTTCCTACAGGTGATCTCTGCAGCTGAGCTAGAATATAAGGGTTCAGGCAATATCTGAGGTACCCTGGACTCAAGTTGCTCTGGGCTTTGTAAATCAATAGAAGGACTTTAAACCTGGCTCTGTAGTAGATGGACAGCAAGTACAGGTTTTTTTAAAAAAATAATGGTGCCATGTGTTCTCGGCCAGATGTCTGTAGCAGCTGGAGTTTTTGAACCAGACCCAAGGTCAGCTCCACATTGAGCTCAATACAGTAGTCCAGCCTCAAAGGTTCCCAATGCATGGGCTATCTCTGTCTAGGAACGGCTATAGCTGGTGAATGAGATGAAGCTGGCAAAAGGCAAACGTGTATCTATTTAGTGTGCTTCCGTTAGTCGTGGGGAGTAAATGATCTGCAGGGTGTAGAAGCTCAACTCCCTGACCTGTGGAAATCGTAAGCATCCCCTCCTGGCTTCAGAGATCTCACCACACATTGGCTGCACCCTTGGGAGTCTGGGTCTTGCTTTTTTTAGAAAAAAAGGAAAGGAAGGAAGTACTCCAGAAGCTAAATTCTGCACCTGACAAATGCTATGAATCATCAGATACACCTTGCTCTGGTTCATACAAAGCGTAACTTGCTGCTTATCTTAAAATACCGCCCTGGTAACAAGCACCACTTTCCCCCAAGCCATGATGTACTCAGCCCTGCATGTGGGCCAAGATTTCACACTTCAGGACAAAGCATAGAGCAAGCGAAGTAAAGGAGTAAAAACTGCTGAACATTTATGTAAAATGGGGAAAATGATTCCAATTTGCAGCTGCAGAATTCATCTTTCATCCCGGAATGTAAGTTTTTTTTATGGTGAAGGTCTTCCGTTTGTTCTGATTGTGGGTTGGCCTGTAGGGTGTACACTGCCCTGACTCACCCTCTCCTCTTTTGGTGTCTTAGGCTACAGAATCAAGTTTCTGCTTCCATGAAAGTGAAGATTACGGCCTATGCCATAGCGCTGGCTTTGCATATTAACAACTTCCAAACAGACCTGACAGTGTTACAGCGGGACCTGAAAATGCGGGATTCCAGGTAAGGTTAACCTTGACTGTGCTCATGCGAGTCCTTCATGGCTTCTGTAGCATCTCCAGTGCTTCCTGGAGAACCTTAAAACACTCTCTTTCCGCACCCCACCATTTATTTCAGTATTGGTCTCAAGGCCTATTATCTTCTGGTTGTTTTTTTAAAGATATTTATTAATGTTTTTTAAAATATAACAATGAAAATGAAAAAAAAATAAAAATACAAAATACAGCATAAAAACAGTTAAAAAACAAATAATTTTCCATAACATATCTTCCTTACACTTATTTCCCCAGACCTCCTCATACCTCCCTTCTTTGTATTCCACTTCAATTTGTTAGTTCAGCAAATCCTTACCATTAAGCTTTTACCCATTTGTAAACCTTTTTTTCGTATCTCCTAAAGCATTACAGCTGGAAACCCCCAAGGCCTATTATCTTCTGATCCAGATAAGGGATTTTTTTTAAAAAATTGAAGATTTTCTTTATCAGAGTTTTCAGCCGGAAGTGTCTCTCAGAACAGCTTACAAAGATGCGGGTGGCTCTGCAGTCTAAACCACTGAGCTTCTTGGGCTTGCCGATCGGAAGGTTGGCGGTTCGAATCTGTGTGACGGGGTGAGCTCCCGTTTCTCTGTCCCAGCTCCTGCCAACCTAGCAGTTCGAAAGCACGTCAAAGTGCAAGTAGATAAATAGGTACCACTCCGGTGGGAAGGTAAACGGTGTTTCTGTGCGCTCTGGCTTCCGTCACAGTGTCCCGTTGCACCAGAAGCAGGGAAGGATAAGTTACCCCTTCTTTCTGATGCTGGGTGTTTGGCCTTAGAGACAAGGCTAACAATGTGAAGGTGGTGGAACACAAATATGAGTAAATCGGTCTCTTTACATGCATCTTTTATTTTCTCCTGTCAGGATACTCGACATTGCCAAGGCAATGAGGCTGAAGATCTCCAAAAGCAAAAGCCTCTCTGGATTGGATGAACACAAACTGGGGACACTGTCTCTGCCCTTGCCTGTGTACAAAATGCCATCAGGCGGAAGGAAACGCAAGGCGAACTAAATGGCGACTGTCACTCTTTGTCAAGCCCTGACTGTTCTCCAGTGTCACACCAGGCTGAAGGAATGAATTGGTCTTCCAGTTGTTGCAACTGAACACCTTCTTGAACTGGACAAGGCCTTAATAAAGGATTAGACCGACACCTGCTCTTGTAGAGTGAGTTGTAGTCCAACAACAGCTCAGAACCCAAGTTTGACAAACACTGCCAACTTGCAGCACTCAGATTCTCTTGGCCCAGGAGTGGGGAAAGCTGTATACCCCAACTGTAGCTGGAAGGCCAGGAATTATCCATCCCTGTCCTAAACCCCGGTCAGTCTTTTGCCACCACTTTATCCTTTTCCACACTATACCCCAGGCCCCTACCCACCCCACTCCTGGTGCTTATATAGGCTCTCTCCTGTCCCCTAGACCATGCTTTCCCACCTCATCACCTCACATAGTTGGGACTTGTACCAAAACATCCTTGTACCCATGGACCTCTGTTCCTCTCAGAGCTAACTTCTACCGTATAAGGTCACGCTTTCTGGTACCCTACAAAGGTACCTACTATATGCAAGTAGATCTGAGAAGTCTTATTTTTCTGTTGTATGCAAGTCTTTGAAAAGAATAGCTATCCATTTCCCAGGCAGAAAAATGAGAAGCATCCGCATGCGTCACTCCACTGCTGTTATTAATCATGTCACAAACGGCGGCTGATGCTCTCCTCCCACTGACTGTGGAAGCTGCTCACTGTATGATGAATGTGGGTGTGCCTGGCTGTGTTTTGCTGCTGGCATTTGACAGCCGTTTTCTGCTATTATACTGCAAAACTTTTAACAGCAAAGACCTTTAAAAAAATCAACTTGGTTGTCATTTCTCCCTCTTGTATCCCGCCCCCCACTGTTTTGAATGGAACGTTTGGAACAGCGTGTTTCAGGCCCTCTGTGTGCCTGCCCTTTATTCCAGGGAGGCAAATTGCAACAAACCAGGCTGCCATGCTTTTGATGGAGAAGCAGCCATCAAACTGTAATCGGAAGTGGTCTTGGTGGCCCTCGGCACACACATCTACCCTCTTCACACATAAACGGAGATACATGTGCCTGTTGTTGTATATGATCGGAAGAGCCCCGCAGGATCAGGCCCAAGGCTCATCTAGTCTAGTGTGCCGTTCTCACAGGTGGGAAGCCGACAAACACAACCCTCCCCACCTCCAATTCCCAACAATTGGCACTTATTTGCTCTCAATGACACCAGAAGCAAAACACAGTCGTCCTGTCAAAGAGCGAGCCAGCAGTAAATCACACCGTTCAAGTTGGTGTTAACCCTTTATTAGTAAAACTGATCTTCACAGACTTGGCTGAGCATCAGGCCTAACGAACCCAACAGCTCACCCCCGGTAGGCCTTGCCCCATGGATCAGTTGCCAAGACCGAAGGCCCACACCTCCCCACAGCCACCCTCAGTCCCCTTCTCTCCAGGGCTTTCCCCAAGCAATCGGAGATTGCACCTATGTGAAGCCAACCTCTCCTCTGCCCTTTTCATGCCTCTTCTGGTTCTGGGAGACCAGCTGGGAGGGTTGCTTGTTGCAGCAGGAAGGGGAGACACCTGTGAATCTTCCCCAGCCTGACATCTTGGCGTCCCTCCTCTCCTGCTCCAGCTTTTGCCTCTTGATTCTGGACTTCTGTCTGCCACAGATTCTCCCAGCTTACTAAGCCCCGTTACCTCTTCAGCTTCCGACACCATCTTTCCCCCATCTTCTCCCTCTGCATCGTTGTCCCACCATCACTCCCCAGGCACTCAGCCTTCCTCCTTGGGGGTTCCCCAGCTAGTTCTCCCACCATTCCTCTGCATCCAACCAATCCAGGAGACATGCTATCTAGTAGTCTACCACTGATCTCTCCTCCAAACAAGACCCACTGAGTTTGAATGCTGATGCCACCAAAAATTCTAGTTTCACCGAAGCATCCCCACTACTTTGTAGAGATGGAAAGAAATGACAGCCAGGAATCCGTACTGTAAGACTGTCCAGATCTGGCCTGCTGTAGCTGAGCAGATCCCAGAGACCTCTTCCCCCCACAGCTGGACCCACATGCTTGCTGCTGACATTATAGGAGCCATGCTGTCCTTTTGCAGCTGGCCGTCTCCATAACATATCTAACAATATCTAACAAGCCGGTTAATTAAGAAGGGTTTGGTGTTTAAAATAGAGCCTTTTATTCTTGCAATATACAGGTTTTCCTTCATAAAACTTTACATAGAATGTTTAACTTCTGTTTTTAAAAAAGGAATTTGTAACACATAATCCAACATGAAGTTAAAAGCCTTAAAAGTTCTGAGAAAGGTTAGTGGCCTTCTGTGATTGAAATCCAGTTGCTTTTAAAGGGGATGTCTGTGGCCCTGATCCAGCCAAGGTTAGTCGTGGCAAGCCTCTCTGTGTCTACTCAAAAGTAAAACCCATTGAATTGGGGGGGGGCCTTACACCTGGAGAAGCGGTTATAGGATTATAGCCTAAATATTAAAGCAATGAGGATTCATTTAGTTTCAATGGGTCCATTACAAACTATCTTGATCTGCATCGAAGGACCTATTTATAATTTGTAGCTTGGTTTGCTTCTGTGGCTGACATGGGCTGGTCTAGTGGATTTTTATTCCAAAATATATGCTACTCATTTCAGTGGTACTTCCTCTGGAGTAAGTAGAGAGAAGATGGCAGCCACATCCTGCAAGGAATTTCTACAGAAGCAATTTCTACCCTGCATCCAAGAAGATTCCCTCATGACACACGCGTACAGGTGTTGTTTATGTACACATTGTTTTAATTCATTTTTAAATTTTGCTTTGTTTTTGTTTTGATGAAGTCGACATCCAAGATATCACCTGGAGGGCGACAGGTTAGCCAGCCCTGGAGTAGACAACCTTGGGCTTGAGGACATAGTCTGACCTGGAATAAGGCAGTTTCTTTTGCTCCATGCAAGGTCATAGCTATTTATTGTCGTGGCCGGTTGGCTACGCAGAGTTTTGACTTGCCTTGGATGTAGGACTGCTAGTGTGTTCGCTCAAGAGAACTGCTCCATGTCGTGCCATCAGAATAAGCCAGTCCAACTTGCACATTGATGAGATATAAACAAAAGGCAATTCGGTCCTTGTTCATGCGTGTCACTGGTATGTGCTGCCAACTAAAAACTGCTACCATCTTTGCTCTCTTAGCGCACAGCCCATCCAACTCTTGTATCAATAAAAGGGGGGGCCTCAGGCTCTCTTCAAGAGGTAAGGCAGGGAGGAGGAACCAAGAGAACTTCAGGTCTCGTTGGACTCACATCAGCCCCCAACAAGCATGGCCCAACGGTCGGGGATCATGGGAGTTGTAGTCCAGCAAGTCCAACAGTATGCATTCTTCTTTCAGATGAGTTTTCGCTTGCACACGCAAAGTTAATGCAGAACTAGTCAACCTACTGCCTCAAACTCTGGTGGTCACTCTGAGTAAGAGTTCTTCGAGTGACCTTCCTGCTGCAGACCAAAGTGCTGCTAAAGGCACAAGAGTGAAGGCCATTAAAATGGAAAAGAAGTTGGCAACTTCGCAGAGAAACCCAAGGGGTTAGAATTCAACTATATACATACAGAGAAAGAACCTTCTCTGGGTGCAAATGCTATAGGCAAGTCACAGGGAGCCACCGCTGGGTAAGGGATAATATAAGCAAAAAAATTCAATTCCTACTTTGTTTGCCATTTCTGAATGCACACAAAAAATTATCGCCTCTAACCCGCTTAATGTGGCTTTTCGGTTCTTGTACAGTTTCCTTCCATCAACTCTGGAGCATCTGAATTGTGTCCTAATGTTGGGCAACCCCCAGAGTTTTGGTGCTTTTAACAGTTGTACTAAAGCAAACAAGCAAAAATCCTGTTTGCAGATCCTGACATGCAGAAAGTAATAGGGAGGGCTTCACCTGTTGCATGTCTGCCTGCCGTGTACCTGTTGAAAGACTGAGGAGTCTTACAAGATAAAAGGGGGTTAATCCTAGTCCCTCTTTGACCAGAGGAACGGCTACCATGCCCCCCCGAGTCTCATTAAAAGAGCGCAGCAAAATATTTCTCCCCATTTATTCACCACTATCCAAAGCTTCTGCTTTGTGTGTGTCTAATAAGAAATAACTCAACTAACTCGTTATTTAGGCCAAGGAGTTCCATGAATACCTTTCCCCCATAATTGTACAGGTCCATTTTCTCTTGCAGATAATTTTCGAAGGCACAACGTGCAGCTTTGCCATTCTTGCATAAAATCATTTCAAGTTCTGAGCTGCCCTGGTATGAAAATGGTTGCCAGCTGCCTGGGAGTCAATTCTGTCGGTCGTTTTTGTACATTATTTTAAAAGCCAACACCATGTTATTTTGACGTTGCTAGTCAAGAGTAAGTTACAGGTTTTTTCTTCTTGCAATGTGCAGGAGATGCTGTGTTCATCTGCTGAAACTTCACGCAGCAAAACTGCCTAGAAACAGTGATCTGTTTGCCTTCTTGAAGAGTCGGCGTATTCCAATTCTGTCTGCTTTATAGGCCTATTTTGCCGTGATCCAAGGACTTCCCAGCACAGAAGAAAACAAAACTAACATTCAGTGGAGGAAAGGGAGATTCATTCTGAGCAAGGCTTCACTGTCTTATCAAAAAGACCAGCTCCGTGGCTGAATAGTCAACATTACTGTGGCAACTTGACCAGCTGGCTTTTTGGCAATCACTAAAAAGGTGTGTGTAGGTAGGTAGGTAGGTAGGGAAGAGGGAAGGGGGAAAGGAAAGGTGGGTGGCGCTGTGGGTTAAACCACAGAGCCTAGAACTTGCCGATCAGAAGGTCAGTGGTTCGGATCCCCGCGACGGGGTGAGCTCCCGTTGCTCAGTCCCTGCTCCTGCCAACCTAGCAGCTTAAAAGCACATCAAAGTGCAAGTAGATAAATAGGTACCGCTCCAGCGGGAAGGTAAACGGTGTTTCCGTGCGTTGCTCTGGGTCGCCAGAAGCGGCTTAGTCATTCTGGCCACATGACCCGGAAGCTGTACGCCGGCTCCCTCGGCCAATAAAGCGAGAGGAGTGCGGCAACCCCAGAATTGGTCACGACTGGACCTAATGGTCAGGGGTCCCTTTACCTTTATTTATCAGAAGAGATAAATTATTTATCTTCCATGATGCTGTCACTCCCATTTCAATTTATTACCTACTCACCATTTTGTTTTTACGGGTAGGAGAAGTACCGACTGAAAACTATGGGGAAGTAACAGACTTTTTGGGAAGCTCTCAATCTTGCACCTAGAAGGGAGCCCACCACAGCACCCTGTAACTTCTCCCCACTCCTTAAAAGCTGTATGTAGGGGAAAGTATTGGTTTCCCCAGCTTTGTGACATCAGCAGCCTTTGTGACATCATCCTCTAGGCGAATCCCAGAGCAAATTTTGAGCAGCCAGTGTCACTAATGGAAAAGGCAATGAGGAGTCAGACATGAGTGAGAGTTGGCATGGTGGCTGCTGATGTCACAAAGGCACTGCTTTCCCCTTCACAAACAAGACTACTCAGCTGAAGAGGACTGCAAGGAAGAGGAGGAGGCAGCAGCTGAGGCCTGAGGTAAGGGTACAGGTGAGGGAGCAACCATGCCAGGGAACAAAATCAGGAAATCATGTCCATTCCCGTCGTACTGTAGCTGCTGCACTGAGAAGCAACTGAACGTGAGCTCGTTCACTCCTGCAACGAGCACACATGGGGAAGGGACTTTCCAGGGTGGCCCCTGAGGAAGGCCAGGATCACACAATTGTACAAAAGATGCTCCCGTTGTTATGGCAGCCCCCATCCACTCTTGCTGCTATCCTGGCGGTCATGTTTGAGACTTTCTGACTATTCCCAGATGTTGATACGCCTCTGGAAGCTCCTTCAATGTGAGGCCGCGCCGGGGGGTTCTCCAGGGTCCAGGCAACGTCCGACCTGGAAGGACAGGAAGACATAACAATGCATTCGTCAGATACCTAGTCTGAATCAACGCCGCCTTACACACGGAAAAATACGGTATGCTTAATGTAGAGGGCATCAGCTGTATGGAATAAGGGTCCTCATATTGTCAAGTCCCCAAAGGGCTACTTGGCTTACCTTTTCTTGAATGCCAGGAGCTTGTTGCTTTGAACGACACAGGCTTCTGTGTCGGAGGCCTGCTGCAATATGCTCTTTTTGGACTTCCCTTGGAAAATCACATTGTCTTGCACCAAGGCCTTGGTCTGGTCAAGCATCTCAATCGCATAACCTCGAAAGGAATGGATTCTGTTCTTGGTTACCTGGAAGGAAAAGAGGAGAACACAATTATTGGTAACATAGCACTCCATTAGCAAAATTAGATGATTCATCATTCTGGAAGAGAAAGGGCGAGTTGGTTTTCCAGAAGCAGGTGATTTAAAAAAGAAGAACCCAAGACAGCTTGATAGAGACCTGTGAGCTTCTGAACACCATGGAAATTTGGTGCCAGTTGAACTTCAAGAGAGAAAAAAAGTCTAAAGCAGGCATAGGGAAACTCAGCCCTCCAGATGTTTTGAGACTACAGTTCCCATCATCCCTGACCACTGGTCCTGTTAGCTAGGGATGATGGGAGTTGTAGTCCCAAAACATCTGAAGGGCCAAGTTTGCCTATGCCTGGTCTAAAGGAAGACTGTTCTCTGCGAAGAGGAACTGATGGTTATGTCGCTCTGAGGAATAAGGGTCTCCTTGCCACTGGCACCCTTAACAAAAGTTCCCAGGATTCTGCTGTAGAAGCCATGTCTGCTTAAAGTGGTATTATGGTGCTTGGGGGAAGTTATGGAATTGGGATTTAAAATTCATGGCATGTTATATGTTGAACAAAAATTATATGAAAATGATGTACCGATGGTATTTAACTCCTAGTAAATTAGCAAAATTGCATAAAACAGGCTCAAATGTATGCTGGAAATGTAAGGAAAAAGAAGGCGCCTTTTATCAAATGTGGTGGAATTGTAAGGTAGTAAAAGGATTTTGGGAATTGATATATTATGAGTTGAAAAAAATCTTTAAAACAACCTTTGTTAAAAAACCTGAAGCCTTCCTTTTAGGAATTCTAGGTGCCGAAATCCCAAAGGAGAAGAAAAGACTATTTATGTATGCGACCACGGCTGCACGGATGTTACTGGCCCAGAGATGGTAAGAAGATAAAGTCCCAACCAGAGAAGAACGGCAGATGGAGTTAATGGACTATGCTGAAAGGGCTAAAATGATCGAAAGAGTTAGAAATCAGGAAGACTAAAATTTTAATAAGGAATGGGGAAAATTTATAACTTATCTTAAAGACCACTGCAAACAGTTAAAATAGTTAGGACTGGAATATCACTTGTAGTTTAAGATTGAATTCTGGACACAATGGAAGAGGCAAAGGGTTTGGATTAACATAAAAGATGCGGGAGGGAAGGATTAATAACAGGACCCATAAATGGGAGGATGGAAGTCAAGGAGATTCCTAGGAATCTTCTTTCTATTATTTGATTTATCTTTGATATATCTCTGTAAAATTTTAACTTGAGAAACCAAATAAATAAATTTGTAGAAGAGGAGGAAGAAGAACTAGAAGAGGTATTATGGTACAGTGGTGCCTCGCAAGACGAAAAGAATCCGTTCTATGATTCTCTTCATCTAGCGGTTTTTTCGTCTTGCGAAGCAAGCCCATTGACGGATTAGCGGATTAGCGCCTTTTAGCGGCTTATCTGCTGATCGGATCGGCTGATAAGCAGTTTAGCGGCTTAGAAAAAGGGGGGAGGGGGAAAAACTAGCAGGAACTCGCAAGACTTTGTCGTCTTGCGAAGCAAGCCCATAGGAAATTCGTTTTGCGAAGCACCTCCAAAACGGAAAACTCTTTCGTCTAGCGGGTTTTCCGTCTTGCGAGGCATTCGTCTTGCGGGGCACCACTGTACTTTGCATGTATTGTGCAAATGCAGCTCTAGAACGCCGTAGCACCACGTTACACCTAAAATGCTATGACTCGAACCGCCGACCTTCTGATCGGCAAGTCCTAGGCTCTGTGGTTTAACCCACAGCGCCACTTGCATCCTACAAGGTTGTCTAAGATTAAATAAATCAAGTAAATAAATAAAACTACTTAACTAAAAGTAGAAATAACCAGAATATTTCTCTGTGTTGGGGTTACTTAGATGATGTGCGACGCAACCGGCAACCCGAAATTGCAAGACTTCAACTCCAAAGGAGAAGCTCAGCAAAGAGCAGTTAAAAGAGCTGAACATAGCAGACCTAGTAAAAGAGGCAGAAATCTTTTACCCTACAATTAAAAAAAAGGCTCGGCTCATCTCTCTTGCTCACTCATGCACCTCTTGTACCACAGAGCAGTCATTTAGTACCTTTCGGAGGGTCTGACAGGGGAGGGTCTCAATGGACTCTGCTTACTGAGAGTGCACAGAAAAAACTGCATTGGAAAAAGGAGCTATTCGAGAAGGAAGTGCTGAAAGGTTTTCAGCAAATCCAAGAAAACCTGTTTTAATTTAGTTGTGGTTTTTTTCCAATAGAATGAAAAAAAAGTGTGTTCTTTGTAAATTGGCAAAATATACTCAGTAACCGCAGGAAAGATACTCCCTGATGGTGTTTGTCTTTTTTAAACTTCCAACTTTTCAAATGACTGAAGATTTGACAGATTTTTCGGAGCACTTGGGGTTCAAAAGAAAGTAATTTAAAACAACTGTTGTTGAGACATTTCATTCCGAATCTGAGCCAGACAGAAGATGCGGTCAGGTGGGTGTCCTGTCCACCCACCCCCACAACAAAAATTCTGGTTATGCCCATGTCCAAGAGGGAATTGGAAAGGCCAACAGCAGTTCTGTGGGAAACTGTGTAAAATTACCAGCCGCCGGTGGTGCAACACACACACAAATTCCACTATACGGCGATACTGAAATCGACAAGAACTGAGAAAGAAATGGGAGCATTTCCTGGAGGCTGGTACACAAATTAAGACACAATTTACTTTAAAAAATATCTACTGCAGAACTTGCATGTTTGTGTGTGTGTTTTGCTGGGGTGTTAAGGGCTCTCGTGTCAGTGAATGGATCTGTAGATCCTCATCTTCTCCCATTTGTTTATTTCTTTCGCCTCCTTCACACCTGTCATTTTCTGGGACCACATTCAACATTATATTTCTCTCCACAGGAGCAGCTTTCCACCCTGCTTCTCTGAGGACTGTTCCAACCTGTTTACCTGCTCTTCTACTTCTCTTGGGGTAGGCAATGGATTCTTGCCAGAACGCAAATGAGAAAACAGAGGCAGAGGCAACAAACAACCCTTAGGCTTCCTATTAAAATGTGCTTACTTATCAATATAGAGGTGTGTGGGCACTTTGCACCCCTCCCCATTTTTGCAATTGTTATTTTTTAATTGAGCGATGTGGGATTTTTTTTTTGAATTTTGTTGTTGTTTGGTTGCAGCTCGTTTGTCTGTTTTATTTCTTTGGGAACGTGTGTGTAGGTGTTTTGATTCCTTTTGGGGGCAGGGTGGTGGTGGTTCTGAGCATCGCGTTTTTCTTCCTTCCTTTGAAATAGGTATTCTGCGGTGTTCACAGAAGTTTCTTAGCTCTCCAAGTGTGCTCCTGGAACCAAGTATCTACAATACTGTCTTATTTATTTTATAGTACAGTACATTGATTTTTAGGGACGCGGGTGGCGCTGTGGGTTAAACCACAGAGCCTAGGACTTGCCGATCAGAAGGTATGCGGTTCGAATCCCCGCAGCAGGGTGAGCTCCCGTTGCTCGGTCCCTACTCCTGCCAACCTAGCAGTTCAAAAGCACGTCAAAGTGCAAGTAAATCAATAGGTACCGCTCCGGCGGGAAGGTAAACGGAGTTTCCGTGTGCTGCTCTGGTTTCGCCAGAAGCGGCTTAGGCATGCTGGCCACATGACCTGGAAGCTGCACGCCGGCTCCCTTGACCAATAAAGCGAGATGAGCGCCGCAACCCCAGAGTCGGTCACGACCGGACCTAATGGTCAGGGGTCCCTTTACCTTTACATTGATTATTGCTTTCATTTTATGGGTCAATGGTCTCGTTAAATAGTAAAATTCATGTTAAATTGCTGTTTTCGGGGTTGTTTTTAAAAGTCGCAAAGGGATTAATCCATTTTGCATTACTTTCTAAGGGAAAGTGCGCCTTGGTTTAAGAACGCTTTGATTTTGGAACAAACTTCCAGAATGGATTGTTTGAGAACCAAGGAACCACTGTGTGTGTGTGTGTGTGTGTGTGTGTAAGAGAGAGAGAGAGAGAGAGAGAGAGAGAGAGAGAGAGAGAGAGAGAGAGATATGGGTAAGGTAAGGACACCTGGATGGTTAAGTCCAGTCAAAGGCGACTATGGGGTTGTGGCGCTCATCTCGCTTTCAGACCAAGGGAGCTGGCATTTGTCCACAGACAGATTTCCGGATCATGTGGCCAGCATGACTAAATGCCTTCTGGCACAACAAAACACCTGACGGAAACCAGAGCGCACGGAAACGCTGTTTGCCTTCCTGCTGCAGAGGTACCTATTTATCTACTTGCACTAGTGTGCTTTTGAACTGCTAGGTTGGCAGGAGCTGGGACAGACCAATGGGAGCTCACCCCGTCGTGGGAATTCGAACTGCCGACATTCTGATCAGCAAGCCCAAGAGGTTCAGTAGTTTAGACCCACAGTGCCACCTGCCTCCCTTTATATATAAAGTGGCTACTTTATTTGGAATACTAAAACATATTTGTGTGTACACACACACACACACACACACAGACACAAAATATGTTTTAGTATTCCAATTAAAGTAGCGTGTTATGTTTAAACTCTAAACAGAAAATATTGCGCAGTCTTTTCTAGGAGAAAAAAAGAGAGCTATATTTTTTAAATGGTCAAAGAACCTGGGGCAGCTTTCACACATATAAATATCACTGCTGGAAGGAAAAAATGAGGTTAACTTGTGCATGCAACCCTTCTTGGAGGGCTGGTGAAATATAAATAATCATAATGAGTCATCTAAATAACCACAAATCATCATAATGATTATTTACGACTATTTAGATGACTCTTGGGTCCCTTCCAACTCTGTAATTCTATGGAAGGCCACCTGCCAGGGAGTCGTCAGCTACAATTCCTGCACCGCAGGGGGCTAGACTGGATGATCACTGGGGTGCCTTCCAT
This sequence comes from Podarcis vaucheri, assembly GCF_965113315.1. NCBI lineage: Eukaryota > Metazoa > Chordata > Lepidosauria > Squamata > Lacertidae > Podarcis > Podarcis vaucheri. The sequence goes on along the minus strand of NC_138755.1, from coordinate 36,706,917 downwards.
CTCCACAATTCCCAGGTAACAAGCAAGCTTGTTCTCTTTTTATTTCGCCACGCACCTTCATATCGGCTGCCTGCAGCAGCTTGAGGCCACAGCCCTGGTTGCCCAAAATGTCATTCTCGGTGACGATTCCGTCGCCCTTGGAGGCCACCCCGTGGCTGCTGTTGTCATAAATGCCGTTCCCACGAAGCTCCACCCGACACTCTGCTTCTACCACGACTCCCCCCAGGCTATTGCAAGAGATGCTGTTGTTTGCGATTCTCGTCAGCTGCGAGCTTTGGAAGACGGAGACCCCGCAGTCGTGGTTGGCGTGGATGGCGTTTCCGACGATGTTCAGGGCTTCGCTGCTCTTGATGTACAAGCCAGCAGCTACGAGAGGAGGAAAAGCACCCCGGAATCAATAACCTATCTTAACCAACAACCACCACCTGGGACAACAAGGGACAGAAACCCGGAAATGCACCTACACTGAAGTCAAACGATTAAGATGCTGCAATGTTAATACAGTAGTACCTTGGGTTACAGACGCTTCAGGTTACAGACTCCGCTAAGCCAGAAATAGTGCTTCAGGTTAAGAACTTTGCTTCAGGATGAGAACAGAAATCGTGCTCCGGCGGCGTGGCAGCAGCAGGAGGCCCCATTAGCTGAAGTGGTGCTTCAGGTTAAGAACAGTTTCAGGTTAAGAACGGACCTCTGGAATGAATTAAGTACTTAACCCGAGGTACCACTGTATCTGCATTAAAAACAACAAATTGCCTCCAGTTAAACAGACCCCAGCTATATAGCTAAGATGATTTTAAGGAAGGTGTCATATTTTATTATGCCAACTGGCGGGGCTTTTTTCAGCCAGAACTCACTGGAACTGAGCTCTAGCACATCTTTGCTGAGTTCCGGCACCACTTTAGAGTGTTCTGGCATGGCAGCTCAGCGTCACGTCAGTCCAGGTTGCAGGCGGTACGGTGACTGGTGCCACGCAGTGGATCGTGGCACCATAAGTCACCAAAACCGGTGGTGGGGCAAGCGTGGCGTTTCTGCAGGAGCTTCCCAGTATACCTGAAGGAACGTCTCCACCCCCATTGTTCTGCCCGGACACTGAGGTCCAACTCCGAGGGCCTTCTGGCAGTTCCCTCACTGCGAGAAGTGAAGCTACAGGGAACCAGGCAGAGGGCCTTCTCGGTAGTGGCGCCCGCCCTGTGGAACACTCTCCTGTCAGATGTCAAGGAAATAAACAACTATCTGACTTTTAGAAGACATCTGAAGTTTTTAATGTTTGAAGTTTTATTGTGTTTTTAATATTCTGTTCTGAACCACCTGGAGTGGCTAGGGAGACCCAGCCAGATGGGCGGGGTATAAGTACTAAATAATAATAATAATAATAATAATAATAATAATTTATTTATTTATTTCCCTGAAGGAATTCTCAGAAGCTTCTTTGGAGCCTCTTTGGCCTTCCCCATGGACAAGGCTGGCTACACAATGTTCCCGGCCAGCACTCACCTCCATTGTGGTTGATGTTGTTCGACTCCACGAGAGCCACGCTGATTGGCCTCCGGATAACCACGCGCTCATCCTCACTCTCCAGGTCATTCTCCCAGTTGGCAGCTTCTCCTTCGTCATTGAAGTTCTCATTGCCCCCTTGGTTGGCGAGGTAGTCATTAGCATCATCTTTGCGGCAAAACACCGCAATCCCATAGATGCTGTTGTGACCGATTTGGTTGTTTGCGATGTGCGGGAGGCTGGAGGACATTATCCAGACGCCGCAGCCCTTGTTCCCTATGCCAAGAGAAGAGGGGGAAAGCACATTGGCCTGTCTTCCTGACGTAACATTGTGCAAGAGACTGAAGAAGCTTGGGCCGGGAGCTAACTGGGTCCTAGGTGTCCTGAACTGGTTGGAGGCTGAGGAATGGTGTGAGGCAGAATCTCCACAGACTGGGCTGAGTGTCAGGCCTAATAAGCAGGACAGCTCATTCCTGGTGGTCTTCCTCCATGAAAATCAGTTGCTGAAACAGAAAGTCCCTGCCTTCCCACAGACATCGAGTCCCTCTTCTCCAAGGCTTTCCCCAAGCAATTGGAGACTGCGTCTGTATGCAGCCAACCTTTCCTCTGCCCTTTTCATGCCTCTACTGGTTCTGGGAGACGAGAGCCAGTTGCAGCAGGAGGGGAAGACACCTGTGACTCTTCACCAACCAGACTCATCTCTGCTTCTTGGCCTACCTCCTCTCCAGCTTCCCGGACTTCCCTCTACCACAGCCTCTCCCAAGCTCACAAAGCCTTGTTTCCTCTTTGGCTTCCAACACCTCCTCTTCCCCATCTTCTCCCTTTGACTAATTGTTGTCCAGCCCCCCAACCCTGGGCTCTGAGCCCTTTTCCCTTGGATGTTCCCTAGCTGGTGCCTCCTACCATTCTTCTGAGTCCAGCCAGTCCCTGACAGGCCATCCTCCATTTTGAAACTGGATTCTAGAACAGTCTATGGAGAGCTGCTCTGCTACACTCAGCACACAAGTCCCAGGGAAACAAGGATACGGAGGGGGTAAGAACGCCACTGTCAGCAGAGGTTTACCATAAATGGTGTTTCCTTCTATGAGTCCTTTCCCACGCTCCCCGACCACCACGCCGTCTGAATAGCCACAGCAGATCAGGTTACTTCTGAGGACAGGGTCACCTCCACGGCGGATGTCCGTACCTCCCCACTGGTTTTCCCGGATGACGTTTTCTAAAGCAGTTTAAGGAAGGAAGGGTAAACAAAGGACTGCCAATCATCCAAAGGAGCACTGAAGGAATGAAGTGAAAAGACTATTTCACGTCAAGCCAGTTTCTACCTCGACTTCTGTATCAACCTGAGGCAGCCCAAGGCTGTGTCATCATCCAGCTTGTAGCTAGCCAAATGCTTGTTGTTATGAAAGGTTATTATTGTGTTTGTTATGAAGGACGAGGATGGCGCTGTGGTCTAAACCACCGAGACTCTTGGGATTGCCCATCAGTAGGTCGGCGGTTCGAATCCCCGCGATGGGGTGAGCTCCCGTTGCTCTGCCCCAGCTCCTGCCAACCTAGCAATCCAAAAGCACATCAGTGCAAGTAGATAAATAGCTACCACTGTAGCGGGAAGGTAAATGGCATTTCCATGCACTCTGGCTTCTGCCACGGTGCTCTGTTGTGCCAGAAGCAGTTTAGTCATGCTGGCCACATGACCCCAAAAAGCTGTCTGTGGACAAACGCCGGCTCCCTCGGCCGGAAAGCAAGAAGAGCGCCACAACCCCATAGTCAACTTTGACTGGACTTTACCATCCAGGGGTCCTTTACCTTTTGTTTTGTTATGAGAAGGGGGAACAGGAGAAAGGAGGAGAGCGTTCTCTTTCCAGCGCAGATCCTTGGCTACTATGACAGACTGGGAACCGCAGTGACAGACCACTAAGGGAAAGCTTTCCAAATTGTGTGCCACAACACAGTGTGTTGGCCACAGTGAGTAGGCGTGTCGCACAAATGTTCCCTGCATTCCTCCTGGGGCTAGAAAGGGTTCGTTTAACCTCCGGCTTGCTAGTAAAACTGAACTGCTGTGTCATGAAATGATGCACGTCCAAAAAGTGTATCACCAACGTGAAAAGTCTGGAAAGCTCTGCACTAAGGAAATGCTCTGGCCGTGCTCAAAAAGGGAAGTTCTGAGAGGCAGGTGACGCCAAACGGACAAGAGAAATAACCATGAAGTGGTCACCAGACTTTTGTTGTTCAGAGCTGCAGCAGTTCTGAGGTGACTCTCCTATGAGCTAGGAAGCCCATGGATCAAACAGCACTTCGGCCATGAAGTCAAAAAGTGGCTTTAGGCAAGCAGCCAGAGTCTCTCTTTTGAAAGATGGGGATGTGCACACTGACCTACCTTACAGGGTTATGGGAAAGGACCACCAAAACTTTGTCACATGAAACTTGAAGCACACAAGTGAAGGAAGCTGCCCAATACAGAATCCGCCTTATCAAACTCAGTATTGTCTACACTGACTGCCAGCAGCTCCAGGGGGCTGGCTCAGGCAATTGACATTCATTCTCAGTCTTACTGAGCTAGGGACCTTCCTGCCCAGGAGTGTAGTGGGGGTGGGGTGTGCCAAAAACCCTGCCAAAACTGAAGTGAGGATTCACTGTTTGGAGGTTATTTTTTGCCCAACCCAAACCCATGCCCCAGAAATGCTTTTCTTCCCACACCTGTTATTTGGCCTCTTCCGTTCTCGTTCACAGCGATGCCAGCAGCAAGGCCTTGGAAGATGTGGTTCCCACTGGAATGAAAAGGGGTGGAGACACTGTCAGTGTTTTGTACAGTTTGCTTATCTGTATAACAGCACAAGGTGAGAAAATAGTGGTGATTTTATCTTCTACACAAGTGCAAACACAAAGAACTCCCTCTGTGAAATTTGGCTTTCCTAATAGTCCAAAGTACTTGGCTTATGTCTTTTTTGGATAATTAATTAATTAAATTTATATATTACCCATCATAACATCTCAGGGCAGTTCCCAGAATATACCGTTTTGTTTTTTGCATTTGTACTGCTACTATTTTTATAGTATTGGCTATCTTTTTAAAAGAGATTTTACTATAGAGTTTACCCATCTCAACAAATGCCTGCCAACACTTCCATAGGAGACAATATTACAGCAGTTTTATTTTAGTGGTACCCAAAAATGATTTTGATTGTCACTGGATGCCAATAAGTGACTATATCTGAATTCAAAAAGTCATTATCTTAAACTTTGCTGTTGTCAGACTGAAGACAGAAGTTTCAAAAGTTATCAGCAAAGAGTATGGCAGCTGAGTGTCCTTAACAGGATGCAGTTGTTTTTCATTATGACAGCTTGAGCCCTTGAATATTCTGGGAGTTTTTTATAGTACTGAATTGCTTACTTCAATTAATTTTTTTTTTTTTAAAAAAAAAACAGTATTGAAAGCTGATGAGATCAAGGAGAACGAGCAGTGCTTATCTGCACACTGTCCCCATCCATTACCTGAAAATGATCTTTGTGGGGGAATAATAGTGTGGTGAGATCTCTGTCAACCTAAAGAGAATCTCCTGGAGCCATTCTCGGGATGCCTCTGGGATTGAGGCTTTTAAGAAAAAAGGCCGGAGAAACAAGCTTTCCGATTGGTCCAAAGACCCAAGTGAGACTTCTGTTTGAAATACATTCAGGGCTGCTTGGGAATAATTAGCGTAGCAATAATATCTTCTTAAGAATAACAAGCCTCATCTCCCACAACAAAAACACTAGGCAAGATCAAGTCAAATGCCTCTTGTTTCAGCAGGGACAAAGTGATCTCAATTATAATAGACTTGCAGGGTTTTTTGTTTTGATGAGCATGCTGCTGACAGCGTTGTCTAGGAAGAGAAATTAAGTCTCCGCTCTGAGCTCCCTTCTTCTTTTATGTTCATTTCCTCTAGACTTCATTCGCTGCATCATAATCACCAGACAAGACAGCTGCCTATTTAGAAATTGCTACTTATTTGACAGGTCTGTTTCAGCCCAGTCGTGACCCTTATGGTTTGCAGATTAATAAAATCTGTTTCACACTTGTCAGTCGAGCTATTATGCTGGAACAAGCCGTTCCCAAACGGATGCTTAAGCCTGTCTAGGTTGCTTTGTGTTTCGGAAGAGCGTTGTGGGGCTGTTGTTTTCCTGCAAGAAGTGTCTGATGTTGCATTCGCAGCACAGCTCCGACGTTCATCTCAAAACAAGAACCACCAATAAATCAGGAGCAGATTTGCATGCCCTACAGACTCCCCAAGTTTGAAAACTCCACAACCGCATTGTGATAGATCAGTATACCGTGGTGTTTAAAGGTAAAGGTAAACGGACCCCTGACCATTAGGTCCAGTCGTGGCTGACTCTGGGGTTGCAGTGCTCATCTCACTTTATAGGCCAAGGGAGCTGGCGTACAGCTTCCGGGTCATGTGGCCAGAATGACTAAGCCACTTCTGGCAAACCGGAGCAGCACACGGAAACGCCGTTTACCTTCCCGCCCGAGAGGTACCTATTTATCTACTTGCACTTTGACGTGCTTTTGAACTGCTAGGTTGGCAGGAGCAGGGACCGAGCAACGGGAGCTCACCCCGTCGCGGGGATTTGAACCGCCGACCTTCTGATCGGCAAGTCCTAGGCTCTGTGGTTTAACCCACAGCGCCACCCGCGCAGGTACATTGGCCTAAAGACTTCATCTCCCTGTCAGTGTTCTTAATAATAATAATAAACTTTCCTGCTCTTTAGCTGCATGGAGGATGTGTGGGTGTATTGTTTCAAACCGACATCCAAAAAAAACGGCAAGAAATGCTGCTGTTGAATAACCTACCTCACCAGAGGGTTGCCATTATACAGGATGTAAATGCCAGCCTCTTTATTTCCATATATTTGATTGCTACGGATGATGCCTTTCCCGTTGCCAAGGACAACGATGCCGGAGCGAAGGCCGCCGTGGATCCTATTACACTGCCGTTTGATTTATGCACAAGCGCAAGAGGAATGAAAAATAGAAAGCAAGAGAGGGAGATCAGCCACAGAAAAGTCAAGGACTCAGTACAATAGCAGAAAGGTCAGCAAGCCTCCGGACAAAAGCACCCAGCTCTTTCAAAGCTGGAAGTGGTTTGTTTTCGAGAGGAAGAGCCCAATTTTGTGTCTCCTTGGAGAAGGCCTGGCATTTCGGCTGCGACTAAACCTTCTGCCTCCATAGCAGCCACTCGATATGGAAATCAAAAGGGCTCCCATCCTACCTTGGCCCCGTTACTCAGATAAATGCATAATCTCGTCCACCAATTCCCAATTTTGCTGGACTGGAATAAAGGAGAGGGTAAAGGCTTATTGGCTCAACCAGCTCTTAGCAGCTTCTCAGTTGTGTCTCAGCTGTGGCTTTTAATATGCAGTCATTAGCAAGTGGTGATGTTTTAGTTTCTTGCTGTGTAAAAAGCCTCACCTACTGATTTCTGCAGATTAAACTGCTGTTAAAAAGGCACAGGAGTTGGCCAGGCAGGATTTCTTCTTCTTTTCCTGGTCAGTTAGCAACCCTAGCTCCTGCGGGCAGAGAGAATACAGTGGTGCCTCGCAAGACAAAAAGAATCCGTTCTGTGATTCTCTTCGTCTAGAGGTTTTTTGTCTTGCAAAGCAAGCCCATTGACGGATTAGTGGATTAGCGCTATTAGCGGCTTATCTGCTGATCGGATCAGCTGATAAGCGGGTTAGCAGCTTAGAAAAGGGGGGGGAACCAGCAGGAACTCGCAAGACATTGTCGTCTTGCGAAGCAAGCCCATAGGAAATTCGTTTTGGAAGCACCTCCAAAACGGAAAACTTTCGTCTAGCGAGTTTTCCGTCTTGCGAGGCACCACTGTAATGGCATCCACAGGCCAATGTTACATATCTTGATCCGATTTTGGGGCTGAGTGAGCCAGCTAAAATTCCAAACACAAGTCGGAGACCATCTTGCTGGGTCTCCTCAATTTTCTACACGCGCCCCATTTATTCAGAGGTGTTTCCTCTGGGAGCACCCAATTTCAGAACACCCTCCCCTCTGAGGCCTGCCTAGCACCAATATCAGCTCAATTTGGAAACCAGGTTAAGATCATTACGGAGTTCCAACATCTTTAGCATGGCATGGGGATAACCTAAAACTTACTGAAGGGAGTAGCTGAGAGCTACAGGTTTTTCATGCAAACATAGGAAGAATTTGAGGATAAAACAAGTAGCCGTAGATCAGCCTTTCTCAACCTGTGGGTCCCCAGATTTTGTTGAACTACAACTCTCATCACGCCTAGCTAGCAAGGCCAGAGCTCAGGGATGATGCGAGTTGTAGTCCAACAACATCTGGGGACTCACAGGTTGAGAACCGCTGCCTTAGATCAAAAGCAGCTGTCACGTTATGCACCAAACATGGGATTCCCAGCTCTGGCTGCAGCATAATGTGAATTTGGGGAGGCATACACTGGGGAGAAGTCTTTATGGGTGTGACTGCTTGGCTTTACACCCCTCCATGCAACCTCTGTCCCAGGTTCCTTCCCTTCCCAGCCAGGCCCTTTTCCCAGCTTAAGACTACCGCTAGGAGGAAAAGTGCCCTGGGGAGGGAGACTTGCAGGGAGAGGGATAAGCTCCTGCCTCCCTCCTGCTGCTACTCTCTTACGAATGCCCACATTCACCAAACATTTGTGTTAGGCGAATCCCAGGTTTGTTGCGTCAAGCTCTTTGGGTAAAAACCCGAGCACACAAGGGTCAATACCAGGATCAGAGGGTTGGCTCCCTTCCGAATGTCCACGCCGGCTTCGCAGTTGGAATGGATGTTGTTTTCTGCAATCAAGCCTCCAGCCCCGAGGCGCAGAAATATCCCGGAGGTCTTGCAGTGGTGAATGTCATTCTTCAGCATGACGATCTAAAGGAAAGAAAAGGCAAATGCTTTTCTAGATAAAGGCGGAGGAGGAGTTTGCTACGAGTGAACAGACATCAGCGTTTGGCAGGCTGAGATGGTCAAACAAAACAGGGTCAAGACTTGAGCTGTGACACAAGAAGTCCCTAATTTGAATCTTGTCTCTGCCTCAAATTGCTTTGATGGCCTTAGGGAAGTCCCTATTCTCCTTTGACGCTATCCAGCCACCCCTACCACTTGTGCCTCGAGGGGAAATGAGGGACAGCATCCCAGCTCATCCACTCCCTGTTTTACTGTGCCTGCATACCGTATTTTTCGCTCTATAGGACGCACCAGACCACAAGACGCACCTAGTTTTTAGAGGGGGAAATCAAGAAAAAGCCTGTCCGCTTCTCCCAGAGCTTCTCGGGGCTGTCAGGGAAGCCCGGGTCCCCCCCCCAGCCCCAAAGAGCAAAGAAGCCAAGACAGCGAGCGGGATCCATCCCGCTGGCTGTCTTGGCTTCTGCTACAGCCGCGCAACCTCTCCAGCCGGGAGCTAAACCTCTCCAGCGCGGCTAAAGAAGCCAAGGCAGCGAGCGTGATCCGTCCCGCTCGCTGCCTTGGCTTCCTCTTTAGCCTTGCGCAACCTCTCCCAGCTGGAGAGGCTGAATTAAAATGGCAATTCCCCCACCTCCGCAAAAGCCCACAGGAGCCGCACACCTTTTAAGGAGCGCGTGGCTCCTGCGGGCTTTTCTACGAGGAGGGAGAAGGGACTGACTTGCCGCATCAGTCCCTTCTCCCTCCTGGGGAAAAGCCCGCAAGAGCCATGCGAAGCTTGTGTGGGGCTCTTGGGGGCTTTTCCTGCCTGCCTCCCCCCTGCATTCGCTCCATAGACTTTCCCCCTTAGTTTTTAAGAGGGAAAAGGTGTGTCCTATGGGGCAAAAAATACGGTAACTATTTCCCAGACTTCTCGCAGCTGAGGTGCGTAATTTTCTGAATTAAAACGGAAGCACGCTTCACTCTCGCATCCAGAAACAAGTTGACTATTACAGTATGAAAGAGAGTTACCTTCTCCCGGGAGGCCCACCTCGTCGTGTTTCTGCATGAGTCATCACTGCTCTGGCACGCTTCTTGACTAGGAGGCCATTCCAAAGCAGTAACCCATACAGAGACAAAACGGCTGGGCTCTTCTGGTGGCAAGTAATTGTTCATTGGAAGCAACGGGATTGCTCCATACTTGCCCTCAAGATAACCTACACCGATTTCTCTGCCTCACGAGTCAGTGCCCAGTCAAGATGCATGATCCGAAAGGAGTAAACACAGAGCAATGAGTCATGCAGAGACACAAAGGGAGCAGGTTGCTGTAGGCTGAAAAATCCAGTTACTCTCAATACAGAGACTACAGAACTGCCTGATTTTGGAGGAACCCATTCCATGCTCTTAATAATTAATAAAAAATAAAAAAATTATTATTTATACTCCCCCCATCTGGCTGGGTTTCCCCGCCACTCTGGGCGACTCCCAGCAGAATAATAACAACAATAATAAAGCGATAAAACACCAAACATTAAAAGCTTCCCTAAACAGGGCTGCCTTCAGGTGTCTTCTTAAAGTCAGATAGTTGTTTATTTCCTTGACATCTGATGGGAGGGTGTTCCACAGGGCGGGTGCCGTTACCAAGAAGGCCCTCTGCTTGGTTCCCTGTAGCTTCACTTCTCGCAGGGAGGAAAAGTTGAGTTGGAAAAATATCCCAGATAGTTATGGGGAGGTGTTCTCGGGGAAAGGACTCTGGGAGAAATCATGTGCTTTGGACAAAACTTGATAGTTTTACTCCAAAGACTCTGAAAAGGGTGGGGGAGCATACGCTGGGTGTTTTGTTGTTGTTCAACCTTGCTGATAATGCACTGTTTAAAAAGTCTTATGTAGGTTAGAGTAATTTGCATGGAATAATTTGATTCAGAAATTGTTCTGATGCCGTAGAGCAGGGATGGCCAATGTGGTGCCATTCAGAGTTTGTTGGACTACAGATCCCATCATCACTGATCAATTACCATTCTTGGTTATGGATGATCGGAGATGGAATCCAATGACAGCCACGGGGCACGATGTTGGTTACCACTGCCCTAGAGAGGGATCTAAATTAAGCCCATTTGTTTTACAGTGGTACCTCGGGTTACATATGCTTCAGGTTACATACGCTTCAGGTTACATACTCCGCTAACCCAGAAACAGTGCTTCAGGTTAAGAACTTTGCTTCAGGATAAGAACAGAAATCGTGCTCCGGCGGCGTGGCGGCAGCGGGAGGCCCCATTAGCTAAAGTGGTGCTTCAGGTTAAGAACAGTTTCAGGTTAAGAACGGACCTCCGGAACGAATTAAGTACTTAAACTGAGGTACCACTGAACTTGCATTTAGTAAAGAAAGCTTAGGAAACTGCTGAAACTGCCAAGCTCACCAATATTTATTAAAAGCTGACACCCATTCATTCTTGCGTATGAACTTAGGAAGCGGAACCTTCTCTGTGGAAGGACAAAGCACTGGAAAATATTCCAGAAAATTTTCCGCTCCGCACCACTGTTTTCAGAACAGTGACTGAGTAGAAAACATACACGTGGTGCGCTCCTCCCAGGTGAACACCTTATGTGCATTAAGAACGACAGAACGAAAGCTGTGCAAAAGGAAGCAAGACGAGAGCAGTAAATCATGCAGAGAAGCGGCAGGCCGCCTCCTCGGTGCGGGGACACTTTGAACTCACAGTATGCCAGCAGTCCCACCACACACAGTTCCTGGTTTACAGAGCAAGAGGAGACTGAAAGCACACACACACACACACACACACACACACACACACACCCGAAGCATAATCTACGCAGGCTGGCGAAAGTGAAAAGTGAGGAGACACTTTCAATCCCGCCATTGTTTTAATTTGCGCATGTAAGTGGTTTAGATATTCATGCGTACCGCACTGCCTAATTCCATTCCAGTCGAATAAACCTTTAAACCCATGTCTGACAAGCGTAAAGGAATAAATCTACAAATTGCAATATCCTCGCCTTGGTAAGCGCCGCGTATCAAAGATTATAATTAAATTACGCCGCCTTTATTTGCTCATTTGAAAAGGTGGCTCGCCCCCCAATCTGTTAATTAAAATGCTGGAGCCAGGGGGGGGGAGTGAATGTGCTCCTCTCCTTATTAGTCACTCACCATTGACCTGGCATGGAGGTCAAGCTCCGATTAGAATACTAAGCTCGGCTCTCCGACGCATTAACAGAAAATACTGTGGTTATCCCCATAACAGTTAATAGGATGACAGGTGTTTACAGCTCTCTTAATTTCTGACCGGGACGGATCTACCTCGGGGACTTACGGAATCATTCAGCCGGGCCAGGGGTGGAGGAGACGGACGCCAAGGTCAGCCTCGTAAGCAACGCCACACAAGTTACTGGCCTGCAACAACTGTTTGGTGAGAGCCAGGCAGCCGGTAATCTAGCTACCGATTCGCGAGCCACTCTCCATGTAATCGTACGTCCTAAATATGTAAATACCAACATTTTTATTAGGTATATCGTGACGTATGCCCTGTATGGTTGAACGGAGACTTTGGGTGGAATTCCACATCGCACTGATTCGATCAGTCCATCAACACAAGCATTCCCGCTGACTGAATGATCTCCCCTCTCCTCCATCTGTGCAGTTTTTGGGGGTTCGTGCCAAATTTGGGAGGGGAAGGAAATCCCTAATGGGCATCCTTACACCGGCTTCCACTAGAGCAGGGCGATTCAACATGCAGCTCTTGTCAAAATAATAATAATAATAATAATAATAATAATAATAATAATAATAATAATTTATTTATTTATACCCCGCCCATCCATGTGGCTGGGTCCCCCCAGCCACTCTGGGCGGCTTCCAACAAAACACTAAAATACAATAACCTATTAAACATTAAAAACTTCCCTAAACAGGGCTGCCTTCAGATGTCTTCTAAAAGTTTGGTAGTTATTTTTCTCTTTGACATCTGATGGGAGGGCATTCCACAGGGAGGGTGCCACTACCGAGAAGGCCCTCTGCCTGGTTCCCTGTAACTTGGCTTCTCACAGCGAGGGAACCGCCAGAAGGCCCTCAGCGCTGGACCTCAGTGTCTGGGCAGAACGATGGAGGTGGAGACGCTCCTTCAGGTATACTGGACCGAGGCTGTTTATGGCTTTAAAGGTCAGCACCAACACTTTGAACTGTGCTTGGAAACGTACTAGGAGCCAGTGTAGGTCTTTCAAGACCGGTGTTATATGGTCTCAGCGACCGCCCCCAGTCACCAGTCTAGCTGGTGACACACGCCCTTCAACTCTCATGCTGCCATCCCAAAGCGAAGGGAGGCACTGGGCTTTGGGAAGGATGCATGAGGGCTCTGGCAGGGTCCTAGAGTTCTCCCGCCTCCTTCCTTTTTTTTAATAAGATTTTTATTAAGATTTTTTCATTACAAAAAAGGGATAAAACAAAAAAAAAAAGAAAAAAGAAAAAATACAGCCATTATTTTTCGTTTACTTGTTTCTTGGACCCCTTCGTACCTCTCTTTTTTGTATTCCAATTCAATTTATTAGCTCAGCAATTTGTTTCCCTCTTTATCCTACCCAAATCTTTATTCTTAAATTTTTATGATCTTAAAATTTTACTTCTATAAACCCATTTTTTCATATTCTTTTAACCCATTACAGCTAGAAACCTCTTAATTTTAATCGAACATTATTCTAAAATTCGTTAATTTTACAATGTCTCTGTAAATATTCTTTAAATTTCTTCCAATCTTCTTCCACTGACTCTTCCCCCTGATCTCGGATCCTGCCGGTCATTTCCGCCAATTCCATGTAGTCCATCACCTTCATCTGCCATTCTTCCAGTGTGGGTAAGTCTTGTGTCTTCCAATATTTTGCGATAAGTATTCTTGCTGCTGTTGTGGCATACATAAAGAAAGTTCTGTCCTTCTTTAACACCAATTGGTCAACTATGCCCAGAAGAAAGGCCTCTGGTTTCTTCAAAAGGGTATATTTAAATACCTTTTTCAGTTCATTATATATCATCTCCCAGAAAGCCTTAATCCTTGGGCGTGTCCACCAAAGGTGACTCCCGCCTCCTTCCCAAAGCCTAGTTAGAGCTTTCCCAGATTTGGAAGGACCCTGCCAGAGCCTTACACCTCCTTCTCCAAACCCGGTGTCTCCAGCTTTGGAGACACATCAAGAGGGATGGGGGCAGGGGGGTCATATTTTCGCCTTGCCCCCCCCACCCAACAAGGCAGTGTGAGGCCCACAGGTTCCATGTCTAAGTACTCTTGCGACCCACTTGGTATGAAAAGTTGGACTGCCCTGCACTAGCGGAACGGGTTAGTTGAATCTGGCCCTTTATGCAGATCAAGAAAGCAATATGAGCTATAAAGGTAAAGGGACCCCTGACCGTTAAGTCCAGCAGCGAATGACTCTGGGGTTGCGGCGCTCATCTCGCTTTACTGGCCGAGGGAGCCGGTGTACAGCTTCCGGGTCATGTGGCCAGCATGACTAAGCCGCTTCTGGCAAACCAGAGCAGCGCACGGAAACGCCATTTATCTTCCTGCTGGAGTGGTACCTATTTATCTACTTGCACTTTGATGTACTTTGATGTACTTGCACTTTGACATGCTTTTGAACTGCTAGGTTGGCAGGAGCAGGGACTGAGCAACGGGAGCTCACCCCGTCGCGGGGATTCAAACTGCCGACCTTCTGATCGGCAAGTCCTAGGCTTTGTGGTTTAACCCACAGCGCCACCCGCGTCCCTCCAATGCACGTATAAACATAATAAAACGTCAAACAAAACTTCCCGATACAGGGCTGCCTTCAGATGTCTCCTAAAAGTTATATAGTTACTTAAATCTCCTTGACATCTGATGGGAAGGTGCCACTGCCGAGAAGGCCCTCTGCCTGGTTCCCTGTAACTTCACTCCTGCAACTTAAACTGCACTTCACAGTGTAATGAGAATTAATGAGATACAGAGTCGTTTCTCAGTGCCCTTCTAGGTTTTGCGAATGTAGTGGACTAGGAATCAAAACAAATGGGATTCCATCTTAAAAAGTACACATTCCTTTAAGAAAAAAGCCTCTGCTTCTGTTCAAAGTTCTGTTCTTAAAAGCCAAGAAAACAAACTTCCCTCTGCTTCCCCTCCTCCCTTCCTCCTCTGTGAAACAAACGAGCAGCAAATTGCTGGCTTGGAACAGCAGGCTGAATGCTGCTCAGAAGAATGCAGGTGTAATTGCAGAGCGTTTCACCCGGGAACAATAGCTGCGTAACGAACGGCACACAAACCCCCACTTAATGTTTCACTCATCAGCTAAGCCGAACGCGCAGAGCGCAGGAGTCCTGCACTGACAATTGACATCTCCCGGTTTGACTTCTGCACTTCTCAATGCTGTTACTGCAAAAGAGCGAATCCAGGGGCGAGACAGAGAATGCTTACGCCGTCCTCCACAATCTGCGGAGACCATCCCTCCATTTCCATGTTCCCAGAAGAGGCATCATGTTGAGGCTGGTGCAGCAACATTGACAAAGACTCCTGTGATACCTTAAGGCTTACAAACCCGTTATGGCATAAGCTGGAAGTAGCCAATGTTGCAGACTGCAACTCCCACCATCCCCGACCATTAACTATGCTGGCTTAGGCTGATGGGTGCTGTAGCCCAAAAGAGCTAGAAGGCATCACACTGGCTAGCGCTGGTATAAACGAAAGTGGTACCTCGGATTAAGAACTTAATTCGTTCTGGAGGTCTGTTCTTAACCTGAAACTTTTCTCAACCTGAAGCACCACTTTAGCTAATGGGGCCTGCTGCTGCAGTGTGATTTTTGTTCTTATCCTGAAGCAAAGTTCTTAACCCGAGGTAATATTTCTGGGTTAGCGGAGTCTGTAACCTGAAGCGTATGTAACCCGAGGTACCACTGTACTGTTGACTACAGTGGTACCTCGGGTTACAGACGCTTCAGGTTACATACGCTTCAGGTTACAGACTCCACTAACCCAGAAATAATGCTTCAGGTTAAGAACTTTGCTTCAAGATGAGAAATCATGCTCCGGCGGCGCGGCGACAGCAGGAGGCCCCATTAGCCAAAGTGGTGCTTCAGGTTAAAAACAGCTTGAGGTTAAGAAAGGACCTCCGGAACGAATTAAGTACTTAACCCGAGGTACCACTGTACATCACATGGCATCAGACAGAATCAGTGTTGTAGAATTGGGAAGGACCCTGAGGGAGTCCAATGCAGAAATATGCAGCTTCCCCATACAGGGATCGAACCGGCAACCTTGGCGTTAGCACCACCACACTCTGACCAGCTGAGATGCATGAAGTGCTATCCTTAATAGATGAAGAAGCAACCTTCCAAGGGAGACTGTGATATGGAACCGCTGAATTCATCAAGAAATTCAATGCCATCAGTTCTGGACTGAATCAGGACAACAGGTTTTCACCACGCTGCATGCATTACTTGGCTGACTGATGCCAGGATCACTGCATCGTCTACTACTGTTTCAAGAATTGCTGGTATTAATGATGCAACCATCACTATATTTCCTGAATTTTGTTTCCCTCTGAATTCACGCGCACCCCAAGATGAAAACACAACCCACGGGTATATCTGCAACCGAGGATAACAATTCATGCATTTAATGAAGAGGATTGTGGTCCACAAAAACTTATTCTACCATAAATTTGTCAGCCATCAAGGTACGACTCAACACCTTTGTTGTAAAAAGCGGCAGACCCCCAGCCGCTGTCCCCCTGGGGGAACGGATTCCAAGGAAACAGTTCTACTGTTTTGGAAGCGGCAGAAAGAAGGGGGGGGAGAGATGGGTGTCTGCCCAGCCCAGCACCCTGACAGGGATGCAAATGGCCCCCTCATCAGTCATCAGATTGGGGATGGGTCAACAACCCCCTCCTCCTTGTCACCATTAAATAAGGAAGGAGTGCTGTGTGTGCGCATGCGCGCGCATGGAAAAATGTGTGTGCAAGTGTGTGGGTGGCCACATCCCCTGTGGCCCTCAGATGCTTGGCAAAGGTCAAATGTGGCCCTCAGTCCCCCCCCAAAAAAAGGTCAGTCAGCCAGCCCTGCAGCAAAGCATTCATGGATGAAGGGTGCAGCATAAGCAATTAACGTGGCCCAGTTTCTTTTTTCCGTACCCAGGAGCTGCCAATATCCTAGCCACTGTCTCCGAATAATTAGGATCCTAAAATCTCAGCAGCTCCCTACACAAAAGGCTTCCTTTTTAAAGGTTGCTAAGCAAGGAGCAGCACCACGCTTGCCAGATTCTTGAAGAGATACGCGCAGGATTTAAGACCTAGTCATAAATGGTTGCAGGCACCATAAACTGTGTATTACAATTCACGTAACATCTCCCAAGCCCTTTCAAAACTACCTTGGCTAGACCTCTGAATTCTTCGGCGTGGAAATGGCAACCAAGGAGGACTCCCGCAGCTCTGCCTTTCTCCCCAGAGGGAGTAACAGGGGGTTGGACTAAATGCTTCTTGTGGTCCCTTCCAACTCTACAATTCAACCTCCATTTGGCTTATCAATCCTTAGGGTAGTGATAAAGCAGGCTATCAAATCCAAACTCTTCTTCTTGGCTTCTTTGCTGCCTCTGTTTGGGTGAAAACTTTCCTATTTAATCGGTCCTTTATTTAATCTTAGCTTACTTGAGCTGCTGCTGCTTTACTGCTTTCTACCATGTTTCTTATGCAGTGGTACCTCTAGATACGAACGGGATCCGTTCCGGAGCCCCGTTCGCATCCAGAGGTAAACGTAACTAGTGACGGCACATCTGCGCACGCGCGTGTCGTTTTCGCCGCTTCTGCGCATGCATGTGACGTCATATTGAGCATTTGCGCATGCGGCGAAACCTGGAAGTAACGCGCTCAGTTACTTCCGGGTTGCCGCGGAGCGCAACTCGAACACGCTCAACT
Organism: Podarcis vaucheri; assembly: GCF_965113315.1. NCBI lineage: Eukaryota > Metazoa > Chordata > Lepidosauria > Squamata > Lacertidae > Podarcis > Podarcis vaucheri. The sequence goes on along the minus strand of NC_138755.1, from coordinate 36,689,597 downwards.
TGAAGCATATTCAACCCGAGGTATGACTGTATTCTGCGGTGTTCTACTGTTTCCATCACACAACGCTCTGATCTCCTTAGGGAGGAATGGCAGGCATCAATTATTCCAAATCGCGATATAAATTAGGAAGCCGACATCCCCAACTATTAAGAGGCGTGAAGCTCAAGGTTGTGATAAAACGTTTGCCTATAAAAGGAAATCCCAAACCGACCGAACACTACCGCCCACTTAACCCAGGCATGCAAGATTTTGCTCCTCGTCTTGTACGGCACCTTACTGTTTTGTATGCATCGCACGGCATAGGTCAAGTCCCGGAAGATGCTCCCTTCCACTCTCGCTTGCCCCTGGGAGCAAACAAAGACGCCGCCTTTGCCGTCCCTGAAGAGACACTTCCGAACGAGGCATCCTTGCATGGCATTGGCAAGAGACTGCGCCTCCTTGTCTTTCTGAAGCTCCTGCTGCAGAGTTTTCAGCTCGTAGTCGCTCGGAAGCGCCGCCAAGCCGTCGGCCTGCGGCCTGCCGTCAATCACCTTGGCCAGCATGTGACTCAGGCTATGCGCCTGGTAAGGCAGCCGGCACATCGACTCGTCGTCCTCCTCGTTCTCGCTGCTCATGCTCAGCTCGCTGTCGCTAGAATCCGTCTCCATTGTCGTGGCCTCCTCCTTGTTGGCCCCCTGGAGATGCCCAGCGACATCGCTCCCTTTCTCGCACCCTTTCTTCGGCATTGCTGGAGGGTGCGAAGCAGGCAGCGCGTTGCCAGGGTCCCCACCCACCACAATTTCACAGGTCCGTACGCTCGTCAGCAGAGGCCCCCGGCTCTCCAGCTTCGATGCGCTGCAATGTGTCTGTGGTTCCGGCGTCTGTAGCGAAGCGGAGCAGGATTTGGCCAATGTGCTCAAGTGCTTACATGCCCAGTTCCTGTCCACAGATGGGCAGCCATCCACAGTCACCGAGGCGTTTTCACTGCCCACAAACTCACAGTTTTCCAGCAGGCAGATGGCTACGCTGTGGAAATTGATGGTGGACTGGTTGAAAGTGCAGAATTTAACTTGGCAAGTGCCCGGGGCATGGATTTGAAGCTGTCCATTCTCAAAGTTGCAGTTGTCAAACTGGACATGGCCCGAGTTTGTCTAGAGAAAAAGAATGACACCAGATCAATATATGTTCAGGGAAGTTTTCAATGGCTGATGTTTTATTGTGTTTTTCATATTTTGTTGGAAGCCACCCAAGTGGCTGGGGCAACCCTTTCAGATAGGTGACATAGAATTATTATTATTATCATTATTATTAATACTACAGTGGACACTCGGGTTGCGAACGTGATCCATGCGGGAGGCACGTTCGCAACCCGCAGCGCCGTGTCTGCGCACGCGCAGCTTGCTATTCGGCACTTCTGTGCATGTGCAAAGCGCAATTTAGCGCTTCTGTGCATGCGTGAGTCCCGAAACCTGGAACCATTCCGGTACTTCCGGGTTTTGGCGCGTCCGTATCCCAAAAACACGCAACCTGAAGTGTCTGTAACCTGAGGTATGACTGTGCAGTGGTACCTCAGGTTACATACGCTTCAGGTTACATACACTTCAGGTTACAGACTCCGCTAACCCAGAAATAGTGCTTCAAGTTAAGAACTTTGCTTCAGGCTGAGAACAGAAATTGTGCTCTGGCGACGCGGTAGCAGCAGGAGGCCCCATTAGCTAAAGTGGTGCTTCAGGTTAAGAACAGTTTCAGGTTAAGTACGGACCTCCGGAACGAATTAAGTACTTAACCTGAGGTACCACTGTACTACTATTTCACAGTCACAAAACAATTTCACAACAGACACCAAGAAGATTACCAAACGAACCCAAGAGAGACCGCATGGGAAGCTGCCCTACTAGAAAGGTGGCTAACCAATGGAAGCGAGCATGGGGACAAACAAAGGAAGATGCCTTCACCCCGGTGTGGCTCCCCTTTATTACATATGTAGGCCAACAAGACAATGACTGATCCCCCAACAGCACACAAATCGATATGGCTAATTTGATACGGTTCCATTCCCATCACACACACACAAACAAAACACACTGCAACCCACCGGCTACAACCAGCCATGTCCTGGGCTTCCTGATCTCTTGCACCGCCAGCAAAAACAAAAAGATACCCACTCAAGTGATGCCAAAACAAAACTTCTACTCGTACACTATGTAAAAGAATAAAACGTGGGGAAATTTATAATTTACCTTAAAAACCATTGTAAACAAAATTGTTAGTAGGATTGGAATAACACTTGTAGTTTAATGGTGAATTTTGGATATAATGGGAGATGTAAAAGATCTGGATTATTATAAAAGATGCAGGAGGAAATGATTAACAAGAGGACCTGCCAAGGGGAGGAGGGAAATACTTTGGAATCTTGTTTTTATGTTTTATGTTGGATATGTGATTGTAAAACTCTAATTTGAAAAACCAAATAAATTTATTAATCAAGAATGGATCTTTACTGTCTCCCCACACACACTTCTTTTTCCTCCCCTCTCTCCCCACTTCCCTCACCCCCCAACCCCATACTGCCTACAGCAGTAATGTCTCTGTACAAAGGACTCTATGATCTGAAAACTGAGAACCTGTGTGTACCTTTGTACACCTTTTAATAAAAACACATTTTTAAAAGCAATAGTCGTAAGCACAGGACCTCCCAGTTTACTCTTGGTCTTCTACCTGTCCTGGGGGGGGGGGGAGCAGAAACCTATGACTGAGGCATGATCCCAGCCTACCCCTGCTGCAGGACCAATCTGACATTTTCATTCCCGAAACAGAAACCATCATGCTCTCGCGAAGCTCTCGTTCAATGTGCTACAACCTGAGCAAGAGAACCTTCAATGGACTGCGTCGCTTGATTCAGATCCATCCATTGCCCATTCTGTTATTCTTACTGGTGCCCAGAGTTCCCTGCTTGATCCACAAAGGTACCGTATTTTTCGCTCTATAGGACGCACCCGACCATAGGACGCACCTTGTTTTAGAGGGGGAGAACAAGTAAAAAAAAATCTCCCCCTCTCTGCTCAGCGCCCCTTCAGCGAAGCGGCAGGAGAAACGGAGCCCCTTCCATTTCTCCTCCCGCTTTGCTGAAGGGGCGCTGCGCAGCTCTCCCTCTCTGCTGAAGCCAGGAGAGTCTTGCTCTCCCGGCTTCAGCAAAAGGAACCCAAAGCCTTTGGAGCACAGCGCGAGGTCCCGCTGTGCTCCAAAGGCTTCAGGCGGCTATCCCTGAAGCCTGGAGAACGAGAGGGGTCAGTGTGCACCGACCGCTCTCGCTCTCCAGGCTTCAGTGAAAGCAATGCATAGCCTCCGGAGTGCAGAGGGAGCGCTCCCTCAGCGCTTTGGAGGCTTCGCGTTGCTATCGCTGAAGCCAAGGAGCCTGCATTCGCTCCATAGGATGCACAAACACTTCCCCTTAATTTTTGGAGGGGGAAAAGTGTGTCCTACAGAGCGAAATATACGGTAAGTGGTAGACAAGGTGGTGGTAGCTCCAGATGTTGGACTCCAAGTCCCATCAGCCCCAGTCATCAGGATGATGGGCGTTGTAGTCCAACGATATCTGGAGAGCCTTACTGACCCATTCACACTCACCTTATATATGATGGGCGTGAACCAAGCTGGCATGAAGACCAAATTGCATAACCTCACGGTTGGACAGTGCTGGTCGAAGCTCACCAGGAGTGCCACGTCTCCGAGTTTGCCCCTCCCCATAATTTCCACAGGGACCTTAAGGAAGACTTCGCCCTGCTCTTCGTACACTCCGGGCAACAGGACGATCCGGTCATAAACACACGCCGAAACCAAGGCGCTCCGAAGGTTTTCGAACTCGCAGCCGGGACCCACGCAAAGGACGCGCCGGTCCTTCTTCCTTCTGAACAGGTAGAAGCAGTTGGAGGATTCGAGGTCCTGGCTGTTCTTGGTCCAGGTTTTCGAAGCGAGGTAATGCTGCTTGAAGGCTTCCCTCCACGACCAGGGCTCTACGTCGGGCTGGTTGGGCCAATTTGGGTGCCGGCACTCGATGCAGCCCAGGCAAAGCTGTCTCCACCGGGTGTTGTCCAGGCTGAGGATGAGCTCATACCATGCTCTGCACACCAAGCTGCAGCGGCCAAGGTCCGGAAGGTGCAAGTAGGACAATATCAGGCGCCACAACTCCAGTGGCAAGCCACTGATTTCCATCGTCACCTGGGAACGGCAAGGCACAAAGACTGATTACTCTCTAGACTTAAGAGGAGATGCTCACCTCTTTCCGCCCCTTCCTTTCAAAGGTTGTATGAGGGATGGGGACCAGAGAATCAAAGAACTGTATGGCGGAAATGACTGGCAGAATCCGAGACCAGGGAGAAGAGTCGGTGGAAGAAGATTGGAGGAAATTTAAAGACTATTTACAGAAATATTGCAAAATTAAGGAATGTTAGAATGATGTTGGATTGAAGTTAAGTGGTTTCTAGCTGTAATGGTTTAAAAGAATATGGAAAAATTGGATTTTTAATAGTAAAAATTTAATGTTATAATATATTAAGATTAAAGATCAGGATAATAAGGAGGGAAAGGAATTGCTGAACTAATAAATTGAACTGGAATACAAAAAAGGGAGGTATGAGGAGGTCCGGGAAACAAGTAAATGAAAGATAAGTGATGTACAGATGGAATTATTTTTAACTGTTTTTTATTTCCTATTTTTTTCTTTTTCATTATGTAATACTGTGAAAACTTTAATAAATATTTATAATAAAAAAAAGAGATTCAAAGAACTGTAAATGGTTTTTGAAAACGATGCAGTAGGTGGAACTGGCAAGATTAACAGTAATGATTAGAGGCCAAAATGACAAAAAATAATAATCATTGAGAACTGGAAACTTTTTATCTCGTACTTAAAGAACTATTATAGCGAGACGAAAACGTGAGCACGATTTGAAATACAAGCATCAGTATTAATTACAGTGGAACGTCAGTTTTCGAACGTAATCCGTTCCGGAAGACCTTTCAACTTCCAAAACATTCAAAAAACAATAGGCGGCAAAATCCATTGAAAAAATGGAAAAACACACAGCAGGAGCCATTCAACTTCTGAGGCGCGTTCGAAAACAGAAACAATTACTTCCAGGTTTTCGGCATTTGGCTTCCAAATCATTCGGTTTCCGAGACACTCGGAAACCGAGGTTCCACTGTATTAAGATAAATAGGTTAAAATGGCTGTATTGAATGTTATACATGAAATTTACAGCTTTAAAGGGTAAATATGGAAACCACGGGAAAGGGGGGCAAGGCGGGAAATCTATGGCCAAAGTAATTTATGGTCTGTGTCAAAACCTGTAAAGTTTTTCTGTGAAAAACCAATAAAAAAGATTTTTAGAAAGAAAAGCAGAAAATTTTAGAGCTGAAATGGACTATGAGGACCAGCTAGTCCAAGTCCCTGCACCTGAGACCAACAAGCCCCCTTTTTTCTTCTCCCTCACACGAGGGAATGCAATTTCTAAAAGCAACCATCAGCAAACCCGCTATCGTCTAGAACAGTGTTTTTCAACCTTTTTTGGGCAAAGGCACACTTGTTTCATGAAAAAAATCACGAGGCACACCACCATTAGAAAATGTTAAAAAAATTAACTCTGTGCCTATATTGACTATATATAAAGTAATTCTCTTGAATAGGAATCAAATAAACACAAATCAAATAAACACAAACACTTAACATCAGTGGTGGGATTCAAAAATTTTAGTAACCAGTTCCGACATTCAAGCATGGTTTAATATTTTTTTCTTTAATGGCAAACAAAAACGTTGCGGACTGTTCTCTGCTCAGCGGGGATCGATCCGCTGATCCCCACTGAGCCGGCGGATGACAGCTCCGTCTCCGCACTGTGTGTCAGAGCCCCGCTGCTCTCTATGGAGAATCGGATGAGAGCAGACCGCCTGTCCGCTCTCATCCGATCCCATCCGATCTGATCCCCACCCAGGACGGATGGAAAATAGGGTGGACACAGTCCGGCGCCCGCCTAGTGGGCAAAAATGTGACATTATTTTTTTAAAAAATCTTTCGAATTTTTCAATTTTTCCCACGGCACACCAGGCAACATCTCGCGGCACACTAGTGTGCCGCGGAACAGTGGTTGAAAAACACTGGTCTAGAATGATTTGGACTGCAACTTCCAAAACATCTGGATGCTTTAATGTGTGTCCAACCTCAGCACATTAGGGCTTTGTCACCTGTAATAAGCCAGCCCCTCAAATTCTGCCTCCAAGAGGAATGCCTCTGTTCATATCATTTCACATCCCCACAAAAACAACACTTTTCAGAAATCAAGTGATCTATCTGCATCTGCAAACCGGGCAATGTTATACCCTCAATCTGTTGCCTTCCAGGTGTTTTGGATCACAACTCCTATCAGCACCAGCCAGTGCTCTCCATTTTCTGGGGAAATACTGGCATTTTTCTTTTTCTTTTACAATGAAAAATTGTAACGTATCCGGAACAAAAGAGGGGATATAGGGAAAGAATCCCTTTTAAAAACCAGGCACCTTTTAGAACTTGTATCTGCTCCGCTGTTGCCACAGCGGCAGCCTCAAAATAGCCCTTCCATAGTTCACATTATTTACCTTGTAAGACAAGTTGCAAATCTCAACAAGAAAGCACAAGAAAATTGAGCCTTTGCAGGCCATGGAGCAGTGTTGGGCACAAAATGGCTCCTTAAATCAAGGTTACAGTCACCAAAACAGAATGTCTAGTTGCCATTTTTGAGCAAGACGGCTCTAAAGTCTTATTTTTCAAATGATGGACTGGCTGTGATTTTTTCTCAGTTAAACATCCGGCGAGTTCAGATTACAAACTTGAGCTAGTCTAAGAGCTTTGAGAACTTAAAGAAGAAAAGTCACTTGATCCAGTGACAATCCACATATATATATATATATTGGTCTATTCAAACCTCTATTTCTTAATTGTCACTACTGCTGCTCAGGCTGCACAGGAAAAAGCATTTTGGTTCCAGAAATTCATTCTGACTGTGCAGATAAAAATATAACTGTTTGTTATTATATAGTACCTTGATGGGGGTTTTGTCTGTTTGCTTGTTCTGATAATATATTAATTGGTTCCTATGATTTTGTCTTTGTTGTTTATGTTGTTTATGTTGGTGTTTTTTTTAAAGATATTTATTAAGTTTTCACAAATTATATAATCAAACACAACAATACAAACAAACACAAACAAGAAAAAACAAGAAAAAACAAGTATACTTTCAAATCCTTATTTTCTTAAAACTTACTTCACCGACCTCCTCATACCTCCCCTTTCTGCATTCCAATTTCAAATATTTAATTCAGCAAATCCTCACCCTTAATTTTATCTAATTGTTAACCTTTCTTTTCTTTTAACTTAATCTTTACAGCTGTAATCCACTTACTTTCTAAAGCCGCATCATTTTAACACTCATTAATTTTACAATGTTTCTTAAGATAGTTCTTAAATTTCTTCCAATCTTCTTCCGCCGTCTTGTTTATGTTGGTTTTGTGGACTGTCCCTGGATAAAGAGACTTTTATTCTTTCGGTGCTCAAAGTTCTTAACCAGGCATCCCCAAACCTGACCCTCCAGCTTGTTTCTGCACTACAATTCCCATCATCCCAGACCACTGGTCCTGTTAGCTAGGAATGATGGGAGTTGTAGTCCCAAAACAGCTGGAGGGCCGAGTTTGGGGATGCCTGTTCTTAAGCCAGCTCAAGGTTGTCATTTGAACTAGCCAGATGTTGAACTGATAATCAATCACAGTCAGCCCGTGATTTGAGCCGTCTTGCCCAAAAATGGCAACTAGATATTCCATTTTGGTGACTGTAACCTCAGTTTAAGGAGGCATTCGGAGCCTAAATTATCTAACCAAGTTTCTAACACTATTGACAGTTTGTTGTGTACATTCTCTTCCATTACTGCCAAACGAATTTTACCAAGTACTTTCTTTTACCATCACTTTCTGATCTCATTGACCGTTAGCCTTCATTTTCATTTTTTCAGGGGGGAGCTCTCACCCCCACCCTCTAAAGTGGAATCCTTTTTTTCCCCTTCTTGTTTTTGCCGCTCTTTGGGGGCTCAGGGTGTCCCTTAACAAAAGAACATGAATCACTAGCTTCACTGGAGGGAAATTAAAAAAAAATCCTTCCAGTAGCACCTTAAAGACCAACTAAGTTAGTTCTTGGTATGAGCTTTCGTGTGCATGCACACTTCTTCAGATACACACATGCACACGAAAGCTCATACCAAGAACTAACTTAGTTGGTCTTTAAGGTGCTACTGGAAGGAATTTTTTTTATTTTGATTATGGCAGACCAACACGGCTACCTACCTGTAACTGGAGGGAAATTGTTATTTTTTTAAATCTGAAGGTAAATTGCTATACTGCAGTTTTTCAGCTCTGCTAAAAGCAGTTCCTCAAGGCCACCACTGATACGCACATTCAGAGCCAAACCGCGCATGACGCAGGAGATCTATTGTTGAACATCTCAATGTCTTTAAATGAAAAATAAAAAGCTCCAAGAAGCTAAATTGGCTCGGAGCAGGCGGTGCTGGGAAAGGAGGCGTTAACTCCCCCCACAATGCTTTTTAGACTGAAGTTGCCCCTATCTCCTGAAAGCAGCTATTAGTCCCACTTTAATCAAAGTGGTGGCTTGTGGGGTATCCGCATTTCAAACACACCCCATAGCTCAATAGCTCCCTGGATCCACATACAACACCATTAAGGCAAGGTATAAGTTCCACTTCACCCTCCAGATACAGTGGTACCTCAGGTTAAGTACTTAATTCGTTCCGGAGGTCTGTACTTAACCTGAAACTGTTCTTAACCTGAAGCACCACTTTAGCTAATGGGGCCTCCTGCTGCTGCCACGCCACCGGAGCACGATTTCTGTTCTCATCCTGAAGCAAAGTTCTTAACCTGAAGCACTATTTCTGGGTTAGCGGAGTATGTAACCTGAAGCGCATGTAACCTGAGGTACCACTGTATTAGTGCTAGAAACTCAGATATATAAACTAGGCGCCAAATGGGTCCTTAAATCAGAATTGCAGTCACCAAAACAGAATGTCCAGTTGCCATTTTGGGCCCAGACCAGCTCAAAAGCTGCTTTTTTCAATATGACTTTTTGGTTCCTTGAAATCAATTCTGATTGTGCAGATAAAATATACAGTGGTACCTCGGGTTACGAACTTACAGTATTTTTTGCTCTATAAGACTCACTTTTTCCCTCCTAAAAAGGGGAAATGTGTGTGCGTCTTATGAGGTGAATGCAGGCTGCGCAGCTATCCCAGAAGCCAGAACAGCAAGAGGGATTGCTGCTTTCACTGCGCAGCAATCCCTCTTGCTGTTCTGGCTTCTGAGATTCAGAATATTTTTTTCTTGTTTTCCTCCTCCAAAAACTAGGTGCGTCTTGTGGTCTGGTGCGTCTTATAGAGCGAAAAATACAGTAATTTGTTCCGGAGGTCTGTTCTTAACCCGAAACCTTTCTTAACCTGAGGCACACTTTCACTAATGGGGCCTCCCACTGTTGTCACACCGCTGGTGCGCGATTTCCATTCTCATCCTGGGGCAATGTTCGCAGCCCGGAGCAACTACTTCTGGGTTAGCGGAGTTTGTAACCCGAAGCGTTTGTAACCCAAGGTACCACTGTAATGGTTAGAATTTGTGAAAATAGTCAAGATTCAAGGATCCATGTAAAATGACATTTGGCACCTGCTTCGTATAATATAGGCAGGTAGTTGAAAAACTATTTTGTTTCCTCCGGTTTTTAATCAACACATTGTGGCTGGTTTTTGGAGCTGCTTTGGAAATGCTATTGCGACACTATGTATTGTTTGTGCTGTATTCTCTGTTTTATTGAATTTGTATGTAGCCGCTTAAAAAAGAAAAAAATCCAAGGATCTTGAAGGCATGCCGCTCCAGATGGTGGAGACGTCAGACACCATCCTGACGCCTGGGCATCTTCACTCAGTTGCATGTGGCCGACAGGCAGGTGCAAAATGTGCACGGCAAATTTCGAATGCTGGATACACACTGTGTGCAAAAATAAAACCCACCCTTTCATTATCCTGAACTGCAAGTATAACAAGAGGGTTAACTGCAAGCCTAATTAAGCCTAAGAGGAAAGCAAAGGCCACACAGTTGCATGAGTCCCTAAAGGTTGAAAGCAAAGTGTTTTACCAATGCAAACTAAAACTTGTACCAACTTCCTTAACATCAGGGTCTCTCTCTAGCTTGCTCCTTTACTGTAGGGCAGGCACGTCCAACTCCCAAGAGACTGTGATCTGCAGTGGTACCTCGGGTTAAGTACTTAATTCGTTCCGGAGGTCCGTTCTTAACCTGAAACTGTTCTTAACCTGAAGCACCACTTTAGCTAATGGGGCCTCCTGCTCCCGCCGGAGCACAATTTCTGTTCTCACCCTGAAGCAAAGTTCTTAACCTGAAGCACTATTTCTGGGTTAGTGGAGTGTGTAACCTGAAACGTATGTAACCTGAAGCGTATGTATCCCAATGTACCACTGTACTCATATTATAAAAATACCGGCTGTAATCTACCCATTGTTATTGACAGGCAATGTTGTTGAGCTTTTTTTAGACGAGGCAAAGTTGCTGAGCTTATCTGGGGAGAGCCAAAGGTTTTTCGGGGAGCAGGGTCTACCGCAATCTACCAAAGACGCCCAGTGATGTACCACTGGATCATAATCTACCTGTTGTAGGGGAACTGTTAAGCACCCAGAGTTCTTCCAAGGCAGGTAAACTCCCGTAACATTTTAAGAAAGGTTTGGCAGCTCAGAGCTAGAGCAGAAGGTCCCAAGGTCCTAAGTTCGGTCCTTGTTATCTCCAGGCAGGGCTAGGGGACAGCAGCCAAGGTTGTAGTTAGATGGACCACTAGTCTGGTTTACTATGAAGCATTTTCCTAGTGTTATGTACTGAGCTGAGTCCTAGAACAATAGGATCCAGAGTGCAGCAGTCTGATTGGTTCGCAAGAGCCACCCAATCCAGCTCCAGGTGGAAGTGAATCAGTGACCCGATTGGCCTGCAGGAGCAGCCAATCAGGCTTCTGGAGGTGGTGGATCCGCAACCTGATTGGCCTACAGGAGCAACCCGGAATTAGCCAATCATGCGAGGCCTATTGTGTAAATAATGTATATATAGCTAGACGTTTTACGGAAAGTTTCATTCATTGCTACTATGAGCTGAATAAAGAGCATGAAATTCACACTAGAGTATATTTCACCTAGGTTCCTAAGATCTGCTCGCAAATTGCATTTCTATTATCTCCTGTGCTATTAATAATAATAAAAAATACTAATCAAACACATTTTATGTGCGTCTTGCAAAGCACATTCTATGCACAGATCTACCGCTTAAAAACGTTGTGCATATACATTGCTAATGCCCCCCCCAAAAAAGTGGGGAGCCCACCGTGTTTTCAAACATAGGGATTGATGCTCCGAGCACAAAGAGCGAAGCCAACAAGTCTAAAGCCATTGTGTGGAGGGGGGAAATCCCGCCTTCCTCCTCCCCTCCAAAAATATCACCAAAAACCACCCAGAAATCGGAAGCACATCCGGACAACATCCACAGATCGCGTTTTGTGAGCGCGTTGTGCAACCCGCTCCATGTTTGCTGTCCCGAGGGGACTTGCTCCAAGAGAAGAAGTGTGGGCACAGGCAGGAAAAACACATCCCGAGAAAACAACAACTATGCATGCAGAAAAAACACGCCCCGGGAAAAGCTATGCATGCAGAAAAACACACATCAAGAAAAACTATGCATGCAGAAAAACACGCCCCGAGAAAAGCTATGCATGCAGAAAAACACACACCAAGAAAAACTATGCATGCAGAAAAACACATCCCGGGGAAAAACCATGCATGCAGCCGACCCTGAAGATCTGCAAAAGCGAAGCGGGTTGCACCGTGCAGGGCGCGCCCCCCCCCGGCCCCGCTTGCTAGCAGAGCTAAGAAAGTGCACAGAAAAAAGCACACCGCCCAACATGAGTTTCCCGATCTGGTTTTGCTGTTTTGCATCGTTACCTTATGACGGCATCCCGGTCTCCGGCGAGAAAGCGCCTCTCCGCCAGCGAGCCGAGCCCGGAGGCTGCTGGAAACACCCCGGGATCGGAGCCACTCCCCCGGCTCCGGCGCGCACGGCCGCGCCGATCATAGAGATCTTCCCAAGGAAGGGAGGCGCACGAAGAGAGCATTTCCTCGGGATCTCTATCGTGGCGATCACATGGTCGCCGGGGTCCTGGAGGAGAGAGATCGGCTGCAGCAAAGGGGGGAGAAGAGAGGGGAGCCTGGTTGGGAGGAAGGGGGTCGCCAATGTCTTTGCAGACCAGCCACGTTCACGCACACGCGTGTATCTTTGGCGATGTTGTTTCTAAGTAGCCTCGGGGGCTCAGGCTCGTCACGTGTGCACAGGGCAGTCCCCGGAAAACTCACTTCCATGATAGGGCAGGCATAGCTGTCAACTTACAGATTTGAAAATAAGGGACCAGCAGCCTCGAAAATAAGGGATTAGCAGCCAAAATAAGGGATAGTTTATACAGAAATCCGGCACTGATGGAGCCATTCTGCTTTGGCTGGGACTGACTGTGTTTTGCAGGGGGTTGGACTGGATGATCCTAAGGGTCTACAACTCCAGCCAAAGAAGAGGGGCAGACAAAACTGATGAACGACGTCGAGATGGCAAAGCTTCCCGGCAGAATTAGAAACCAGGAAGAGGACCTCTTTAATAAAGAATGGGGGAAGTTTATAATTTAGTTGAAAAGCTATTGTAAAGAGTTACATACATTGGTAGGATTGACAGAAAACTTGTAGTAAAAATTTGAACTATGGATGGACAATTGATTTATGAAAATAGAGTTCTGAAAGGGATGCAGAGGGGGAAATCACTACATTAAGATGCTGCACTGATTGGAGGGGATGCTAAGCAGCACTTCGGGGATGCCGTTGTCTTGGAGCGAGGAGTTCCATCGGCCCTTCCCTGCCCGAGAGAGGGAGGGAGAGAGACTCTCGGCCACGCCGCCCGCCAGCCCAGCATGAGGTGGTTGTGGCGCCGCTGCGGCCGCTGAAGCGCCGCCCTTCTGCGTTCCTCCCCATCCCCTCCTCTTCCTCCGGCTTCCCCTGGCAGCACGGCGGAAGTCTCGCTGCCACCCGTCTCCTCACGATGCGCCCCTGAGGCGGGAAAGGGAGAGATGGAGAAGCAGCAGCCCATGCTCTCTGTCTCTCTTGGCGGAGGACCCCGAGCCACTGCTTCCCTCCCGAGCCGGGCGAGCATGAAACCTGGGAAATTTAAGGGACATCATCAATAAGGGACAGCAGCGGGACACGGCGCTGGGATAAGGGAGTTTCCCACCAAATAAGGGACGGTTGACAGCTATGCACAGGCGTAGCCGGGGAGGGGGCAGCTGCCCCCACAATCAAGTAAATAAATAAAAATACGTAACTCAGTGTAGACATTGTAAAAAGGTTTTGATAGGGTTCCCCCCCGCCGAGCACTTGGGGGGGTCAAAAGAAAGTAATTTCAGACGACTGATGTTGAGACATTTCATTCCGAATCTGCTAGACGGAGCCAGACAGAGGATGATGATACACTCACTGATGCACCGGGCAATAGATATAGGTCATAATATAGGTATGGAAGCATAGGAATGATTGTGGGATATAAAATTTACAGCATGTTATGGTCAAAGAGAAAATAATATGAAAATGATACATCGTTGGTATCTAACACCAAGTAAACTGGCAAAAATGTATACAGTGGTATCTCTGGTTGCGCACGGGATCTGTTCCAGAGCTCAGGTCGGATCCCGAGGTGTGTGTATCTGGAGGTGCTGCTTCTGCGCATGCACACGGGGTGAAACCCGGAAAAATACTTCCAAGTTTGCTGCGCACGTATCCCAAAGGATACGTAACCGGAGGTGAATGTAAGTAGAGGTACCACTGTAAATCGAACAAGTGTTGGAAATGTAACTAGAAAGAAGGTAAACGGCGTTTCCGTGCGCTGCTCTGGTTCGCCAGAAGCGGCTTAGTCATGCTGGCCACATGACCCGGAAGCTGTACGCCGGCTCCCTCGGCCAGTAAAGAGAGATGAGCGGAGCAACCCCAGGGTCAGTCACGACTGGACCTAATGGTTAGGGGTCCCTTTACCTTTATCTATCTAGATACAAATACATTCTGATGACCAATTTGATGATGGAGCTTGTTGGGAGCTTGTTGAATTGGACAGACTTGGGTGGAGAACTCTGTGCTGTAAAGACCTAGTTAATCTGGGTTTTGAGAAGTGTTGTGTACAATAGGTTAAAAAAAGATAGGCAAAGGACCCCTGGAGAGTTAAGTCCAGTCAAAGGCGACTATGGAGTGTGGTGTTCATCTCGCGTAATATCTAGCAGGTAAGAGAACATACTGTGAAGCTGGTAGTGTAATTTATGTCTCTCAGACTCATATCAATGTATGTATTGCAATACAGTGGTACCTTGGTCCTCAAACTTAATCCGTTCCGGAAGTCTATTCCAAAACCAAAGCATTCCAGAACCAAGGCACGTTTTCCCATAGAAAGCAATGCAAAATGGATTAATCCTTCCAGACTTTTAAAAACAACCCCTAAAACAGCAATTTAACACAAATTTTACTATCTAACAAGACCATTAATCCATAAAATGAAAGCAATAATGTACTGTACTATTAAATAAATAAGACAGTATTGTAGATGATAGAAAGTAAAATTAAGTTTTTTTCTTACCTTTCACTGATGATAGTCATTGTTCGGATGGGGGGCTTTTATCCATTTCCGCAGTCACACAATCATTCAATCAATCAGTAGCTGAACTGGGTTCCACACAGTCACAAAAGCAAATTAACTGAAAAAGCCTTCCAAACAAAAATGCAAAATAAATAGCAAAAACAAAAGCACCAAACTTAATCCATTCCGGAAGTCTGTTTGACTTCTGAAATGTTCGAAAACCAAGCCGCAGCTTCTGATTGGTGCAGGTGCCCCGGTTACAATAGCTGACAACCGCATCCAACGTTCAGCTTCTGAAAAAGGTTTGAAAACCAGAACACTTCTGGGTTTTCGGTATTTGCGAACCAAGGCGTTTGAGTACCAAGGTACCACTGTATATGCAAACAGGTCTGCCAGCCTAATATTGAACTTCCATCTCATGTGAAAAGCCATTGAAGCGATGGATCCCTGTAAAGCAAAAATGGGAAACCTGTGGCCTTTTAGATGAATGTTCGACAACAGCACCTATCAATGCTAACCACTGGCCATTACACTGGTCATCCTTGCTGTGCATGCATCCATTGCAGAGACCACTCCTCTGTTTAAACATGACCAACAGCACATATTGCATTTGTAGCATAAGAATAAAAAAGGTAGATCCATATTGCAAGATGCTTATAATCTACATATAGAATGTCAAGAGATATACAAATTTAATAAACAATAATAATTGATCTGTCTGGTGCAGTAATCAAGCAGATAGTTTTCCTTAACCCCCTTTATTTATTTAAAACATTTCTGTCTTGCCTTTTAGCCCCTCACAGGCCCATAAACGTGGTTCACAATCATAAATAAAAATACAGCATGCCCAATAAAAAACAAAAGAGGATAAATCTGAGACAAATAAAAATATACACTGGCAGGGGTAAAAAAAAAGCCCAAACCAAATTAAAGCAAAAAAGGTGTCATGTTGCACCGAAAAACCATAAAAGCAGCATCCCCCAGATGTTTCCCCTGTTCTCCAGATGTTTTGGACTACAATTCCCATCAGCCTCAGCTATCATAGGCAATGTTCCCTGCACCCCAGTATCTGTTGCCTGAGGGAGCCGCCTCATTATCCCTAACCACAGAGCCAGAATTCCTAGTGATGTTGAGCAACAGACCTTGGACTTTCCTTGCAGAGGACAATTGCTCGGTCTCTCTTCCGCAGCTGAAGTTCGATTGACTGCATGGTAGGCAACTTTTAAAGACTAATATTAATTGCAATATGGCTTTCATGGCTCATGCCACATTTAATCAGTTATATCTGTTCCCTAAGCCCTACTGCATCCTGAGAACACTAAACACTGTGGCTCCAAAGATGGGGAGGTGCCATAGCTTGGTGGGAATGCATCTGTTTTGCATGAAAAAAAGGTCCCAGATTTGGTCTCCTGCATATCTAGGTAGGCCTGGGGAAGACTCCCTGTTTTAAACCCCGGAGAGCCATTGGCAGCAGTGAGCAAGATGAACCAACAGTCTGGGTCAGTTCAGGGCAGCTTCCGATGCTCCTATGAAGTGTGGCCACCAGCGCAAATTGTGAAATGTAGAGGCTTAGCCACCAGATGGCAGCAGAACCTCATTGCCTTGATTGATCAGCATTGATTAAGTGAGATGTAAGGTAAAGGTAAAGGGACCCCTGACCATTAGGTCCAGTTGTGACCGACTCTGGGGTTGCGGCGTTCATCTCTCTTTATTGGCCAAGGGAGCTGGCATACAGCTTCCGGGTCATGTGGCCAGCATGACTAAGCCGCTTCTGGCGAACCAGAGCAGTGCACAGAAATGCCATTTACCTTCCCACCACAGTGGTACCTATTTATCTATTTTGACGTGCTTTTGAACTGCTAGGTTGGCAGGAGCAGGGACCAAGCAACGGGAGCTCACCCCGTCATGGGGATTCGAACCGCCGACCTTCTGATCGGCAAGTCCTAGGCTCTGTGGTTTAACAGCCCAGTGAGGACTGAGTTTGCTCAGCTGACTGCTGCTGTACAGAGGAAGAAGGGAATATGGAATTGAGTGGCTTGAACCTGCAACAGTAGCATTCTACAGTGTCATTTATTTTTTGTAGATCCCACTTTTAAAAGCAAATTAACTGTCTTTTGGGCAGGACTTTGTACTTGCAGTTTGTACTTACTGCCTTTTGCGCATGGAAGTACATTCTAGTTTTTCCAGTTTAGCAAGTTAAAGCATGGGGGTGGGGAATAAGACTTGCGGTCACCATCAACAAATAGCAGCAGAGTAAAAAACCAAACCAAACTGGTTAAACTTCCTTTTTATGTTTGTTACAATCATTTCCAGTATGTTCATTGTCGTTGCTTTGAACAAGTTTTAATTTGTTAGCTGATCTGCATAGAATTATGGCGAGGCAGGGTATAAATAACATAAATATAATCAGTGCTTTTTTTCTTTTAAAAATGTTTAGGGGTACTCTCATTTAGATTCAAGAAAATCACCATTTTATAGTTCAGATTGGGGGAAATAAATACAGTAAATGGTCAAAAGGACAAAGATTCACAAAATGTTTAGGGGTATGCGTACCCCCCAGAAAAAAAGCACTGAATATAATAAATAAATGCATATGAAGACCTTGGGAAAAATATTTTAGAAGTCACAGGCAAAAAACAAAGAAACAGGCAGAGCAAGGTCATTTGAGTAGTCTGTGAGGCTTTGGGATTTATTCTTTGCATTACACTTTTTCGTCTTCAGTTTGACTGCTCCAGAAATGCTTTATAAGGAAGAAAAGACTGTTTCTGGGGAAGTATCTGGTGCTTAAACTTATTTGCTGGTGGTTTCAGTCTTCCTGAAGACAGCGGACTAATTTAGATTTGGAACTGTGCCTTGTTTAAACAGTCTCTGGTTGTAAAGACAAGCAGGAAACAACAATGGAGACTCTGCTCTTGGAAATACTATCCTCCTTCTTCTTCGTATTAGTCAAAACTTTCAGGGTTGGGATCCTGTGCCCCTTGATCTAAAGAAGAGAATTAAAGAAAAACATAATAATGCTTGCATTAGCAATGCTGAAGATTAATTTTAGATAACACACAAGGTTCAGTAGAAGCTAAAGTTCATGCTTATCCCAGAACATCAAGCAATAAAATACTTCACTTCTTAACTCTTCACTCTCCTCAGTAGGGAGTAAACTGAGTTGCCAACACAGACTTTACGGAAGTGAAATGCTTTACCAATGCAGTAATTCAACTGGTTTTGTTTTTTTTAAAATTGGGCCTTCTTTGTCAGAAAATGTGACAGATGGATAAATATTTGTGCCCCACCATAATTTTGTTGGATGCATTTCACATTATCATCACTATCTGTGTAAACAGGGGATGCCCACTGCTGTGGGGGGACTCCCTGTAGACAATAAGATCTTATGTGTGTCTGTGTGTGTGTGTGTGTGTGCGTGTCTGTGTGTGTGTGTGTGTGTGTGAGAGAGAGAGAGAGAGAGAGAGAGACCTCACAAAGTTGCTGCATAATGCTGCAGCACGATTGCTGACAGCAGTGACACCTTGTCAGCATATAACAGCTGCATGCACTCTGCACCGGTTGTTAGTTTGCTACTTGGGCAAGCTCAAGGTGTTACTATTACCATATGAAACCCTTAACAACTTGGGACCAGTTTACCTACGAGACCTCCTTACCTCACATGCGCCAGCTCAGAATTGGCACCACTACAGGTGACATAAATACCCATTCCACATTTGTAAGAACTTGATCGTTCAGTGTTGCAACACCTGCACTCTGCCCGTTGAGATCAAGCAAGCACTCTTGCTGTACTGTTTTCGGCACCTGCCCCAAACATTCCTGCTTAAAACAAGCCTATGCAGCCAGGTGCTTAGTAAAGTCAAAGTAACTTTTAATCTGTTACAGTATTTTAACTTCTGTATGTTTTTAAAGGGGTGTACGGGGTGTTACAGGACGTGGGTGGCACTGTGGGTTAAACCACAGAGCCTAGGACTTGCCGTTCAGAAGGCTGGCGGTTCGAATCCCCGCAACGGGGTGAGCTCCCGTTGCTTGGTCCCTGCTCCTGCCAACCTAGCAGTTCGAAAGCACATCAAAGTGCAAGTAGATAAATAGGTACCGCTCCAGCGGGAAGGTAAATGGCGTTTCCGTGCGCTGCTCTGGTTTGCTCTGGCTTAATGATGCTGGCCACATGACCCGGAAGCTGTACGCCGGCTCCCTCGGCCAATAAAGCAAGATGAGTGGCGCAATCCCAGAGTTGGTCACAACTGGACCTAATGGTCAGGGGTCCCTTTTACTTTTACCTTTACTACATGCAAAGACAGGCTCCGGCAGATGGAGCAGACGAGACCAATAGTGGGTCCAATGGTCAAGAAGGTTTCTGCACCTGCTGTAGAGGGAGGGAAGTGAGGGGTAGATGGGGCTTGTCAATCTGGGAAGTTAGCTCACCTAGAAGATGGAAAACCCTGATCCTAAACCTCTGCCGCCTTGTGGGATATTTTGGGGAGGAGAAAAAGCTCAGGAGTAAACCCTACACAAATCCGAAGTGGAGTCCCTAAGACAGTTGGATGGTGCCTTGTACAACTCCTTGCGGCAATTCCGGCAGCCAAGTTGGTGCCAAACGTATTGCTCTGCTTTCCTTTGGACCACATCAGCAAGGCCAAGAGAAAGGTCTGAGCATCCGAGAACCTCCATACACTCTACCCAAGGACACGGGTGGCACTGTGGTCTAAACCACTAAGCCTCTTGGGCTTGCCGATCAGAAGGTTGGCAGTTTGAGTCCCCGCGACGGGGTGAGCTCCCGTTGCTCTGTCCCAGCTCCTACCAATCCAGCAGTTCAAAAGCACGCCAGTGCCAGTAGATAACTAGGTAATGCTGCAGTGGGAAGGCAAATGGCGTTTCCATGTGTTCTGGTTTCTGTCATGGTGTTCCGTGTGCCAGAAGCGGTTTAGTCATGCTGGCCACATGACCCAGAACGCTATCTGTCGACAAACGCTGGCTCCCTCGGCCTGAAAGTGAGATGAGTGCCGCAACCCCATAGTCACCTTTGACTGGACTTAACCATCCAGGGGTCCTTTACCTTTACACACTGCCCAGGTTTGCGCCTTGGGAAGGACGCTTTGGTGCTGCTATCACAGCGGTTTGACTTCATCCCTGGAGATCTACTCCATTGTCTCTCGAGAAGGACTGAAGCCAACATGTTTTGTAAGAAGGGTTCTGGGGAAAGAGAAGTGGGAAGAGAGAAAGGAGGTTTAGGGCAGACAGTAGAATTTCATTCTTTTGCATACAGATAGGTAGCCGTGTTGGTCTGCCATAGTCAAAATAAAAAAATTCCTTCCAGTAGCACCTTAAAGACCAGCTAAGTTAGTTCTTGGTATGAGCTTTCGTGTGCATGCACACTTCTTCAGATATTCAGGTATCTGAAGAAGTGTGCATGCACACGAAAGCTCATACCAAGAACTAACTTAGTTGGTCTTTAAGGTGCTACTGGAAGGAATTCTTTTATTCTTTTGCATAGTATATGAACAAAACTTTTGCGTAGCTGTCACTGTTAAGTTGTGGGTGAACATATCAGACCCCACAGCGATTCTTCAAACAGCTCTTGTTTATTCACAGGGCAGAACAGAACTGAAGGGTTCAGCCAGCCTGCTTATATAGAGCTCCACTACAACGCAACTGTAGCAACTTTCTGTAACTATCCAATCACTGAACGTCACTTTCAATCCTTTATTTGCATATGTGGACCTGAGTGAAAACTGCTGGCCCAGGGTGAGAACTTCAGTACATAACAGTCACATTAACAGGTACTTTATTTTCCATATTACCTGCAGCAGTGATGCCTGGTTTTGAATATGACAGATTTTTTTTTGAGTGATCCTGCGACTTAAAAGCTTCGAAGAGGAATTTTTAACAGAAACGTATGTTTAAAAAACTTGGGTTGTGAATTTTCCTTTTCCTTTTTTTTTTGTGTGTGTGTAAACCGCTTTGGAGCTGCTTGGTGTTCAAAAAACGGCAACCGCAAGCGGCTTATAGATCCTAAATACAGTAAACAGATAAAATTGTCCTCCTTGAGCAGCCGGAAGGGGGCGCTCCTTCGAATCCCTCTCCGCGCATGCGCTTTCCGAGGTGTGTGGGGGGGGGGAGTGACAGAGGCGGCGCCTGTCACGTGAACGCCGTCCTCCTCCTCCTCCTCCTCCTGACGTCACGCGTCTTTTGCGTCAGGGCGTGGCGAAGGTCCCGGTTCCCGCGGGGCTGCCGCTGTCAGAGCAGTTGCCCGAGAGCGGGAGCTGCTTCGTGCGCGGGGCTGGGCTGGGCTGGGCTGCAGGGGACGCGCGCGCACGTGCGCACGGGAGCGCGCGCGGTTCGGGGCATCCTTTTCTCCGCCATGAAGCCCCGGCGGGTGAGTGTGGAGTCAGCTGGGCTCGGGGGCGGGAGCGCCTAGTGGTTAGAGGAGGAGGAGGAGGGGGGGGGCGAGATGGGGACCCGGGCCGGGCCTCCCTCCTCCTCCTCCTGCTGCCTGCTGACCTCGGGCAAGGGTAAGGCCAAGGCCCTTCCGGACCGCTCTCCGCAAGGCGGGGGGGCTCCCTGGCTTTCCTGCCGCCTTCCTCTCGCGGTCTCGCTTCCCTCCCTGCTGGCCTCGCCGCCTTCTTGCCGGAGGTGTTTCTCTTTGCCAGTGTTGGGGAGGAGGAGAGGGGTCGGGGAGGGCGCAGCGGCAGGGCTGGCGAAATAATAATAGTAATAGTAATAATTAATAATAATGTTTTGCTTTGAAAGCTGCAGGGGCAGGGCTGGCAAAATAATAATTATAATAATAATAATGTTTCGTTTTGAAAGGCGCAGGGGCAGAGCTGGCATAATAATAATAATAATAATAATAATAATAATAATAAGTAATGTTTTGCTTTGAAAGCTGCAGGGGCAGAGCTGGCAAAATAATAATAGTAATAATAATAATGTTTCGTTTTGAAAGGCGCAGGGGCAGAGCTGGCATAATAATAATAATAATAATAATAATAATAATAAGTAATGTTTTGCTTTGAAAGCTGCAGGGGCAGAGCTGGCAAAATAATAATAGTAATAATAATAATGTTTCGTTTTGAAAGGCGCAGGGGCAGAGCTGGCATAATAATAATAATAATAATAATAATAATAATAATAATAATAATAATAATAATAATGTTTCGTTTTGAAAGGCACAGGGGCAGAGCTGGCATAATAATAATAATAATAATAATAATAATAATTAATAATAATGTTTTGCTTTGAAAGGCGGAGCGGCAGGGCTGGCGAAATAATAATAGTAATAATAATAATGTTTCGTTTTGAAAGGCACAGGGGCAGAGCTGGCATAATAATAATAATAATAATAATAATAATAATGTTTTGCTTTGAAAGCTGCAGCGGCAGAGCTGGCAAAATAATAATTATAATAATAATCATAATATTTTGCTTTGAAAGCTGCAGGGGCAGAGCTGGCAAAATAATAATTATAATAATAATTAATAATAATGTTTTGCTTTGAAAGGCGCAGGGGCAGGGCTGGTGAAATAATAATAATAATAATAATAATAATAATAATAATAATAATAATAATGTTTTGCTTTGAAAGGCACAGGGGCAGGGCTGGCAAAATAATACAGTGGTACCTCGGGTTACATATGCTTCTGGTTACATACGTTTCAGGTTACAGACTACGCTAACCAAGAAATAGTGCTTTAGCTTAAGGACTTTGCTTCAGGATGAGAACAGAAATCGTGCAGCGGCAGCGGGAGGCCCCATTAGCTAAAGTGGTACCACAGGTTAAGAACGGACCTCCGGAACGAATTAAGTACGTAACCAGAGGTACCTCTGTAATAATAATAATAATAATAATAATAATAATAATAATAATAATAATGTTTTGCTTTGAAAGGTGCAGGGACAGGGCTGGTGAAGTACTACTACTACTATTACTACTACTAATAATAATAATAGGAGGCAGCGCTGCCTCAAAAGTGTGGGAACACCCCCACCCAAAACCCCCCACATATTTTCGTGCACAAAGGAGGCTAGTTCCATAAGGGACATTTCCTTTATTTGTTATAGTAGGCGTGTGTTAGCAATATATATAATATATTTGTGGAGAGGGAACCTCAAAGAGAAATATTTTGATTCCCAAGTGAATTTGAAGAGGATTTCCTTCCTGCCAACTTGCAGGGCTAAGGCTGCTTGGTAGCCACAAAGAAGCTGGCAAAAGAACTTTGGTTGAGGGTGTGGGGGTGCAGGGAGGGGAGGAGAAACAGAATATATATATATGCACGTGAATGGAGGATTTTCAATACAATGACTAACCTGTACTAACATTCGCTTTTCATCAGGTGAGTCATAAGGTCCAGACATGCAAAATCTTATATACGCCTCTGTTATACCCAATTGCAATTTAATGTATTCCTGTTATGTTTTATGATTTCCCTGCTATTGTAAGTGAGCCGGAACTGGTCTGTGACCGTAATAATAAAAAATTCAATTCAATTCAACACCAGCACAGAGGGCATTGGCTTTCCACACCAGGGCTAAAAAGGATCGCAAACTCTAATCTTTCCACAAAAGTAGTTGGTCAGATTTGCTCCAAACCCCTCTTCGCTGCGAGAAGTGAGGTTACAGGGAACCAGGCAGAGGGCCTTCTCGGTGGTGGCCCCCGCCCTGTGGAACGCCCTCCCATCAGATGTCAAAGCGATAAACAACTACCTGACATTCAGAAGACATCTGAAGGCAGCCCTGTTGAGGGAAGTTTTTAATTTGTGACATTTTAGTGTATTTTTCATCTTTGTTGGAAGCTGCCCAGAGTGGCTGGGGAAACCCAGCCAGATGGGCGGGGTACAAATAATAAATTATTATTATTATTAATTATTATTATGTGCTTTAAAGGTCTAGTGTATATGCAGCCTCATCACCAAAGGGTGAAAAGAGGGGTTTGGAGCAAAGCGGCTGGGTTCCTTCCCCATTTCAGAAGTGGAAAGAGGGGAAAGAGAAAGAGAACGCCTGTAGGACCACTTTTGAGGAGGAGGGCAGAGCCTGGGCCAGTCCACTCCAGCGGAGATCCCTCTGTGGGCCAGATTATGTGCGCCTGCAATTTTCTGCATCTGCGCAGACGCGATTTCCGGTGCCACGGAAGCAAGTCCCTGTGCCGTGCTGTGCCACTTTAGCGCAGCGCGCGGGGGCTCGCTGAGCAGGCAGCTTGGTTCAGGGGCAGCTCGTGGGCTGGTTAAACAACCCCTGGGGGCCTCTAGTGGCCCCTGGACCTTTGGTTGCCGACCCCTGGGCTGGGGAGTGGAGAGGGAATCTGTGGCACCTGAACGCTGATGCAAGGAAATAGGAACTTAACAGACGGAGGAAAATAAAGTGGAAGTTTTAAAATACTGGCTGCTGCTTCTGTTCAGTCAACCAGGAACGTGCTTGGGTGGCAAGATTTAAGACGCACCAGCAGCAGTTTACTGCAACTTGTGTCCTGATGCACAGAAAATGAAATATATTTATCACAATTCAAAGTGTTGGTGCTGACCTTGAAAGCCCTAAACGGCTTTGGTCCAGTATACCTGAAGGAGCGTCTCCACCCACATCGTTCAGCCCAGACACTGAGGTCCAGCGCCGAGGGCCTTCTGGCGGTTCTCTCCCTGCGAGAAGCCAACTTACAGGGAACCAGGCAGAGGGCCTTCTTGGTAGTGGCGCCCTCCCTGTGG
Source organism: Podarcis vaucheri (assembly GCF_965113315.1). NCBI lineage: Eukaryota > Metazoa > Chordata > Lepidosauria > Squamata > Lacertidae > Podarcis > Podarcis vaucheri. Next base: position 36,665,145 of record NC_138755.1, on the reverse strand, counting down.
AACGCCCTCCCACCAGATGTCAAAGAGAACAACAACTACCAGATTTTTAGAAGACATCTGAAGGCAGCCCTGTTTAGGGAAGCTTTTAATGTTTGATGTATCACAGTATTTTAATATTCTTTTGGAAGCCGCCCAGAGTGGCTGGGGAAACCCAGACAGATGGGCGGGGTATAAATAATTTATTATTATTATTATTATTATTATTATTATTATTATTATTATTATTATTACATGATTGGTGGCAATAGTGATCTGCTTAGTCTGAGAATATATAAGGAATGACTCACTTGGCAAGAGCATGCGCCTCTTCATCTCAGGGCCATGGATTTGAACCCCACATTGGGTGAAGATTCCTGGGTTGCAAGGCGGTTGGACTACATGACCGTCACAGTCTCTGCAAGTCTGTGATTCTGCAATGCAGATTTGTTATGGACTGTTACAGTTTAAACATCGAAAAAGAATGAGTAATGGATTTGGCGGAGCTGCTTAAAAGGAAAATGCTGTCGGTTTAAATAAAAACGGCGAAACATTGGAGCTTTTCCTGGCTAGGCCCCAACTCTTTTAACCAGATGCAAATACTTGGTTGCTATGTGGGTAGACTCTTGTAGATGAGAAAAATTCCTCAGATAGTAAATGAACTTTGCGCCGGTTGCTGGAAATATATAAATGTAGCCGCCAGCTGAAGCACCTTGGGGGTACAGTTCTGTAAGTGGGGTGTCGCTGGGGGAGGGAAGCCCTCTCTCTGGTTTCTAACCACTTCATCTCAGTTGACAGAAGGGCTTCTTCAAATGATTATAATGCAAGGACAGATTGATGTGGAAGCAGAGATTCTTCCAGGTACCCAAGCCTCAAGTTATGTCGCATTGGAGAATCTTGTTACTAGCCTGTGCAATAGAGTAGAGCAGATTGGACCAGCCATTTCTCCCTTTCCCAATTGCCACTCCAGATACTGCCCAAAAAGTACACAAACATTCCCAGTGCTTCTCTTTTTAACATGCCCTTTAGGACCCTGCCTTCTTTGTGAAAGTGGTTATTTGGAGAAAGTTGTTTGCCCAGAGCTCTGCAAGAAGAAAGTAAGAAAATGAAACTGTTTGGCAACTCTGGTGAAACTTGGAAGCAATTTATCTGTTTGCTGAGCTGAGTGAAGTGCGAGTAGATAAAAGAAGATAGCAAGCAGTAAGAAAGGGACCGAGGCTTGCAGGGTTCTGTTTTTCTTTTTGAAGAGAATGGTTTGCATTATACATGTTTTTTGTCCATGGAAGACTTAACTTTTCTTCCCAGTTACTTTCTGTAATTAAATGCACTATGAATTTTATGATAATGGTCCCTGCCAGAGAAACCTGAAATTAACTTTGCGTGGACCTTTTTGTGTGAAGTGCAGGAATTAAATTGCATCCTTTAAAATCTAGACATGGGGTGTCAGTTGAGATGGGATGAGGTGAAGATTGCATAAGCTGATCAGACTACTAAAAATTACTTTAAACTTTTCTTTGCGGACTTCAATATAAATATTTTCAGGGTGGTTCATACTATTACCAGAAAAATAGTTGGCCCAGACATGTCCATATATGTGTGTGTGTGTTTTCAAATTTAAACAAATCCATCCAAATTATTTAAATTCAATACATTTTCCCAAAAAGTAATTACTGTATTTTTCGCTCTATAAGACGCACCAGACCATAAGACACACCTAGTTTTTGGAGGAGGAAAACAAGAAAAAAAAAATTCTGAATCTCAGAAGCCAGAACAGCAAGAGGGATCGCTGCGCAGTGAAAGCAGCAATCCCTCTTGCTGTTCTGGCTTCTCTGATAGACACGCAGCCTGCATTTGCTCCATAAGATGCACACACATTTCCCCTTACTTTTTAGGAGGGAAAAAGTGAGTCTTATAGAGCAAAAAATACGGAAGGTTTCCCACTCCCGTTGCAAGCATATGTCCATTAAATTCCTGAGGTTACTGATTCATTCTTCTTTGATCACCTTCTCAACCTTCTGTTAGTTTTAATCCATTTTCATAGCCAGTCGATTTTGGCTCAGACATGTCCTCAGTGCTTTTAAAGCCAGATGTTCCCCTTTTACTCAGTGTTTAGGGTAGCTGGGGTCTTTCAGGGGTAAAAAATGCGTAGCAAAGTACATAGAACTAAGCCGAGTTATGTACAGCTTTGTTCACTCTTTTTCTAGGAGAAGAGAAGTCAACTGTGAAGGCAGAACAAGCAGCATGATGGATTCAAAAGACCTTGTCCTGAACAAATCAACGGCAGACCAAGTCGGTCACCGCATTGTAAAAGTTAGCTCAGGCAAACATTACTTCTGTGGCTATTGTGCAGCCATCACAAATGTCGCCGTCACCTTCCCTGTCCAGAAAGTCCTCTTTCGGCAGCAGTTGTATGGTGTACGAACCAGAGATGCAGTACGTCAGCTGCAGAAAGATGGGCTCAGGAATCTGTACCGTGGGATCCTTCCACCGCTCATGCAGAAGAGCACAACCCTGGCAATCATGTTCGGCCTGTATGAGGACCTGTCTTCCGTACTCCTGAGGCACATGAGCGCGCCTGAAATTTTGACCCGCAGCTTGGCAGCTGTGCTCGCTGGGACCACGGAAGCGGTCCTGACCCCCTTTGAGCGCGTTCAGACACTTCTGCAGGACTACAAACATCACGACAAATTTACAAACACTTACCAGGCGTTCAGAGTTCTCCGAGACCATGGGGCCAGGGAATATTACCGGGGGTTAGTGCCAATCCTCCTCCGGAACGGCCCGAGCAATGCTCTCTTCTTCGGTCTCAGAGGACCTATCAAGCAGTGTTTGCCTGAAGCCACAACGTACAGTACTCACTTGATCAATGATTTTATTTGCGGAGGTCTTTTGGGTGCTATGCTGGGGTTCCTCTTTTTCCCGCTGAACGTAGTAAAAGCTCGCATGCAGTCACAAATCGGCGGGGAATTCCAGTCCTTTTCCAAGGTTTTCATGAAGATTTGGCTGGAGCGTGACAGGAAACTGACGCACCTCTTCCGAGGCGCCCATCTGAATTATCACCGGTCTCTGATTTCTTGGGGAATAATCAATGCGACATATGAATTCTTGCTCAAATTATTGTGAAAAGTGCTTGTGGAGTTCATTTTCTCGGTTGGGCGCCAGACAAACACAGAACTGTCAATTTCCAGGGAGAAATCAAACACACTAACAACACTGAACTCCAGCATAATAGTTAATCCGTAGGTAAAGATGCCAGTTTTAAACAGTGCCTACTTAGCTCAAAAAATAATTGTATTCAGTCATATTAATGGCCTTTCAATCTGTGGGTGCGAGTGAACTGAACGGCTAGAACAATTGTTTGAAAAGTTTCCTCGGATATGCCTGAAGATGGATTTATTTGCTCCAGATCACCGTCAACTATTCTCACACTCCTAGTCATCCAGAGAATGCACTTTGAAGAAATGTGTAAATGGGCGGAAAACTGATATTTAATTTGTCGCTTGGCCCTTTTGGAACAAACAGTGGCATGCTGTAATAAACTCCCAAGATGTTTCAAGTCTCCCTTTCCCCACTTTTTAAAAAATTATTATTCCTTGAGCAGAGACTGCCAAATTTTGAACAGATATCCTTTCCCCCAAACCTTAAGGTTCTGTAATAGTTGTCAAATTGCTTTTGCTAGACTGTTGATGCAAATGACACCTTGTCGAGATTTCGTATTAAATTTCAGAAACTGAATTCACTGTAAGCTCAGTGGTGGGAGTATCTGTTTAAAAATAAATAGGTGTGTGTCGCTGGAAAAGCGAGGAAAGCTTTTAAGTGCCCTTCATGTTACACTGCCACCCGACTTGTCAATGTGGTTTTTTGTGTGGCTCTTCATACTACTAAGTTTTGTTGCGAGTGAATATACTTCTCCGAAGGGTTGTTTTAAGAAGGATGGTGCGAATGACAATTGGTGCAATCCAACCAAAATTATGCATTTTCCCCATTGAATTCCCCAGTGATATTTAAACTGCTTTAGCTTTTTCGGTGGGTTGTGGTCTATTTGTTAATACTTTCTACAATTCTGGCATAGCTAATTGGTATTCGGATCTGAAATGTTATGTGCTGTCACCTAAACTTTGAATGCTCTAGTTAAGCAAGGCTTTATGTGCTTGAATGAAAATGACTTACCCAGGTATTGCAATCTTCAGGCTATTTCACAGTGGTTGAATTTAAATAGCTCTTTTCACACGCTGCTCAGGCTTGTTTTATGTTGGGAATGTGCCTCATTCACAGCCCCCTCACCTGTATCTCATTCAGTATAGAATCAATACAGGTAGGTCCAGTTCATGAGATCCGTCCACTCACTTTACAACAGAGAAGTTGTTGACTCAGGCCTTGCAAATATATATATATATATAAAACTCACATCAAGCGTGCGAACTGGCCCATAGTTCGGTACGAAGGACCATGCATGCATGTAAAAAGGACATAAGCTTCTGCAAGCTGATTTTCTGTGTTTATTCAATCATGCTAATAAACATTTCTCTGCGCATTGGAATTCAGGTAAAAAGCAAAAGATGAACAGAAGCAACCTAAGAGGTTTCAAGTCAGAGAGGAAAGCATGTCTGAATACCAAAATAATGCTCTTAACGGGGTGGGGGAGGGTGAAATTATTTTGTATAGGTTTTTTTTTTAAAAAATGCAAATAGGAGTTAATATTTTCCTTATTTGTGGTACACAGGAAAGCTTTCCCTAGCTGAAGTGATAATCCTCCAAGCGTTTATCCTCAGAGTGAGGGTTTTTTTTAAAGTGGAACTAATATCTCACTATTGAGATGTTGTGGTGTTTTTTGTTTCGTTTTTTACTTTATGTTGCCTGTTGTCAACCTGAAAATTGCCCTTCAACAGCCGTTTGTGAACCTATTTATCCTATTTCTTGATTCTTGTACTGTACCAGTGTATACTGTTTAGCCTCACAGATTGCCAAGCACAAAATGAAAGAATGTTTGATATTTTGAATGTTGTGATTATCTGCATTTAAATAAAATGTCTGTTGGAATGTTTAGCTGGTAAAATCTGATTTTACCAGTGTGTTTTTTATTTTTTTGATATCTTTCCCTTGATGGAATAAACAAACATGAATTTATTTGCTGCAATGAAGTAGACTAGCATTTTTCAAACATTATCTTACAAGTTTAGTCCATGTGAGATTAGAAGTATCTTGAACACTTGAAAAAGGAAGGCAATGAAGAATATTGTTCTTGTTCATAGAATCATAGAGTTGGAATAGACCACAGGGGCCATCGAGTCCAACCCCCTGCCAAGCAGGAAACACTCCTGACATATGGTTGTCAAGCCTCTGCTTAAAGACCTCCAAAGAAAGAGACTCCACCACACTCCTTGGCAGCAAATTCCAAATTGTCAGACTTCCCTTTCTTCTTCTCAATTTATATTGCATTGTTAGAAAATAATTGCATAAATAGCATAATGTCCACGAGTGAGTTTTGGGGTGCGGAATTCTGTATAACAACATGGCGGAGTAGAGACTATACTATCATATTTAGAAACTTTCTCAGTAATAATGGGCATAGCCATCAGCTGGGCAATAACACAAGAGTTAGGTACCACCATGGTAATTGTCTGCCTCTTGCCCAGTTCATGGGGTTCAAATCTCACTACAGCCTCACTGAAGTTAGAACAAAGCCCTCGCTCAACAAGACCTTGGCTACATTCAGCAGGAAGGTTGGTAGTACAATAGCTTTGTAAACAAGCGTTTTGGTTTCCCTGCAAATGTCCTGGTCCTCAAACACTCTGTACTTCAATCAGGAGAAAGCTGAACTCGCAGAGCTCAGGCGATGCTGGATTTCATCTTCCAAAGCAACTACTCTATTCCGAACTTAAAAATGGTAAGCGTAATGCTGGTGGTCAACAAAAGAGGTTCAATGACTCTCAAGGCAAATATAAAAAAATGTAGTATAAATACCAACAACTGAGAACCGCTGGCCTGCGAGTGCTCCAGTTAGAGAACAGCCTTTACAAAAGGGGTCGTGGGCTTTGAAGATGCTCGAACTCAGGATGAAAGGGAGAAAGGTGCTAAGAGGAAGGCGTGCTTGGCAAACCCTCACCCTGATCAACTCCCGCTGGAAATGTCCCCACTGTGGAAGGATGTGTGGATCCAGAACTGGCCTCCACAGTCACGGACTCACTTTTAAAACCATATATGTAAGACAATCTTACTCGGCTACGGACGATTGCCAGAGAAGAAAGAAGACATTCAGCAAAACATGCATCCATTTTCTTCTGGTTTCCCAAAACTAGCTGTGATTATGGACATTGATATCAGTCCCATGCTGTGGCTTCTGCAAGTTCCAAAACTATATGATGAGACTCTGGATCTTCTGCTGTTGAGTCTGATGGCATCATGGCCTGGCTAGGCATTAGTGATTTTATCCAAAAAGAAGGCCACAAACCTATCACAGCAGGTCACTGAGGTTCTAAGCCTTCTTAACTGTGGAAACTGGTTCTTTCAGTACTTGGAAAAGCTCCACTCTGGAGAATGCAGAGATCTATTTGCTGCCATCAAAACCATGGAATGGGTATTTAGGTGAAGCTTAGAGTTTACTTAGGGTGGCGCTGTGGGTTAAACCACAGAGCCTAGGACTTGCCGATCAGAAGGTTGGCGGTTCGAATCCCCGCGACGGGGTGAGCTCCTGTTGCTCGGTCCCTGCTCCTGCCAACCTAGCAGTTCGAAAGCACGTCAAAGTGCAAGTAGATAAATAGGTACAAGTAGATAAATAGGTACCGCTCCAGCGGGAAGGTAAACGGCGTTTCCGTGCGCTGCTCTGGTTCGCCAGAAGCGGCTTAGTCATGCTGGCCACATGACCCAGAAGCTGTACATTGGCTCCCGCAGCCAGTAAAGTGAGATGAGCGCCGCAACCCCAGAGTCATCCGCGACTGGACCTAATGGTCAGGGGTCCCTTTACCTTTACTAGAGTTTACTTGGCCCAATTCACCATCATTGCATATGCTTTCTTGTTACTCAGAAATCCCCACTAAAACTTGGAGACACCTAGAGTTTGCCCCCAGGTAGCGGATGTCCAAGAGCTATTTTTTTGCCAACTCACACAGTACAGTCTTCAGCTCAGGGTTCCACTGAATAACACAAGCCATTGCAACTTAATTCAGAGCACAGTTGTAACACGTTTATTATGAAAGCAAGATAAACCAATGAAACATTAACATCACTCTTATAGGAATAAATACAAGTTTTTCCAGACAGCTCTTGGAAGAGCGCTGTATTTAAAGTTCACAACTATTATTACGAAATTTTAAGAATTTTAAAAATACATGCAGAAATGTGTACTTCTGCATTATGTATTTTTAATGCCAAATGAGAAAATTATTATATACCAATAAGTTGTTGCCACAGATCTGTTGTAAGATCAAACAAGGTACAGTGGGTGGCTTCCATTGCTTATCCTACTTTCCAGGACCTTCTTCGGCCTCGTGGGATTTTATTATAGTGACTTGAAAATTTCACCCAACACTTTGCTGAAATGATTGCTTACGGAGGGGGGAAAGCCCTTTCTATACCAGCGTTAATCTTTCAACCCAGTCCAATGCATGGAAGCCCCACTACATTCAGCAGTGCTTATACCACAGTAAGTGTGCACACAACTTAAGTATTTGCTTTTCCTTTTACAAATGTATTCACAAACTCCTTCCTCAAAATGTGCAAAAGTATTTCAGCATTGATTGTTCAAGTGTTCGCAGAGACTGTCTGCCTATAACATCCAATAGTGGTATTTGATAGTTGACATGCAAGAAATAATAGCTGAGGTTAATGGCCCCTAGTCTGCTGTGATAATGGTACAGTGGCTTTCATGCTATTATTATTATTATTATTTTATACCCCACCCATCTGGCTGGGTTTCCCCACCTGTTCTGGGTGGCCTCCAGGAAACAGAAATGGACTCTCACAGGAGATAAACCATTTAAATGTATGGCGCATAGAAAGAGTTTTCCTGAGTGTTAACTCTTCACATCAACAAACTCATGTTACGGGAAAATCAATGTTAAATTCATGAGGTATATATTTGATGTTCTGGTGTTTGTATGTAAATTTTATGCACAGGTATTTAATGAAGGTAACATCTCACAAACTATGGTGTCGTGTAGGGCCAGGGAGAGTATGACTCTCTTGAGTGATGGTGGTGAGCGACGTTGGGCAGAGATGCAAATGAATTTTGGTCTTCGGCAAATATTTCTGAGTAACATTTTCTACGTTGCTTCCTTTGCAAAGGAACTTTGGTGGGTTTGCCACAGGGGGTCTGTGCAATAGTGTGCAGGATTCTCTGGTATGTTCCATGGCGCATACTCATTTCACAGAGAATTTTATTGGGTGTCACAATTTTCATTTGAGAGTGCCCTCTGGGAAATCCAACACTCGCACACTGCTGATCTTTTTCTGTAATGTACAATTGTGGTCATCAAATTGTCTTTCAGGAAAGCTTGTCCATGCTTACTGATAGTTTTACCATGGTTAAAGGGGTGTGTGTGGGACCCCTTGCTTTTAAAAATGTGAATGGTGAAGTTGGTGCAATCAGCAAACTGAATATTTGCATTTTTCATTTCTGGTCATTTTGAGCCCATTCAATATCAGTGCAACAAGTTAGTTAGGGGCCATCTCACTGACCATGACTAACTTGCTTGCAAATTGGAGTAGCAATGTGCTTCTTCAGTAATGTTGGACTAGATTTCCTTTGGAATCCCGGCTCCACAATTTTAAGCGGGTTGAGAATTAAATATGACCTCTAGTGGGTTTTTTTGAAAAGTGCATCATCTGCTCAATACTGTGCTCCCTGGACCAGCACAACAGCTACCAGCTTCAGATAACATTAGCAGTGGTTTTTGGTAAACGTTCTATAGGTTTTGCTGTTCTTCCATTGCATTTAAGCTCCACCTTCATCAGTAAGTGTCACACTTCTAAATTGCATTTAGATCCCTCGGCACAGCCTCTTCCTTAACGTCAGATACAAGCAGCTTGTTCATTGTTTTCTAACAGATCTTTTTGAAATCTTGAAATCTTATAACTAAAACCTTTCTTTTTATCTATTTAAAGATATCATTTAAATGGTGGAACTGTAACCAGTCCTTCTCTTCAAAATCTTTCAGTTTCACCTGATGTACTACTTCGGTTAACAGCTCTCTATATATCGGCCAATTAATTCTCATATTTAACTTTTTCAGAGATTTCGCTTCTAATGGGGAAAGCCATCAGGTTGTTTTTTGTTCTAATAGGTTTTTATATTTTTCCCATACCGTAAAATTTTATTTTCTTACCAAATGATTCTGAAATCCTTTATGTACCTTTGCTTTTTCATGCCATAAATATGCATGGCACCCAAATCTGCTATCATGTCCTTTTAGATCTGCATTTTTCAATATTATCCATTCCCTTAGCCAACAGATGCAGGATGCTTCATGATATAATTTTAAATCTGGCAGGGCGAAGGCCCCTCTTTCTTTAGTCTTTCTGGACCACATTCTCACTCACACAAACAACACGTTTTCAAATTGCGCATTTGCCAGCTTCTTCCACTCTTGTGTTGCAAAACCACACATTTAACCCAGCAAAGTCAGTAAAAATTGTAAGGACATTGCCGTCTGTAGGAAACAAGGCTTTCCAACTCCTGGGTGTGTGTGGGCAGAAACCATTTCTTATTCCTTTATGATTAGCTATCTGAGAAAGTTGGTAATGGCTAAACAGAGGCATTCTTGTTGAAACATTTCGTCCCAGCGCCCCTGTTCATTTCAGGTGCCCTTTCCTCAACCTTTTCCAGCTTGGCAATATCCATTTTTTAAACAGGTGTGGCAACCAGCTGTCAGGTGTGTGTGTGCAGGAGCCAGGCCCTGTGACCAATAGGACTCTGCAGGACTGGGGCCTTCCTAAGTTTGTTCTGAAGAGGCAAGGCGCGGCCCCACAGGTGAGGCCGATTGGTAACTCACAGCACCTGGTGGCAAGAACTGGGAAGGGATATAAGGTCAGTATTTTCCCTTCAGCTCTTTGCCACAGCAACATGTTCCCTGCCTTGCTGCATTTGGTTCCTTGACTCCTTGCTTCTTGATCCTCGGATCCCTGACTTCTTGACTCCTTGCTTCTTGATCCTCGGACCCTGGACTTCTTGACTCCTTGCTTCTTGATCCTCGGATCCCTGACTTCGTAACTCCTTGCTTCCTGACCCTTGGACCCTTGGCTTCTTTACTTCTGGCTTCTGGACTCCTGTTCCTGCTCCCACCCCGCCATCTTGCCCCCTGTCCCGATGTCCCCAGACGGGACTGTGATCGCTTGTGAACCGGACTGTGACACTAGCACTGAGCACAGCATCCCTAGTGCAGTCATAACGTAGATTGGCACAAAGGCATCGTCAATACCGGCAACACAAAATTATTAAAGTTTCTTACCAAAGTCTGAAATTAGGTCAGGTTTATTTTGCAGTGGCCTCTGCGCAAGAGCCAACAGCTCAGAACTTGAGAGAGAAAAGAACAAGATGTGGAGCGTTTTGCAAAATATTTTTCCCCTCCACCCCTTTTCCTCCTCCTTTCACCTGGGAGCACATCAGGTCCAAAGGTGTTTTTTTTTGGGGGGGGTAGGGGGGCAGAGAGCTGCTCCCTATCTCCATGCCCAGCAGCCTTTGAGACTGCTAGCATAGCAGATAACCACAAATATGGCAAATGGGTGTTTTTCTGGATTATGACCCCCCATTTTATTTTAAATGCCTTTGGTGCAAATGTATCCTCCTAGACCAGGCATGTCCAACTTCCAAGAGACTGCGATCTACTCCCACTATTAAAAAAAACTGGCAGTGATCTACCCATTGTTGAGCTTTTTTTGAGGATGAGCCAATGTTGCTGAGCTTTTTTTGTGTGGAGTGTGGGTGTCTATTTTTATTCAAATCCAATCAATGCTCAGTCTTACAAATCGAGTCTCACCATTCAAATAGACGTCTAAAACAAAGTTCGTACATGACAGAATAACTAGCTTTTGCAACACAGATGTAGGTATATTGGATTCAAACGACATTTCAGGAAATAAGAAACCTGGGATTGCTGGTATTTAGGGCAGCTTCCCTGCAAGAGGAGTCAAGCTCCACAATCTCATGAGAAACAGATTCAGAGGACCAGAAATTCCCCATGCAGACAACGCACTAGCCACCGCTCTGAGGGCTCAGTCAAAAGGTTTGGTCAAAACTGTATTTGCAAACGTATTTTTATTAGCCAAATTTTATACAAGTTTAACACTTCAATATGGCCTCCTTACGAAGTTACATACCCCTCGATGATGTATTTTATTTTACAAATTTATACCCTGTCATTCTTGTCAAAACAACTGACAGTGACTTATCGCAGCCGAAACCATTGTCTCAATTTCAAAAACTCCTTTCTTCGTAAAAACTACTTTTTGGTCTTCCAACCATGGTATCACTTTTCAGGGTTTCATCGTTAGATAAGAGCGCATGCCACAGAGACTCTAATTTTTCCAACAGATAGTAATCAGATTGTTTTAATGGTCGTTTGAGCTGCCAGAGCACTTCTGTGCATTAATGTGGAACATACCCGTTTCTTTATAATCCCATGTAATTTAAAATCTGTTGAAATGGTCTCGTCGTGGCTCTCCTGCCAACCCCCAAATCGGTAAGAAATGCACCCTATCATCTCTCAAGATCAGCTTTCTAGCCGATTTCAGGATGCAGAACCTCTTTTGTAGGAGTGAGGCAACACACACACCGCATGCCATCTCTCTGTTGCTTGGACCTAGCATTCATTCGGAGCACTCATTTTGATGACATTTATCTAGATCTTTTTGCAATCTGCTCTAGCAGTTCAGGACAAATTACTTAAGAGACATTGCTGTATTCTCATGAATATTGCTGGTTGTGTATAACTGGAGTGATCCAAACATTCAGTCTGTGCACAACATGTTCAATGGAGACGCGGGGATCCTTCACGATCACAGATTCTACTTTGGCCATCTCTTTGTTGTTATGGGGAGTTGCAAGCCTTCTGTTTCCCGGATCGTCTTCAAAGCTGTTGCTGCCACGTTTAAATTCCGCTGTCCAGTGTCTGATCCTGTGGAGTGATGAGGCAGAGTCGCCATAATCATATGCAGCAGGTGCTACTGCCTGCCTGCGGTATGTACCCTTCCTTTTGTCAAAATGAAACTACACAAATATGATGGTTCAATTTATTTCACACAAGCGTCTGTAATGGTGAAACAATTTAAAGCTATTTTAATAAAGATCTGCAGAATCCTTCTAAAGGATGTAACAATTATGTGCTAAGAATTCTGTGTTGTTACTGACTGCCACGGGAGAGAAAGTATCATTCGGACAAATCTTTTTGACCGTATACGGTGGGCCTTTTCTCAGATGGGGTAGCATACTTTTGTGGCTCGCAAGGCACATAAATAACAGGCCAGCAGGCCTTTATAATGTTGCAAAATGGAAACCGTACGGGGCAACATTTTAGTTTGATATTGGGGGGGAAATGGTTTTATTAATTCCAAAAGCCTTCCACAGTGATGGAAGCCATCATAGGGTTCGGACACAGTTCAACAGAAAATTCTGCTGTTCAAGTCTCATCTCAATGAGATTTGTGCAGGACTTCCTGCTGGATTGTATATCTAAGTTTTTGGGCACATATTCAGGTGAACAACTAACACTCCTTCCCATGCCCATACATTATTATAGAACGTGCTCCTGTACAAGACTCGTGAGGGCAAGATGTTAAGCTATCCAGTTCTCAATAAATTTTATATCTAGTTAAACAAGGAAGAATAACTGTGCTTCCAGTCATTTTTGGGGTGGGGTGGGAGGGAAGAACTGGCAATAAACAGCGTACAATTTTAGGAACTCCAGCCAACAGATTGAACTATAGCAGAACAATACCAAAATGTAGCAACAGCATTTCCCGTAGTTCACAAAAAAACAAACAAACAGAAAACAATGCATTTGCTGGCTGTATCTAACCTAGTGTGCGAGAAAACTGCTTCATTCCTAGAAGAAGAAAAATACAGCGAACTCCAGGCAAAGGAAGCATGTGGGCTGTGTCTGGGTGTCCCCCCCCCTTCTCATGCCCAGCTAGCATCTTGCACTAAGAGTCACGTGGAAAGACAAGACTTAGAAGTGCTGCCATGCTACATCCAAACGACACAGGTGGAATCAGCAGGAGGAAAGAGGGAGAATGAGCAGGAGGTCTGGTGTGTGAATTCAGAATCACAGCACTCACACATACGCACACGCACACATAAAGGGCTGGACTGAAGCTGTCTTTTTTTCTGTTTCCAGTCCAAGGGTCAGAGTAACTCTGTACTCGTCCAAATTTACAAGTTTTTCTTTTTTAAAAAAAAGAACACTCCAACTAAACTGAAGTAATTAAAAAAAAAAGTCTAATGTTCTTTTCAAGGCAAGAGGTGCCTAGAACTTTGGCTGATATAAAGAAACACGACCGCTAAGGCAACCGGAGGCAATCTGACAGTGCGTCGGCGAGAACTTGGTGGTCAGGACCACGTCGTTGTGCGAGTAGAGCGAGCGGATCTCTTGCAAGGGGGCGGCTTCTTTGGGCAAACAGTCCACCAGTTCACTGCACTGGGTGTCAAATCCCAACAAGCGAATCCCGTAGCCGTGCGGGGAGGAGATCATCCGGCCGTCAGGGCTGAAACAGAGTTCTTTGATATAGCCCCGGCCGACATTGGCTTCCTCAATGCAATGAGTCAATCGGAGGGAACAGCGAGGAGAAACGGGCCGGACTGGAGTTCCTTCTTGGAATTCGTAGACACAAGTCCACTACAGCAAGGGGGAGAAAAGCACAATTAATCCACTCTGCTAACTGCCAGTTCATCCTACTCATGTGGCCCCAAGAACATAACTTGGACTACTGCAATGCGCTCTATGTGAGGCTACGTTTGAAGGTGACCCAGAAACTACAACTAATCCAGAATGCGGCAGCTAGACTGGTGACTGGGAGTGGCTGCCAAGACCATATTCGCTCCCCGTACATTTCTGAGCACAATTCAAAGTGTTGGTGCTGACCTTTAAAGCCCTAAACGGCCTGCGCCCAGTATATCTGAAAGAGCGTATGCACCCCCATCGTTCAGCCCGGACACTGAGATCCAGCTCTGAGGGCCTTCTGGAGGTTCCCTCCCTGTGAGAAGTGAGGTTACAGGGAATCAGGCAGAGGGCCTTCTCGGTAGTGGTGCCTGCCCTGTGGAATGCCCTCCTATCAGATGTCAAAGAAATAAACAACTATCTGACTTTTAGAAGACACCTGAAGGCATTTCTCTTCAAGAAAAGAAAATTATTTGCATATAAGGTAAAGTAAAAGGTAAAGGACCCCTGGACGGTTAAGTCCAGTCAAAGGTGACTATGGGGTTGTCGCGCTCATCTCGCTTTCAGGCAGAGGAAGCCGGCGTTTGTCCACAGACAGCTTTCTGGGCCATGTGGCCAGCATGACTAAACCGCTTCTGGTGCAATGGGACACCATGACGGAAACCAGAGTGCACAGAAACGCCGTTTACCTTCCTGCCACAGCAGTACCTATTTTATCTACTTGCATGCTTTCGAACTGCTAGGTTGGCAGGAGCTGGGACAGAGCAAAGGGAGCTCATCCCATCGCAGGGATTCAAACCACACACACACACACTACCTCTTGGTCATCAGTGTTACTTGAGCATCGAAGAAGGGTAGCCCATCCTTTGGGATGGAGCTGCAGCGATGTGATGCAGTTCCCACGATCTCTCTCTCCAGGAACTTCTGGGGTTAAAACCTCAAGACTATTGCGCGGAGATCCACCTGCTGTGAGAGAAAGCATCACTGTCACTATCCCGCTTTCATTTCCCAAACTTCTTGTCAGCCAAAGCAAACAATGGACCATAAGAACTATGGTATGAATGGATGTCTACTGTACTGCACTGGGCCCAGAGCTCATCGACACATAATAATAATAAAAATAAAATAAAATAATAATTTATTATTTATACCCCGCCCATCTGGCTGAGTTTCCCCAGCCACTCTGGGCGGCTCCCAATCAGTGTTAAAAACAGTACGTTACATATTGAAAACTTCCCTGAACAGGGCTGCCTTAAGATGTCTTCTGAATGTCAGGTAATTATTTATCTCTTTGACATCTGATGGGAGGGTGTTCCACAGGGTGGGCGCCACTACCGAGAAGGCCCTCTGTCTGGCAATGAGGGAACCGCCAGAAGGCCCTCGGCGCTGGATCTCAGTGTCCGGGCTGAACGATGGGGGTGGATACAAGTGTATAGCCTGTAGTTATCAAAGGACAAGCATGAAGTTCTGAACCGGTCCTCAAGCAGCCTACATGGAGTTGCAAGGCTGCATTAACTTTATTGAATCTGAATGTAGGAGACCGTTTTTAGTTTCTGGGACACCCTTGTTGGTAGAACACCCCCCCACTTGGTTTAACCCTGTTTTAACACACCTTCTCGCTGGGTAGCTCGTACCATATGCTTCTCAGACACTGGGTTTGTGTCACTCTGATGACACGGTGACCCAGCGCTCCGAGGAATGGACGATGTGGCAGATGTCAAATCTGAGAAGAAAGCAGTAACGTATAAAATGAAATGTACAGAAGGGATCCTGTCGAACCATTCAGTCTCCTGTGTTCCATCACTTTAAACCAGTGGCTGCCAACCTTTCTTTGGCCATGCCCCACCTAAGCATCTCCAAAATCCTGATTCCGCCCCCCCCCCGACATATAATTTTTATTCAAAAAGTGAACTCCTATTCACGTGGAGGAAGCCTAAAAGGACATTCACTGTTAATAACTCATTCTCGAATTGCCCCCCCCCCCCAAAAAAAAATCAAATTGCCCCCCTGTGGGGCGTGTGCCCCATTTTGGGAACCACGGGTTTAAACTCTTCCCTGTGGATGTCTGCTAATGTCAGAGCCCATGGAACTTCTTGATAAGCTTCAATTTTGGGGAGGCATAATTTAGGTTTCTCTTATTTTCCTCCTAAGGTTGTGGACAACAGTTTGTATTAAATGGTTACTTGTCGTAGTCGCAGATAAGGAAAAAGGCAGCAGGGTTTTTTTATTTAAAAAAACACAACAACTCAAAACCACTACAAAGCAAAGATTTACAAACTGTCTGCTGTGAAACCCTGGGATTCTGGAAACTGATCAGAGTCTTCAGTGAATAGATCAGTAATGGTGAATCTGAAGGGCATCTTAGACACATCACTACCAATGTTCCTTCCACAGATGCTGCAGCTACAGGGAAGCCTTGGGGCAGGGGAAGTGTAACACATTCAGTTCACATGAGCCGATGGTGGAATCACAGCAGGGACTATATATGAACTTTGAGCGCATGCCCTAAAACACTACCCAGAATCCAATACATCATGTAAAGACTTTTCAGTGGACAAGTCAATCTCCTTTTGTAAACCGCTTTGAGGTTTTTTTAAAGCAATGAAACGGTGCATAAACTTGATGAAATGCAATAAATAACGGAGGGGTTGGCTAATTCACTGCTCACAGCACAGCTCCCCCAGCGCTAGCTATCTCTTGTTAGGCAAATGAATAGCAGACATGACACGGGCATATACTAATCAAAACACAAGGACTTACCCGAATTGGATGTCGTTCTCCTAGCTCTTAAAATCGGATAGCTGACAACCTCTAAGGATTTGGTTAAGTCAAGATCGTGTAAGATCAGGAGATACCCAGAGGAGGTTGAGATCAACATTTTGGAACAGTCTGGTGTCAGCCTCATGCGCATGAGAAAGCGGGTGTGAAAGAACTTCTTGTGAGGGCAACCATCTTCTGTGCACCTGGGAAAGAGAAGCGTCAAACCACATCCACCGTCGGCTTCTAGTTTCAAGAATTCCATTTACTTATTTATTTTTATTATTTATTAAATTTCTATTATCACCCTTCATCCGAAGATCACAGGGAGGTTTACAATATAAAAGCACAAAATTACGTACAGTGGTACCTCGGGTTAAGTACTTAATTCGTTCCGGAGGTCCGTTCTTAACCTGAAACTGTTCTTAACCTGAAGCACCACTTTAGCTAATGGGGCCTCCTGCTGCTGCCGCGCCGCCGGAGCACGATTTCTGTTCTCATCCTGAAGCAAAGTTCTTAACCTGAAGCACTATTTCTGGGTTAGCGGAGTCTGTAACCTGAAGCGTATGTAACCCGAGATACCACTGTAACATAGTAACAAACATACACAATACTCCCTCAGTTTAAAAGGTCATAGATTATTTAATTACCCAAAGGCCTGGGAGGAGAGGAATGCTTTTGCCTGGTGCCTAAAGATATGTAACAAAGGAGCCAGGCGAGCCTCCTTGGGGAGAGCATTCCACAAGCAGGGAGCCACCACAGAAAAGGCCCATTCTGTTGCTTTTCATGGAGTAGGCACATTTGGAAGAACCTCAGCCTTATATTTAAGGTGGTATGTAACTTAACAGTAATATAGTGGTCATTGTAACTCCTCCCTTTCTACTTCATACAGTCATACCTCATGTTACGTTTGCTTCAGGTTATGTGTTTTTGGGTTGCGGACCGTGGGAAACCTGGAAGTACCAGAACAGGTTACTTCCAGGTTTTGCCACTCGCGCATAAGTGCCAAATCGCGCCGGCAGCTGCGAAGACACAGCGCTCCAGCTTGTGAACGCTGTGGGTTGCGGACGTGCCTCCGTCACGGATTATGTCCGCAATCAGAGGTTCCACTGTACAATGAAAGAAGGAGATAACGGCTGGTCTCACTGGGTTACTTTTCTGGTCTGGGGTTTGTCTATACGCAAGCTCTCGCTTACAAGACAAGGCTACCTGAGCCAGATCTCATGGAGGAAATTTCGCATTAACATATCCAGCTACACTGGATGTTTTGCTGTGAATACTGAAAGGCTGTTGAGACCAAACCACACAAGTTCCAATGTTCTTTCATTCCTTCTCTCTTTCTCACTGTTCCATGTTTTCAGGCTTAATACAATCACAATATTGTTTAGTAGTGACAAAGGATTACTACCTCAAGCCATAGGACTGGTTAAGTATAAAGCATTGTAATTGTAATTCAGTGATTAGTATTTAAACTCCCTCTCACGCTTTGGCTCCCAGCATGTTTCTGGGCACAAGTCAGTGTTGGTGCTGACCTTTAAAGCCCTAAACAGCCTCGAACCAGTATACCTGAAGGAGCGTCTCTACACCCATTGTTCAGCCCAGACACTGAGGTCCAGCTCTGAGAGCCTTCTGGCAGTTACCTCACTGAGAGAAATGAGGTTACAGGCAACCAGGCAGAGGGCCTTCTTGGTAGTGGCACCTGCCCGGTGGAACACCCTCCCATCAGATGTCAAGGAAATAAATGACTATCTGACTTTTAGAAGACATCTGAAGACAACCCTGTTAAAGAAAGTTTTTAATGTTTGATGTTTTATCGTGCTTTTAATATTCTGTTGGGAGCTGCCCAGAGTGGCTGGGGAAACCCAGTCAGAGGGGCAGGATATAAATAAACTATTATTATTATTATGAACTATCAAGGTTTGCTTCAAGTGAGCATGCTCAGAAGTTCATTCTTATCAACTGAAACCAGAGTTATATCTGTTATTTGAATTTTGAGAGGGATGCCTTGGCTTACTGCAGACTGTGGGGGGATGGGGATGACAGCAGACAGACTTTTACCCAGCCCCTTTTTCTATACACATCTACTTGGCACTTGTTTGATTTAACCCACACACTGAGTCTATGCAACCCCAGGTGCCATAGCACCATGTTTCCAACAGGCAAGTTTGCAAATGAGGTACAGAATAAAGGCATTTCAGAGCAACAGACATCTATCTCCTTCAATATTTCCATATCAAGAGGGATCCCAGTTTAAAACCTGCTTACCTGTTGGTATCCCAAATGATAACATTTCCATCAAATCCCGATGTTACCAACAGTCTTGTGTTAGTGTCATATTCAATGTTCTTTACCCAGCTAGTGTGACCATGCAGAGTACACACTTTCGTGTCCAGCTTCCTCAGATCCCAAAGTGCTATGGTAGTGTCATCAGAGCAAGTTGCAAACAGTCTGTTATCAAGAAACCTACAAATAAAATGGACAAGGAGGGAGGCCATTTCGTATCTTGAAATTCATGCCAAACCTCTCTAAATCGGCCCCCCCAAAAGAAACTTTGAGATGACAGCCACATGAAGAGAAATGCCAGGATATTGATTTTCATAACATCTTGATGTGGAAACAAAGACAGACATTGTCAGATTGAAGGTGTACATTTGGGAGCTAGCTAGAGTTTCAGAAACAGATTTAGCAAGCTGCCAAAACGCATTCCCAGGTTCGGATCGGTTTCATCATCCTTTCAATGCACATTTGTTCCCAAGATTTCAATAACATCAAAACATGCAAAATTTCAATGGAGCATCACACTGTTATCTGATGCAACGAGCTGTGCAAGATGCACACACCCCTGTGCTTCTTTAGGGAAGGCACCAGCCAAAAAACAAAAACACGTAGCAATTTTTTTGGGGTGGAGGGAGAGAATGGCAAGTGACAATTACAACTATTTGGGGATGGGCGGTGAAGCAGTGTACAGAGGGAAAGGTCCAACTTGTACACCAAGAAGGCAGTTTCCTTGGTTCCATCACAGACTAGCTTCAAATTCAGGGATGGATGGGCAATGCAGAAAGGGGCTGCCTCAGTTTTCTGTGGCTGTTTATGGGCAACAGCATTCAAGTTCTGGCTTGGGTTGCAGTAAAAAGTTAAAAATTAGTACCATGACTCTCATTACTAATTGATGGGAGGGGAAAACATATAAGAGAAAATAGGAGATATGTTTGTCACTACAGCATCAATGCTTCCAGAGCTTAAATAAAACAAGTACTGGAATTTTAGATATCTGTAACTGTCTTTTATTTCCCAGCCAACCAACCTGATATTATTTACACAGTCCTCGTGAGCTTCGGAGAGAGTTTTGATGTGCTTTGAAGATATGGGATCAAAAAGAAGGACTTCTGTCTGTTCACAAGCAACAGTTAGCACTGACCTGGATAGGAAAGAAACAAGAAACAGGCTATTATGCCCAAAGAAACTCAACACCCTCTCAATGACATCTGGTAAAGAACAGAAAGCTTTCCTTATTTAAAGGGCACACAAACACAGAGCTGAGACGTGAATAATAGTTCCAAAGGCAGAGGCGTTCCATGGAGTAGCTTGCAGAATTTCTACGTACTGGATTTTTTAATTAGAACTACATTTATTTTCCTTTATTTGCTGCAATGTAGTGGATCGTGAATCAATTAATTAAATGCCACCAACTGATCACATGTTATATGGTCGCAATCAAATGATCCAGGAAACCAGAAGGCAAAGGGACATGCTCCTCTCACCACCCATCCCAACCCAACCATATGTTTAATGAGAGTGTATTATACCACTTTAACTTTCACAGCAAGAATTCTGGGAACTTTGGCTTGTGAAGGGTGCTGGGAATTGTAGCCCTGTGACCAACTACAGTTCCCAGGATTCTCTGGGGAAAGCATGACTGTTAAAGTTGTATAACAGTACGGCGTGCATGTTACTTTGCTCTTGCCTACCCCAAAAGGCCACACCTATTTGATCAAACTTCAGTGCCCAATTCTCCTCCCCCAATTAGGTATGTGCAACAAAACTCTTAGGTGTGATGTCATGATGTTCATTAAGTAAAACAAAGATGAATACACTCAGTTGCTTCCTCCATAAAACTCAGAAAGCACACTTCCAACGCCAACTGACTCACTAGTTGCTATGTCAATGGACTAAGCATTACGACCACCATTCACCAAGCATCACTGGGGGCGAGGGGTGCAGAATGAAAGAAAAGAGGGAACAGAGGGAGAAGACTCTCGTCACCGTTATCTCAAGCACCCAATTTACCGTATTTTTCACCCCATAGGGCGCGCCTAGTTTTTTTTTGGGGGGAAATAAAGGAAAAAAAATTATTCCCCCCCCCCAAGGCGGGACTTCGCGCAGCTCTCCCACGGCTTGCGGATAGCTTCCTGAAGCCTGGAGAGCGAGAGGGGTCGGTGCGCACCGACCCCTCTCAATCTCCAGGCTTCAACGAAAGCCTGCATTCGCCCCATAGGACGCACACACATTTCCCCTTCATTTTTGGAGGGGAAAAACTGTGTCCTATAGGGCGAAAAATACGGTACTTTTCCTGTGAGTAAATGACTGGGATGGAAAGGGAAAGACTTCTCCACTCCTGGTGTAGACAATGCCAGGCTAGACAGACAATGGTCTGAATTGTTATCCGGCAGCTTCCTATATTCCTGCTACTAGAAAATGCACAACACGTACTGAAGCTTAGACTGGGAAGAAATGCACTTATGGACATCAGTTATTGATAAACTGTAGGCATCAGAGATATGTCATGTGTTTCCAGGGATGCCCAACAGATGGGGTGAAAGAGCAGAAAACCTTGTTGAAAGTCAGGGACAAGTTCATAGAATCACAGAATTGTGGAGTTGGGACCCTGAGGGTCATCTAGACCAACCCACTGCAATGCAGGAATCTCAACATGCAGTGCCCCCACATCCAATTTGAAACCATACCAGACCCTGCTTATTTGCAAATGTGCTAGCAGTTTTATTGCTGCACCACTATCTCTAGTTGACGTAAGGCTGAAATGAATGTGGATTTACAAATCAGGTTTAGGTTATTTTAAAAACATCTGTATGTGCCATAGGAATGTACACCAACAGTTTTAAATGAGGCATCAACCCTCATGTAGTTTCTGAATACTGTGTTCTTATATTCATGCTGGAATACACTTCAAAAGTCTTGTGGGGCCAATTACTCGACTGTAGAATTCCTCAACACTTTCACAAACAGTCACGAGAGGGAGAAAGATCCGAAATCACATTGCAATGCAATACAGTATTACAGAAGATTAAGATATGGGGATGAAAGTCAGTAAGCATGTGCAGGGCACAATTCTATGCTTCAAATTTCAATACCAGCTGCTAGACCCATACTTTGAGTTTTTGGGTGGGTGGGTGTATGTGGGTGGGTGTGACAGAGAGAATATAAAGAAGCGAAACATAATGTAGCTCACTATCTAAATAGATCCCTTTTGAACACTGCAATACTCTGCCCAGTTCTGGACACTGCAATTTAAGGATATTGACGAGCCGGTGTGTATGCAGAGGAGGGCGACCAAGATGATGAAGGGTCTGGAAACCAAGCCTTAAGAGGAGGAGTTGAGGGAGTTGGGTATTTTTAGCCTGGAAAAGAGGAGAGATGATAGCCATCTTCAAATATCTCAAGGGCTGCCACACGGAGGATGGAGCAAGCTTGTTTTCTCCTGCTCCAGAGGGTAGGACCTGAACCGAGTAACTTCAAGTTACAAGAAAGGAGATTCCAACTATGGGAAAACTTTCTGACATTTACAGATTCCTCTTGCAGATAGGTAGCCGTGTTGGTCTGCCATAGTCAAAATAAAAAAATTCCTTCCAGTAGCACCTTAAAGACCAACTAAGTTAGTTCTTGGTATGAGCTTTCGTGTGCATGCACACTTCTTTAGATACACTGAAACAGAAGTTGCCAGATCCTTCTATATAGTGAGAAGGTGGGGAGGGGTATTACTCAGAAGGGTGGTGGGAATGGGAGATTGGCAGGTAGCTGAGATGAGCCTGTTGACTTCTCACTATATAGAAGGATCTGGCAACTTCTGTTTCAGTGTATCTGAAGAAGTGTGCATGCACACGAACGCTCATACCAAGAACTAACTTAGTTGGTCTTTAAGGTGCTACTGGAAGGATTTTTTTTATTTTGACAGATTCCTCTGTAAATGTAAATGTACAGGTTCCTCTGTAAAATCTACAGATTCCTCTGTAAATGTGGATATGGATGATTGTACTGCTATAGTTAAATACTTGTAAAATCAAATAAAATCCATTTCAGGGGGGGGGGAAGTAAACTTTCTCAGAGGAAGAGCTGTTCGACAGCGGACAGGGCTCCCTCGGAAGGTGAAGAACTCTCCTTTTTTGGTTTTTTTTAAAAACAAGAGGTTGGGTGGCCCCCTGAGCTGTACGACCGAGCCGAGATTTCTGCCTCGCCGAGGGGGTGGGTCTAGATGACCCTCGGGGGTCCCTTCCCAAGATTTTACGATTCTCGGAAGGCGAGCTTCTCCCACCGCCGGAAACCTCCGCCTTCCTTACCCGCCAGGGGAGTACTCCAGGTTGAAGACGGCGCCGTGCGTGCGGGTGATGGGCGAAACCGAGTCGGCGGGCTGGATGGCGCCGTAGAGCCCCGTCATAGCCCGGAACGTCTCCCTCGCCGGCTCCACGCAGCGGCCGCCATGGCCCAGGCGCCGCCCGCGCACCCACGCGAACAGGCCCCCGCCGGGCACCGAAACGGCGGCCGCCACCGCTGCTGCTGAGGAGGCTGCTGCCGCTGAGGCGGCGGCGTCCGGGGGCGGCGGTTCCCGGGGGGGCGATGGAGGCGGCGGCGGCGGCGTCTGGTCCCCCTCGCCGCGAGGCGGCCGCTCCGGCGTCGGGCCCCAGCGCGCCTTCCAGCTCATCCCGAGCCCGGCCCCGCCGCCACCGGCAGCGGCATTCCTCTCTCACACACCCTTCGGCCTCCTCCGCCTTCTTTCCCCCCAACTTCCGGTGCGGGGAGCACCCTTCGAAAAGGCGCCGGCCGGAAACACGGACCCGGCTCCGAAGGGCCGCCGGGATTCCTTTCCCCCAGAGGGGAGGTTCCCTGGCGCCCTGCTTTTAAAGCCTCGCCCCTTTTATGAAGGCCACGCCTCCTTGAGGGTTGCCCCGCCTCCTATGATTTCTGCCCCCCCCAAGCAAGCTGGGGGGGGCGGGAGCGGGGGAATAAAAAATAAATTGTTACGGAAATTAACGGAAATAATCTTATTATTATTATATTTTTTAAAATTATTATTATTATCTTTAAAGTTGTTAAATGATACAAATATTATGCCTGAATGTATCCTTTCAACTTGACAGCTCAGGGAAGTTACCTAGCTTTAAAATAATATAAAATCAACTCCTTGCCACTTTCCTCCATTCCAAAGCTATTTTCCCCTTGGAAAAGGACTCCAGGAAGTTTCCAGAGGTGACAATTGCTGGGCTCATTGTTAGCCAAAGGAAGCCAGATCTCATCACCTGACTTGCCTCAAGCTCCAGACATGCAAAGGAAGTTCTATTGTACTTTTGGGTGGTGGGCACTTAAGACATATTTGTCTATGCTAATCTTATACCTGAGTCTTGCCCTGCCATGTCTGCTTATGCTAATCTTGTACCAAGGACTTGTCTGGACATGTTTGGCAAAGTTAACCCCTCCCCTTTTGTGACATGTTAGTGATGTAGCAATGATGCTGTACGAACTGTATTCTGGGATATGGTGGGAAAGTTTTAAAAGTCTTTGCCACCCCATCCTGGGGGTTCAAATTTGCTCTTTGAACCTACTGCGCAATAAACTTTGGTCTACAGCTATTTGCTCCAGTTGGCTGGAATCCTTCCTTTACAGTGGTGCCTCGCAAGACGAAAAGAAGCCGTTCTGTGATTCTCTTCGTCTAGCGGTTTTTTCGTCTTGCGAAGCAAGCCCATTGACGGATTAGCGGATTAGCGCTATTAGCGGCTTTTAGCGGCTTATCTGCTAATTGGGTCAGCTGATAAGCAGCTTAGCGGCTTAGAAAAAGGGGGGAAAGGAAAAAAAACCCAGCAGGAACTCGCAAGACATTGTCGTCTTGCGAAGCAAGCCCATAGGAGATTCGTTTTGCGAAGCACCTCCAAAACGGAAAACCCTTTCGTCTAGCGGGTTTTCCGTCTTGCGAGGCATTCGTCTTGCGGGGCACCACTGTATTCCGCAGGGACTCGTGGGCTCTGCCCGATGAGCTGGGTGACTGAGCAGCCTCACACCTAGATTTTTCCGTAACAAAATGTTTGTGGAACTTTTGTAATTTACCTAGGAGACCCCTGTAAGCAGATGGAAACATTAGCAGGATGGCAATACCACTTGTAATGTAGTAATTATTATTATGGACAAAATGGAGAGGCACAAAATATGGATTACTAAATAATACGGATATGCAGTTGAAAAGGTTGACAGTAGGTCCCATGGAGGGGAAGGTGGGAAGTCCAGGGATTCAGAGAAATCTCTAAATATGGGTATGTATTTTGCATTGTTAGAACTGTAAAATCAAATAAAAATTATTTCAAAAAATATATGTTGGTAACTTGGGAAGGAATGATCTTGCACTGTTGAGATTGCCGTGTTCCTTCATGCCATCAGATTTATTTGAATTTTTAAAAATAAACCATGTGTTTTTGTGTGTATTCTCAATGAGTAGCAGATCCATCTGAAGTGTAATTTCAGCACTTATTAGAATGATTTCAAATTGCCAGCTGGCTGATAAGATAGTACACACAGCCATTGCTGCCAGAGTAAATAAAGGAGTAAACTGTTTTCAGGGATTTAGAAAGCACACTAGTACCATTATACTTGACAATTTTTATCTTGTTTATTTACCAGTCTGAAATGGAATGCAATGACCAAAGTACATCATTAAACCTGCAGAGATTTACTTTCTTGGTTATTTATTTAGCTGTATATTTTCACTGGCTTCCTTGCATAACAGGGTTAAATATTGACTTCCTAGAAGACACAGGATGATGAAATGAAAGGCTCCGTAATTACTCTTCGCAGGCTTGCCCTATTAATTTTAACAGATAACTTGGGAAACCTTTCACATCTTTATGCTTTGAGTTTGAGATGGAGCAGATGGAAATGATCCTAAGAAGATATATAGGGATATAGTTTATATATAGTACTTGTAAAGGGCTATCCTCTTCAGCAGGGCTTTTTTTCAGGGGGGACTCACCTGAACTCATTTCCAGCACCTCTCAAGAGAACAAGGGAGGCATTCATGGTGAGTCCCAGCACCTCTTTTTCTAGAAAAATAGCACTCCTCTTCAGGACTATTGTGCAATAGAAAGTACATTTCCCTTCTCATTGGATTCTTTGCCTGCCATTTTTAACTTGCACCCACCACTTACTAATTAGTGAACTTTGGCCCTAGCATCTGGAGTCCAATTTCCTTCCAAAGATTTGGGTTCTATTTGGTCTTCTCTTTCTCTCTCAGTGTCCTTCCCATGGTGTAGTATTCTAGGTTTGGCTGCATATCTGTGAACTGAGCTATGCGATTTGCCATGGCAAAAAAGGCTGAAATGGCGCCTATGTCCCAGGCATCTTCTCGGTCAAACCCATGTGCCTCCAGCTTCTGAAAGTGCTCTTGGGTGATATTATCCGCTCGGCAGACGGCAAGTGCAAAGTCAAGCATGACTAGCTCACGATCACTTAGGTCAGCCATTTTCCAGTTCACCGTGATCTGCACAGAAACAAACCAGCAGGAAATCATCAACACAGCTGCTGGGGTACGTAATGGCCAAGTGTGGGACATAAAGGACATATATACAGGCAGCATCAGACCAATGACAAACAGACCAAGGGCTGAAAAGAAGGGTTAGGGAGTGGCCTTGAACAGTGGCGTAGCGTGGGTTGTCAGCACCCGGGGCAAGGCAAGTAATTTGCGCTCCCTAACCCGTGGATTTGCGCCCCCTAACCCCCAGATGTTGCGCCCGGTGCGGCCGCCCCCCTGCACCCCCCACGCTACACCACTGGCCTTGAATAGGAACTGCAATGCATCACTGCAAAGAAGTAAAGTGCTTCCCCAATCTTTGCTCTTGTTTTGGGTTTTTGGCATTCGGCAGTCTCAAGAAACAATGGAGTGCGCCTCCGGGGGTGAAGTCAAACCACTAAGTTAGCAGCAGTGATTTGACCTCCCTAGGACGCAAACCTGAGCAGTGTGTATGGAAGTCCAGGGATGCTCAGACAACTAGACCCACCATCTCAGCCTCGCCGATGTCGTCCAAAAGAAAGCAGAGCAACATGATTACAACCAGCTTGGCTGTACAGAAAAGGGAATATTGCCAAGTGCAACTCCTCAGCTTTGTGGCATGAGAATTAGCACCTAGCAAACTGCCCTTTTCCATACAGTTCTTAGCCTTGGGCAAGGGCCTTTTTAAACACTGCCACATAAGGCTTTTAAATGCACTTATCTAGCTATAAAGTGCCCAGCATCTTGCAATGTTATAGTCTTCCCCAACCTGCTGCTTTTAGATGGATTCCAATTTCCATCTGCTGCAGCCAGCTCGGTCAATGATCAGGAATGATAGAAGTTCCACTACAAAACATCTGGAGGCCACCAGGTTAGAGAAAGCTAATATAAACTAATCATAGGTTTGTATAAATATGAATATAATAAATTATAATCCCAAAATTTTTGTTCAGTAATCTTTTGAAGTTTCTTTTAAATTGCTATGCAGTGGTACCTCGGTTTACGAACAGTCCTGTTTACGACCTATTCGGTTTACGAACTCCGCAAAACCGGAAGTAGTGTCCCGGTTTGTGAACTTTACCTCGGTCTACGAATGGAAGCCGAACAGTGGAAGGGCACCGGCAGCGGGAGGCCTCATTAGGGAAAGCGCACCTTGGTTTAAGAACAGATTTGGTTTAAGAACAGACTAAGTTCGTAAACCGAGGTACCACGGTAGATGCTAATTTACAATCATATTTCCAGTGCACTGCACAAAAAGGAAAAAACCTACTATAAAGATTTCACCAGAATAATTTGCATAAACTAGCATTCAAATTCAGACTCAAGTCCCCTCCATGCAATTCATTCTTCTCTCTCTCTCTCTTTTTTGCAAGCTGTAGGTAGAGCCCGGATTTTTGCCTGAACCTGGAACAAGCGCAGAAGCAAGGTCGCAAGTGGAAGCTTGCTAGTTAAAACAGCACAGAAGTGAAGCGCGCACATACACACTAAGACTAGCAAATACGGTTTCTCGCCTGATCTGCCAGCGCTGGTTTCTTAGAGTACATCCGATGTAAGGCACCGTGTGCAATTGCACAGTAGGGGACCTTGTTTGCAACACTCGTAGCCACAATAATGAGCTCTTTGTCAGCCATGCTAAGGTTACCTGTGGGAGGAAAGACATGCAAAGGGTGGATCATGGGAATGAGTCACTTAATCCTGGGCTTATGCGCTTATACCCTGTATCTGAGTTTGAGGGTACTGTGCATCTGTTCTATAATTGCTTTAGTGCCTAGGTTTTCAACCAGTGTGCTGTAGCACCCTGGGGTGATTTTAATAATAATAATAATAATAATAATAATAATAATAATAATAATTTTTTATTTATATCCCGCCCTCCCCAGCCAAAGCCGGGCTCAGAGCGGCTAACAACAGTAAAATGATACAACATTCTAAAATCATTTCATTATAAAATCAGTTCAAATCAGATTAATGGCAACCATTGGGCTAGAGTTCTGTGAGGATTGCCAAAGGAGGGAGTCAGGCTGTGCCCTGGCCAAAGGCCTGATGGAACAGCTCTGTCTTGCAGGCCCTGCGGAAAGATGTCAAGTCCCGCAGGGCCCTGGGAGCCAGGGTGGTGTAGTGGTTAAGAGCGGTAGTCTCGTAATCTGGGGAACCGGGTTCGATTCCCCGCTCCTCCACATGCTGCTGCTGGGTGACCTTGGGCCAGTCACACTTCTCTGAAGTCTCTCAGCCCCACTCACCTCACAGAGTGTTTGTTGTGGGGGAGGAAGGGAAAGGAGAATGTTAGCCGCTTTGAGACTCCTTAAAGGGAGTGAAAGGCGGGATATCAAATCCAAACTCTTCTTCCTCTTCTTCTGGTCTCTTGTGACAGAGCGTTCCACCAGGTCGGAGCCACAGCCGAAAAAGCCCTGGCTCAGGTGCTGTGAACAGCACTGGCCCCATCCTGTCCTCATTCCTTCCCTCCTCTCAAGTTCTGGGTGTTGTCTAAGTCAGCTTGGTTTCATTTCTGATGAGGGGGTGGGAGAAAACTGAAGCCCCAGGGCGCCTTAAATGCTTAGGGAGCCCCAGGTCCACCTTGAGGCATCTCGTTCATGGTATGACGCAACTCAGAAACCTGAGGACCTTTCCCAGATCTGCCCAATTTGCCCTATACAGTGGTACCTCGGGTTACATATGCTTCAGGTTACATACGCTTCAGGTTACACACTCCACTAAGCCAGAAATAGTGCTTCAGGTTAAGAACTTTGCTTCAGGATGAGAACAGAAATTGTGCAGCGGCAGCAGGAGGCCCCATTAGCTAAAGTGGTGCTTCAGGTTAAGAACAGTTTCAGGTTAAGAATAGACCTCCGGAACGAATTAAGTACTTAACCCGAGGTACCCCTGTAATTTGGAGTGCACACAGAGCCGACGCTCACCCCAGCATATTTTGGTGTGAACTACTCTGGGATTTCTCTTTTTTTATGAGAACTGGTATAAAAATAGAAAAGTAGATGATAATAAAATTGCCACTGGGGGTTTATGACTGTTGGGATAGGAAAGAAGATCATAGTCTGATCGCCATGCTTACCTGTCTGCTTGTTCACAACGGCACTGAAATAAGCAAGGAATGCTCTGAGTTCTGCCGGGCGGTGAGACATCACCTTGAGCACGTTGGGCAAAAACCCACGCTGTTCGGGAATCGAGGGTGGGGGGGAAAGCTGGTCAAGACACCTTGAAATTGCCGTTAAGGGAAGAGTCTATACAATGCCATCCATTCTCAGATATGGCACAATTAGCTAAGGGCCATTCGCTAGAAAACTGCAGGCTGACGCCAAGTCTCTCGTTCCGAATCATCCAAGCAGTGGAGAGGAGCCACAGCTGACGTGCTTTGCGGAGAAGATCCTAATTTCTCCGCCTAATCTCTCTACTCAGAAGAATCAAGCAGTGGTGGAGTCTGCTGTCTGAGGCTCTGCAGAGCTGCCACCAGCCAGAATAGACCAGACATGGGGAACATGCTTGATGCTTTACTGTGCTTAATGTGTTTAATTACCGTATTTTTCGCTCTATAAGACGCACCTAGTTTTTAGAGGAGGAAAACAAGAAAAAAATATTCTGAACGAAACGTTGGATGTATGATTTTTGTGGTTCATGCTGTGGCCACAGACCTGTGATTTGACGGTGAGTTTGGGGTAGCCCAATGCAAAAATCCTGAGGAACCATGTGGATCCGTGCTTTGTAACCACATTTTTGCGCCATTGCGGCCCCACGAAACAGTGGATGCGCGTGTTTTTTGGTGCAGATTGTAGCCATGGACATGCTATGTGATCTGATGGTGAATTTGGGGTGACACAGTGCAAAAATCCTGAGGATCCATGGGCTTTTACCTCCCCCCTCCCAGGCAGCCTCCTTTATCGCTAGCGTCCCTTATTTCCCTCCCGATCACTTACCGATCAGCTGCTTCCTTTCAACACTCCCTTCCCTCTTGTTTGCCTTAGTGTCTTTTCCTTAGCTGCAGCAGTTTTTTGCTCCTCCTTTTCTTCTAATTTCTCTCCTCATTGCTTTAGTATTCCTGTCTCCTCTCCTTGCAAGTTTGCTGTCTTTACCTCCCCACTCCCAGGCAGCCTCCTTTATTGCTAGCATCCCTTATCTCCCTCCCCGATCACTTGCCGATCGGCGGCTTTGTTTCAACACCCACTTTCCTCCCCCCCCCCAAAAAAAGCATAATCTGCTTTTCGCCCCTGGGCAATTCAGCTCCAGGGACCATGTATTTGCTCCATAAGATGCACAGACATTTCCCCTTACTTTTTAGGAAGAAAAAAGTGCGCCTTATGGAGCGGAAAATACGGTAACCTTTGACCCTCCAGATGTTGCTGAACTACAACTTTCATAGCCCTAGGAAGCATGGCCAGGGGTGCTGTGAGTTGTAGTTCAGTTCAACAAAACCATGCGGGACAAGGCGAATAAATTGGCTGACCTGGGATTAAGGCAGCTTTTAAATAAAGTCTAGCGAGTATTCTTTGCCTCAATTTTGCAAGCCTCTGACATGCTAAACCTAATGGAGTGAAGCGGTTGGCCTGCTAGATGCTCAGCTGTCTTATAAGGTGATTCCAGTATGTCACTCTTACCTTTGCTTCTTCTCTCTTCATAAGCTCTGCTATATCGTTTGGCAAATCCTCCTCCTTAGGTAGCGGAAAGCGCTCAGTGGACTTAGTGGCGTTCCTCTCGTCTGTGCTATATGCATGGTTCAAGGCTACAGTTCTGGGTCTTACCCCAAAGCTCCCCAACGCACCAGGAGGCAGGAGCTAAAACACGGAAAGGAAGAAATGACCCATTTGCCGTAGTATCGTCCAAAGTTGGCTCCGTCAGCTTCAAGCGTTATTTGTAAAACCATTAACTGCACAGTTTAGGGCCTGAAAAAACTCTTCGACACAGGGATGGGGAACCTATAGCTGTACGGATGTTGCTGGACTTCCGCTCCCATGATCCTTGACCATTGGCCATGCTCACTGGGACTTATGGAAGCTGGAGTTTGGCCATGTTTGCTGGGACTGATGTAAGCAACATCTGGAGGGCCACAGGTTCCTCATCTCTTCAATAAAGCAATCTGATGAAAAGAGCTTGGAATCATAGAATTGTTGAGCTGGAAGGGACCCTGCAATCTTGGCGTTATCAGCACCATACCCTTATGGTGAGAGCCAGTGTGGTGTAGTGGTTAAGAGCGGTAGTCACGTAATCTGGGTAACCGGGTTCGCGTCTCCGCTCCTCCACATGCAGCTGCTGGGTGACCTTGGGCCAGTCACACTTCTCTGAAGTCTCTCAGCCTCACTCACCTCACAGAGTGTTTGTTGTGGGGGAGGAAGGGAAAGGACATTGTTAGCCACTTTGAGACTCCTTAAAGGGAGTGAAATCTTTTGTTTTCCAATGTATTTCATAATAATAATAATAATAATAATAATAATAATAATAATAATAATAATAAAAAAACCAGTGTGGTTCAAGCAATTTTTTGTTCTGAAAGTGTGACCCAGAGAATTTTTTTTAGAACCACTAACCTAAAAAGACCAGTTGTGCTGAGGCAATAAATAATGAGAAGGGCACGTAGAGATGCTCGGCAGCACCCAAAAATGATGTAAAAATATTTTTGTATGCCACAACTGCTGCACGGATTTTACTAGCCAAAAAATGGAAAACACAAAAACTACCAACAGTAGAAGAATGGCAGATGAAGATGATGGAGTTGATGGAGGTGGCTGATCTCACCAGGAGAATCCGCGACCAGAAAGAAGAGGAACACCAAGAAGACTGGAAGAAATTTAAAGACTATCTGAATAAATATTGTAATATTAAAGATATGTAATCACTTGAAAGAATCAATTCGGCCTAGGATTAAATTAGGATTAAATATATAAATAATGTATGATAAGAAAAGTTAGGAAATATGATTATGAATGTGATATGGTTTTATGAAATAATGATATTGGAAACTGCTATATATAATTACTAAGAAATTCAGATGGAAGAGATTTGAGGAAGTCAAATAATAAGTTTATGAAGATGGATCTTAACTAATTAATTAAGTGTTAGTGTAGTGATGATTTGTTGTATTTTATGTTCTATATTCTTTTCTCTTTTTTCTTTTTTCTGTTTCATTCTTTTTCCTTTATTATTGTCAACTTTTTCTTTTGCTATGTCTATGTATGGAAAATAATAAATATTATTATGAGGGGGGGGGGAGAGATGCTCCGCAGCATCGCTGGAAGGGCTCCCCACTTTCTCCCTCTTGGATTTACTTTAATGGTTGCGCATGGCATAAAGATGACCAGAGGGAGGTGCGGGGGAAACACTGCAAGGCAAAACTGAAGAAATCAAGTGCCTGCGCCAGCCGGAAGTCCCTCGGCTCTGGCATTTGGCACTCACTCTGCTTAAAAATAAGTTTTGCACCTCTCGCCCTCGGAGGAGCTCACAAGCTTTTCAGAACCAGCGCTGCAGCCATCTGATCTTCCAGCCCGGCAATATACTGTCCTACGCTAGGGGGATGAATGGTCTGACTCGATGCAATGGTCTGACTCAGTGTCACCTGTCTGGCCAGGGGCTGAACTAGATTCACCTGATCCAGGTGCCCTCGGTCGCGCAAAGACGCACGGAGCCAATGGCACCGCTGCGCCAAGGAGACGCGCGCCCCTTTCTGGACCACTGCCATCCTCCGAAGCGCGCATCGACAGCCAGGGCTGAACGCCTGTGGCGATGGAGATACTCACGGAGGGAGAGCCCCGACGGCCGAGCTGCAGGAGGCTGCTGCGGAGAAGCCGCCACATTGCCAAACCGCGGCTGTTTTCCTTGCGCTCCTGGGCGGCACCGACGGAGGCGCAGGCGAGGCGGAGAGCCGTTTTCTAGTAACCCGGCCAAGCGCGCTTGCAGGACGGCGTCTCCCCTAGCCCGCCCACATTTCGACACTTCCCCAGTGCAAGGGGGAAAAAATCTATTTAGACCACAAGGAACAGCAGCCCGTGGAAAAGTAAAGAGTAGCAAGTCCCGCCCTGTTGAAATCCCTTAGTTTTCCACAGCAGGAGTGGGCAGATTTCAAGTTGTAGGCTCTGCTTCTGTTTTCTTCTGGTATCCTGAGATTCCCCTAAACTGATGAATTAATATGTTTAATTATATAAGGTGAAGATGTTTAAGTTAAATTTCATAAAAATTGGGATTTGGAAAACCGTTAAAAGGACATGCAATGAAATTCAACCAAGGGGAAGCGAGGAAGTCACTTAACAAAGTTAATAACTGTAATTTTCAATAAGGCTATGATTTATGTTTTGTTATGTTTGTTTATCTGTTTATAATATTGTGAAAACCAATTAAAAAAATTTGGGGAAAAAAGAGATTCCCCTAACTGGGCCTGGTGTAAAATCCATGTACAGTACTTACTTCCTAACCATATCTATGTAGAGGCAATTGAATTCAGTGGAATTCATTCTCAGGTAATTGGTTAGGATTAGGATTGCAGCCCTAGAATTAAAGAACTCTGAATCCAGGAAGTTGAGTTGACAGAAGTGACAGGAGCTCACAGTCCTTCCACACACAAAAAGCCATTATTGGTTGCCAAAGCTTTTTTTGATTTTAAAAATATAATTTGGGGTGGGAAGGCAGTTGTGCTGTTGCTGCTATTGTTAAAGAAAAGGGAGTCAGAAATGTTTTCCAATCTACTGCAAATCACCCAGAGATCCAGAGATTTCCTGCCTGCCCTGTCGAGAACTTGCTCGACATCCGAAATAATCAGTCTCACACCAAGATGACTTGAAGAAAAAGCTTTGGCTTCAGCCATGCAAATGTTTATTGTGTGGTGTAAAAATAATTCATCCTCTCTCCTCCAGCACAGCGCTTGTTGTGTCTCGTACTCAACAAAGTAACAATCAAAAGGAATGCAACCTTGCCCTTGCCCGCAAACAGAGTGTTATGCTACGTGAGCCAATCATTTAGTCTAGCATGAGGTGTTCACGTGCTCATCATGCTCTTAGCAATATCTCGTGCTGTAAAATCACTCTGCAATAATAAGAACTCTGCTCATGCTCTTATGTACAAGCAATCATTTTCCCACACTGCCCCTAATCTAGTGATTGGCAGCAGTTCTCTGCAGTTTTAAGATAGGCTTTCCCTGCCCTTCCTGGGAGTCAGGGATTGGATCTGGGCCCTTTTGTATCCGAAACAAATACTCTATCACATGGGTAGGCAAACTAAGGTCCAGGGGCCAGATCCAGCCCAAAAGCCTTTTAAATCCAGTCCGCAGACAGTCCGGAAATCAGCGTGTTTTTACATGAGTAGAATGTGTCCTTTTATTTAAAATGCATCTCTGGGTTATTTGTGGGGCATAGGAATTTGTTCATTTTTTTTTTCCAAAAGAGAGTCCGTCCCCCCCAAGGTCTGAGGGACAGTGGACCAGCCGAAAGTTTACTGACCCCTGCTCTACCACAAAACTACAGCCCTTCCATCAATCAGAAAAGACACTACCCATGTGTTGTCAGTTGAATGCAGATACAGTGGTACCTCAGGTTACATACGCTTCAGGTTACAGACTCTGCTAACCCAGAAATAGTGCTTCAGGTTAAGAACTTTGCTTCAGGATGAGAACAGAAATCGTGCTCCGGCGGCACAGCAGCAGCAGGAGGCCCCATTAGCTAAAGTGGTGCTTTAGGTTAAGAACAGTTTCAGGTTAAGAACGGACCTCCGGAACGAATTAAGTACTTAACCTGAGGTACCACTGTATATTTTATTCATGGCATGACTGGTTCTACAAGTGTTGTCAAATTATAAGGGAAGGTCTGATCCTTAGGATGTCTATCAGGAAAGGCCGATGATATTAGATGTAATTGCAGTAATTTCATAGTGCGGTACATCTCATTCTTAGACAATGAATCTCTTCTTATGCCCATCTCTCAAGGTCTGTATTTATTAGACTTTCTACCTCCAAGGCATCCTTTTCACTGAGAAAAAGCCCACTTTGACCTGGGTTGTGAACTGCAACAGATCCCATACGAGGGCATCTAATAGTTTCTTACAGAGCCTCTCATCTATGCAGGGGACAGAATTAGGTGAGGTTCAACTCCATTTTAGTTTTGACGTTTGATTAAAAATGCAACAAGATGTGAGGCTGTGAATCAAATAGAATGCATTTTGGACCCAGTACCTGCCTGCAAATCTAGACAGCATCTTAAAAAGCAGAGACATCATCTTGCCATCAAAGGTCTGTATAGTTAAAGCTATGGTTTTCCCAGTAGTGATGTATGGAAGTGAGAGCTGGACCATAAAGAAGGCTGATCACTGAAGAATTGATGCTTTTGAATTATGGTGCTGGAGGAGACTCTTGAGAGTCCCATGGACTGCAAGAAGATCAAACCTATCCATTCTGAGGGAAATCAGCCCTGAGTGCTCACTGGAAGGACAGATCCTGAAGCTGAGGCTCCAATACTTTGGCCACCTCATGAGAAGAGAAGACTCCCTGGAAAAGACCCTCATGCTGGGAAAGATGGAGGGCACAAGGAGAAGGGGACGACAGGGGACGAGATGGTTGGATAGTGTTCTCGAAGCTCCCAGCATGAGTTTGGCCAAACTGCGGGAGGCAGTGGAAGACAGGAGTGCCTGGCATGCTCTGGTCCAGGGGGTCACGAAGAGTCGGACACGACTAAATGACTAAACAACAACAACCTGCCTGCAGATAGTTCTGAGATCTCTTGTACAATGGACAAAGGCCTCAGGCAAGTTAGTGTTAAAGCAGATATGGAATCCAAACTTTAAAGTACATTCTTTCCAGGAAAGACGTTTATACAATTTTTACAACTGAGGTCAAAACTGCAACCAATGAGTGAGACAAGGAGCATGTTCCTTCATGGAAAATAGTTGCTTATTCCCCTTGTAAGAATTAAGGAAACAGTAAGACATCAAGTTTGCTTAACAGAGCTGTGGGATGTTGACTTTCGAAAACTTTCTCCATTTGTATAAGTTGGGAAAATGCAGATGGAATTGTTCCCGAGAAGACCTTCCAAGGAGACCAGCGAGATTTTACACTTGTAGAGGAAAGGAGATCTTCCTCCAGATCTTCTCCAGTGTATACATAAAAAGCTCTTTCCAATTTCTGGCCGTTAAAAGATTTGCTACAGCAGATATGTATTTGCTCAAATACGTTTATTAGAAACAACCGATATGACAAAAGTGTTAACTCTGTAGTTATGAAGAAATCACAGTATACAGCTTATTACAATCAAAAGAAACTGAGCAGCAAATCTCCAATCTTGCTGTGTCTTCAGAGCACCTCATTACAATCGAGACCCTACCGGAAAACGTTTTTCAAAAGTATAGCACAACAGCAAGTGAAGCACATTTCATTTTTCAGTGGATGCAACATTTGCCCATCTTGACCTTCTGCCCGTCACTGAGCCCAATGTCCTTGCAATGATTTGGGTGCCAGAAAGCCTTGTTAGGAGGCGTCGCTCTTCTCTTTCTCTCTCGGTATCCTTCCCATGATGTAGAATTCTGGGTTTGGATGCATACCTGTGAAGTGAGCTATGCGGTTCGACATGGCAAAAAAGGCTGCAATCGTGCCTATGTCCCAGGAATCTTCTCGGTCAAACCCGTTCGCCTCCAGCTTCTGAAAGTGCTCTTCGGTGATATTATCCGCTCGGCAGACGGCGAGTGCAAATTCAACCATGGCCCTCTCCCGATCACTCAGCTCGGCCATTTGCCAGTTCACAGTGACCTGCACAAAATCAGAGCCAAGGGAGGTTATTGGCAGTTATGGCCAACCGCTAGACCAGTTATGGGGACCAAATTTACAGGCAGCATTACCGTATTTTTCGCTCAAAAATTAAGGGGAAATGTGTGTGCATCTTATGGAGCGAATGCAGACTCCTTGGCTTCAGTGATAGCAATGCGAAGCCTCCGAAGCACAGAGGGAGATCTCCCCCTGCGCTCTGGAGGCTTCGCGTTGCTTTCGCTGAAGCTGCCTGAAGCCCCCGAAGCGCAGCGGGAACTCCCGCTGCGCTCTGGGGGCTTCAGGCAGCTATCCGCAAGCCTTCAGAGCGCAGCAGGAGTTCCCGCTGCGTTCCGAAGGCTTGCAGATAGCCGCCTGAAGCCTGGAGAGTGAGAGGGGTCAGTGCACACCGACCCCTCTTGCTCTCCAGGCTTCGCTTCGCTGGAGAGGCGCTGCAGTTTTCCCTCTCTGCGCAGCACCCCTTCAGCGAAGCGGGAGGAGAAATGGAAGGGGCTCCGTTTCTCCTGTCGCTTCGCTGAAGGAGCGCTGAGCAGAGGGGGAGATTTTTTTCCCCTGTTCTCCCCCTCCTATGGTCCGGTGCATCCTATAGAGTGAAAAATACGGTAGGTCAAAGAGAACGAGGGCTGAAAAGGATTAGGGAGCAAATGTGAACATGAACCACAGTGTACTGCTGCCAGATCCTAAACAGGGTGATGCAAAGGACTAAAGGGTTCCTTTATCTTTGCTCCTTGTACAAGAGAGGGAATTTTGCCAAGTGCAACTTCTTATTTATTTATTATTATTTTTATTTATTGGACTTATATACTGCTCTTCATCGTAAGATCTCAGGCGGTTCATGATATAAAAATGCAAGGTAAAAGTACAAACGAATAGTTAGAACAAAGATGTCAGGGAACTGCCATCGGCTCAGGGGGGAGAGGGGAAAAGCCGGATGGATTACAGAGGGCCCCCAAAGATCGTGGGAAACAGCACCTCCTCAGCGGAGGAAGGAAGCCACGCCTCCAGTGGAGAGGAGCTTCAGGGCTTGGAGGAGGCGAGGCGATGCCAGGACACCTTGCCTGGGCAAAGCGGGGAGGAGAGGGGTCCTCCGTTACCCACGCCCTCCCTGCGCAGTAGGCTTCCGCGCAGAGAGGGGAGGCGCAGACTGGGCGTCAAGAAACTACTCTGCTGGGGAAGGTTTAAGGACCGCCCACTCACAGATTCTGCCAGTGAATGAGCAAGACACGGGAGAGTGGCGCTCTGCATGGTGAAGGATTTTTGGCACCAATAATGAGGCCTTACAGCCGACCAGGGAGGCATTTGCCTGATTGCTCTCGAGTAACCCCCTGATATCCTTACAGCAGACAACAAAACAATACCCCCATCGCACAAGCACATTTAAAAGGCTGCGGAATATTAAGGCCTGGTTGAAGAGGAACATTTTTGCCTGGCACCTAATGATATGTAATGAAGGCAGCAGGAGAGCCGCCCTGGGGAGAGCATTCCACAGGCGGGGGCCACTGCAGAAAAGGCCCGACCTCGTGTTGCCACCCTCCAAGCGTCTCATGGAAGAGCCACACAAAGAAGGGCCTCAGAGGATGAATGCAGAATTCGGGTTTGTAGCATAACGCCATTTTATTTTATTTGACAAAATTTTATATACCGCCTGATTGTAAGAGAACCTCTAAGTGGTCTACAAAAATAGAAAGCAAAACATTAGAATTACCAGTAAGAACCAGGTATTTAAAAACATTCAAAGGATTAGTGCATGAATGGTAGCAATGGCATCTGCAGAAAAGCCCTCTTCTATAGAATTCCAAGCCTGTGGAAAAGTTTTTTTCAGCTGCTTCATAGGACCTTTAAATGACCTGATCCAGTGGCAAAGAACCCAGCATCTTGTACTACAATACAAACTTATCAAGCCCACGATTTTGTATCATGCAGAATGCAAGGAATCATAACTGTGTAATTTCTGTTATGCCTTCTTCAGTAGCCTCTCATGGTCACCTATCATAAATATCCATCAGAAAGCACTTTTAGACTGCTTTGCCATCATATTCCCGGTTTGATGCACAGGAAAGTATAAAACTGTTTTGCAGATTTCACAAGGGCAATTCACATACGCTTGGGTTGTGAACGTGATCCGTGCGGGATGCATGTTTGCAACCCGCAGCGGCGTGTCTGCACATGCGTGGGTTGCGATTCGGCACTTCTGCACATGCGCAAAGCGCGATTTAGCGCTTCTGCACATGCACGGCTGTTGAAACCCATAAGTAACCTGTTCCGGTACTTCTGGGTTTCGGCGCGTCCGTAACCTGAAAAAATGCAACCTGAAGCGTCTGTAACCTGAGGTATGACTGTATTGAGAAAACTAGCATTTGAATCCAGAAAAAAACCCATACAATTCCTTCATACAATTCCTTTCTGTTTGGAAATTCTTTTGAAGAAGAAGAAGAAGAAGAGTTTGGATTTGATATCCCGCCTTTCACTCCCCTTCAGGAGTCTCAAAGCGGCTAACAATCTCCTTTCCCTTCCTCCCCCACAACAAACACTCTGTGAGGTGAGTGGGGCTGAGAGACTTCACAGAAGTGTGACTGGCCCAGGGTCACCCAGCAGCTGCATGTGGAGGAGCGAGGAAGCGAACCCGGTTCCCCAGATTACGTGACTACCGCTCTTAACCACTACACCACACTGGCTCTCTAATTTTGCCAAAACTAGCCAATAAGTGGCAAGGAAACAAGTACAGTGGTACCTCAAGTTACAAACACCTCAGGTTACAAACTCTGCTAACCTGGAAGAGTTACCTCGAGTTGAGAATTTTGCCCCAGAATGAGAACAGAAATTGTGTGCCGGCGGCGCAGCGGCAGCAAGAGGCCCCATTAGTGAAAGCACGCCTCTAGTTAAGAACAGTTTCAGGTGAAGAACGGACCTCCGGAAAGAATTAAGTTCGTAACTAGAGGTACCACTGTACAGGAGAGAGAAATCCTAAGCAAGGGAGTGAAACAGAAGAAGATGGAGACAGACGAGCAAGACAGACACGTGTACCAACCTGATCTGCTAGCGCTGTTTTTTTGGAGTATATCCGATGTAGAGCGCCGTGTGCAATCACGCAGTATGGACACTTGTTAACAATACTCGTGGCCACAATAATGAGCTCTTTGTCAGCCTTGCTTAGGCTTCCTATAGAAGAAGAGACATGCAGAAGGTGGGTCATATTTCTAGAGCGGCAGGGGCATTGAGTCACTTAACCAACATGCACCAATACCACCATATAGAGATAAGATAGGACTCCCAAATAATAAGGGTTGGAAGATGTCCAAATGCTATCAGTGAGAAGCAGCAGCAGGTATATTGAAAAAAAAGCCCTGGATGGCTCAGTTGGAATGAAGGAATGGGTTTCCCAAATCTAAAACCTGACTGTGCAGTCAGTCTGAAACGGGCCCCAAAATCCCCATTTTTCCTTCTCCATTAGCTAAAATCCATTAACTTGAGCCAATAT
Source organism: Podarcis vaucheri (assembly GCF_965113315.1). Lineage (NCBI taxonomy): Eukaryota > Metazoa > Chordata > Lepidosauria > Squamata > Lacertidae > Podarcis > Podarcis vaucheri. The sequence continues at coordinate 36,624,566 of NC_138755.1, read as the reverse complement.
ACAATGAACCCAGCTGTATAAACAGCCCTCTCAGTCAGGTTTTAGATTTGGGAAACCCATTCCTTCAGGAACAGCATGAAACTCGTAATATCAAGGTCATGGGTTACAAAACACATCATAAAAATAAAAACAAGAACCACCCAATAATCCCTCCTGCCCCCAACGCATTTAAAAGGGCATTGACTGTCAATCAGTCAAAGGCCGGGTTAAAGAAGAACGTTTTCGCCTGGTGCCTAAAGGTGTATAATGGAGTTGCCAGCTGAACCCCCTGGAAATAAATAATAATAATAATAATAGTTTATTTCTACCCTGCCCATCTGTCTGGGTTTCCCCAGCCACTCTTCCAACAGAAGATTAAAAATACATGAAAACATCCATCGTTAAAAACTTCCCTAAACAGGGCTGCCTTCAGATGTCTTCTAAATGTCATATACCTTATTTTTGGCTCTATAAGACTCACTTTTCCCCTCCTAAAAAGTAAGGGGAAATGTGTGTGCGTCTTATGGAGCGAATGCAGGCTATGCAGCTATCCCAGAAGCCAGAACAGCAAGAGGGATTGCTGCTTTCACTGCGCAGCGATCCCTCTTGCTGTTCTGGCTTCTGAGATTCAGAATATTTTTTTTCTTGTTATCCTCCTCCAAAAACTAGGTGCGTCTTGTGGTCTGGGGCGTCTTATAGAGCGAAAAATACGGTGGTTGTTTATTTCTTTGACATCTGATGGGAGGGTGTTCCACAGGGCGGGCGACACTACCGAGAAGGGAACGGCATTCGACAAACAGGGAGCCACTGCAGAAAAGGCCTCATCTCATCTTGCAACCCTCCATATCTCTCATGGAGGCGGCACATGAAGAAGAGCCTCAGAAGATAATCTCAAGGTCTGGGTAGATTCATCAGGAGAGAGGCCTTAAAGAATCTTGGAACCGGTGGAAATAATTATTGCCTGGTACTTATTTCTGTTGACAGAACCAAGGAAGGCCTGTAGCGTCAGTGCTCATCTTACCCATAGGTAACCCTAGTGGAATTCAGCAACAGTCACGTTAAGATAGACCAAGTATGGTTTCTGTTCTTACCTGTCTCCTTGTTCATGATGGCATTGTAATAAGCAAAGAATGCTCTAAATTCTGCCGGTCGGTGAGACATAACCTTAAACACGTTGGGCAAAAACCCAGTCTATTGGAAGAATTAAGAATAAAACACCAGTCAATCACCTTAAAATAGTTAAGAGAAGATGCTGATACAGTTTTCTTCTTCTTCTTCTATTATTATTATTATTATTATTATTATTATTATTATTATTATTATTATTATTATTTCAATTTAGATACAGCCCTTTATCAGAAAATCCTAGGGCGGTGTACAACGTTAAAAACACTTTACAGAACATCAATAATAAAAGTGTAATAAAAACCATGACAGACAGCCTAACAGTACAATAATATCCTAATAACATTCCACTCCCCCACACTTTCACGGGTCAGTTCCTAGAAAACGGCAAGTCTCCCCTTCTTAATCCTCCTAGCAGTGCGGGAGGAAGTGGCAGAGAACATGTTTTGGACTCAGGTCTCAGCTTAGCAATCCTTGGCTTCTCCACTTAAAAGGTTTAGGGAAGCAGGGACTAGGAAAGACCCTCTCCTCTTCCTAAAACCCTGGGTAAAAAGGGGACCCCTGACCATTAGGTCCAGTCGTGACCGACTCTGGGGTCACGGTGCTCATCTCGCTTGTTTGGCCGAGGGAGCCGGTGTACAGCTTCCGGGTCATGTGGCCAGCATGACTAAGCCGCTTCTGGCGAACCAGAGCAGCGCACGGAAATGCCGTTTACCTTCCCGCCGGAGCGGTACCTATTTATCTACTTTCACTTTTTGTGCTTTCGAACTGCTTAGGTTGGCAGGAGCAGGGACCGAGCATCGGGAGCTCACACCGTTGCTGGTATTCAAACTGCCGACCTTCTGATTGGCAAGTCCTAGGCTCTGTAGTTTAACCCACAGTGCCACCCGCGTCCCCCTAAAACTCTGGGTAACTGCTACCTATTACAGTAGACCATACTGGACAAGAAATACAAATCGGCAGAGCTGGGATAAAGGTAAAGGACCCCTGGACGGTTAAGTCCAGTCAAAGGTGACTATGGAGTTGCGGCGCTCATATCGCTCTCAGGCTGAGGGAGCCAGTGTTTGTCCACAGACAGCTTTCCGGGTCATGTGGCCAGCATGACTGAACCACTTCTGGTGCAACGGAACACCGTGATGGATACCAGAGTGCACGGAAATGCTGTTGACCTTCCTGCCACAGTGGCGCCTATTTATCTACTTGCACTGGCGTGCTTTCGAGTTGCTAGATTGGCAGGAGCTGGGAAAGAACAACGGGAGCTCACCCCGTCGCAGGGATTTGAACCGCTGACCTTCTGATCGGCAAGCCCAAGAGGCTCAGTGGTTTAGACCACAGCGCCACTATTGAACACATCATAGGCCACTTGTAAGAGAACAAGGGTGTGTTTAGCGGTATCACTCGGCGATGTCTTGATGTACCACCAAGAAGTGCTGATGGGGCAGAGGACTGGACCTTTGAATTCTTCCTCAAGTTTAAATACAGCACTTTCAAAGCTAGGATGTCAGATAGGAGTCTTCTCCCTAACACACTACAGTGGTACCTTGGGTTACATACACTTCAGGTTACATACACTTCAGGTTACAGACTCCGCTAACCCAGAAATAGTGCTTCAGGTTAAGAACTTTGCTTCAGGATAAGAACAGAAATCGTGCTCTGGCAGCGCGGCGGCAGCAGGAGGCCCCATTAGCTAAAGTGGTGCTTCAGGTTAAGAACAGTTTCAGGTTAAGAACGGACCTCTGGAATGAATTAAGTACTTAACCCAAAGTACCACTGTACATGGTACACCCTCTTCCCCTAAAACGACCCTTGAGGTAGGTTAAGAGGCTGTGACTGGCCCAAGGTCACCCAATGAGCCGCATGACCGAGAGGGGATTTGAACCCTGATCTCCCAGGTCCTAGTCTGACCACTACACCACACTGCCTTTCTAGAGTACTTCTGCTATGGGCAAGCTACTTAAATTCAGTAGTTAAAAAAATATGAGGAAAGCAAAATGCCACTTATAGACAAGCATCTGAAATATTTTCCTCGAAGCTTGAATCTGTTTTATTCTGGATTGTTTTATTTGATATTTTAATGTGTTGTAAACTGCTTTGAGATTTTTTTCTTTAAAAGGTAAAGCAGTATAGAAATGAAAAATAGTAATAAATAATAATAATATTTTATTATTTATACCCATCCATCTGGCTGGGTTTCCTCAGCCACTCTAATAATAAAGTGCATTGCAAAAAAAAAAAAGGGGGGGGGAGCGCCTACACATTTCATTTTGGCGACCATAACCTAGGTTTAAGGTGCCATTTGGCGATCAGCTTATATATTTGAGTTTCTAACACTGTTTCTAGTCAAAGATAAATCACATAGCTCAGTAACTTCTAATAAATCAAGACAATCTGATTTTTGGTTCTCCCTCCCTCCAAAATCCAACCATTCATTAAAACCTGGCTTTAAGATAGTTCCAAGTTTCTTTGGTCCGTATAGTTAAAGCTATGGTTTTCCTAGTCGTGATGTATGGAAGTGAGAGCTGGACCATAAAGAAGGCTGATCGCCGAAGAATGGATGCTTTTGAATTCTGGTGCTGGAGGAGACTTTTGAGAGTCCCATGGACTGCAAGAAGATCAAACCTCTCCATTCTTAAGGAAATCAGCCCTGAGTGCTCACTGGAAGGACAGATCCTGAAGCTGAGGCTCCAAGACTTTGGCCACCTCATGAGAAGAGAAGACTCCCTGGAAAAGACCCTGATGTTGGGAAAGATTGAGGGCACAAGGAGAAGGAGACGACAGAGGACGAGATGGTGGGACAGTGTTCTCAAAGCTACGAACATGAGTTTGACCAAACTGCGGGAGGCAGTGAAAGACAGGAGTGCCTGGCCTGCTCTGGTCCATGGGGTCACGAAGAGTCGGACACGACTGAACAACAACAAGTTTCTTTGAAAGGACAAGATTCCACCTTCCCCAGCAGATTTCCCCCTTACCTTTACTTCCACTTCCTCCATGAGCTCTACTATATCATAGGGCAAATCCTTCTTGTTGGGTACTGGAAAGCGCCCGGACGGTTTGCGGGCACTCCCTCCCTCTGTGCTGTACACATGGTTCTGAGGTGCAGAGTGTTGAGGAGTTTTCGGGGAAGATGCCAAACCGCGAGGCAGAAGCTAGAAACACAGAAATAAAGGGAAATCTTCTGTTTAACGAAGCGCAGCATCATAATGTTGGCTTAATCGGTGTAGAAAACAAACCCAAATTGTAAACCCACTAGAATGGGGATGGGGGAACTTACAACCTCCCAGATGTTTCTGGAGCCCATCCCATCATCCCTGACCATCATCAACCGTCTGTGGAGTTGATGGGGCTGGAATCTAACAACATCTGGAGGGCTGCTGGTTCCCCATCTAGCAGTTCCATGTGATTCTAGAATAGCTCAATCTCTCTGCTGTTTGGCACCACTGAAGGGCTAGGATGCAAAAAAGGCTAGGATCCAATGCAGTGGGGTTTTTAAAGGAAATCAACAAGGTAAAGGTAAAGGACCCTAGGAGGTTAAGTCCCGTCAAAGGTGACTATGGGGTTTCATCTCGCTTTCAGGCCGAGGGAGCTGGCGTTTGTCCACAGACAGCTTTCCGGGTCATGTGGCCAGCATGACTAAACCACTTCTGGCACATCGAAGACACCGTGACGGAAGCCAGAGCGCATGGAAATGCCATTTAACTTCCCACTGCAGTGGTACCTATTTATCTACTTGCACTGGTTTGCTTTCAAACTGCTAGGTTGGCAGGAGCTGGGACAGAGCAACGGGAGCTCACTCCGTCCCAGGGATTCGAACTGCCAACCTTCCAATTGGCAAGCCCAAGAGGCTCGGTGATTTAGACCACAGCACCACCTGTGTCCCTACAACGCTTGAAGAGGAGAGCTTCAAGCAGTGCTGCAACTGAATGACTTTTTAAAAGCAAATACTGTAACTGTTTGCCAGATGGCAGAGGACAAAGCCACAGGCCACATGTAGAACCACTTGCATGGTTTTATGGCTCCTGGCACAGATATATAAATCTGAGTGTCTTCAATTTCCCAGGGCTCACATGCCTCAGTGTTTGGGGCTCAAATATCCTGAGTTTTTGTGTCAACTTCCCATCATCTCCTAAGCACTCTCTCCCATTATGCTTCTTCCAGCCTTCTGGACTCATGCTCTTCTCTTCTCATTGTTGTGGAGGGCAGGGATAGCCAATAGCTCAGTTGGTTAGAGCGTGGTGCTGATAACACCAAGGTTGCTGGTTCGATCCCTGTATGGGACAGCTGCATATTTCTGCAACGCAAGATGGACTAGCGTATCCTCCCAACATTTCTCTGATGAAAATAAGGACACCCCATTCCATAATGATAATTTTACTATTTATACCCCACACATCTGACTGGGTTGCCCCAGCCACTGGGCTGCTTCCAGCATATACAAAAATATAATTAAACATTTAAAAAACTTCCCTATGCAGGATTGCCTTGCGGGCCGGATAACTCCATACCTGCCAACATTTATCCAATGAAAATAGGGACATCCTAAGTGGGACATTCTGGATCAAATCAGCAACCAGGACAGCTTCTCTTAATCAGGGACGTCCCTGGAAAATAGGGACACTTGGCTGGTCTGCAGCATCAATTAGGGGCAAGAAACTGAGCTTAGTCTTTCTGCTGGGGAAGGCTTAGGGGCTGACCTCTCAGAATACTGGATTAGATGGGAGCTTTAGTCTGATTCTGCAGGGCTGCTCTTAAAATTCCTACATTCTAACACATTCCAGCTCCAGGCTTCTGTGAATGGAATGTGAGGCTGATTTATTGGTTCAGCAAGCTATCTCAAGATGGTAAGAAATATGACACGGACAGCTCAATTGGCTAGCGCATGGCGCTGATAATGCCAAGGTTGCAGGTTCGAACCTTGTAGGATAGCTGCATATTCCTGCATTGCAGAGGGTTAGACTATATGATCCACAGAGTCCCTTCCAACACTACAATTCTATGATTCAATGTGGTGCCTTCCATATTTTATGGACTACAATTCTCACCATCCTTGAATATTGGCCAAGCTGGCTGAAGCTGATGAGCGTTGGAAACCCCCCATGTTGACCAACGCCGTCTCTTAACAGCAGAAGTAAGAAGGCTTGCCAAACATTTTCCTACTTTAGAGCTCTTAAAATTAAAAGGTCTAGCGTGCATTCACAAGAGAGGGAAATCAGCTAAGCTTTAAAGTCAATTTGCATAGGCTGTAAAATTTGCTCGTGCTTTTCCAAATCGTATTTCTATTCTCGTGGGCTTTTTGCTTTCCTCTGGGCAAACGATGTGTTCGAGACACTGTGTTCTTATTTTTAAAAGCAAACAGACCTATTGTTCTAATCAAACATGGTTGCTGCCTCTCCTAAATGCACCAGGCGCTTGGGAGGCAGCATACAGTGTTGCCATAGAACAATGGATTGACTGTTATGACTAATAGCTTTTAAAAAGAAGAACGGTATCACCAAATTCGAAATAAGACCTCAAGTGTGAACGTGCAGAATCGGGGGAAGGATTTACTTGTTGGGCCGTACATGGGGATGGGCAAATCTGGCCCTCCAAATATTGTTCAGCTCCATCTCCTATCTGCCTCAGTCAGCATGGGCACACGTCAGAGATTAAAGGAACTGGTCCAACAATATTTGCATGGCCCCAGATTCCTGATCTTTGGCATAAAGCAATGTTTCCTGCTTGGCAGGGGGTTGGACTCGATGGCCCTTGTGGTCTCTTCCAACTCTATGATTCTATGAAATGAGCCGTTCACAGTGTGAAAAAATACCAGCCATTCTTTTGCAATGAAACAAATACTTGTGCAATTAAGAGACACACAGAGCAATAAGCCATTTCACTTAGACTAGCAAAGGCAGAACTCGTCTTTCTGTTGAAATCTCCTTGCATTGTTTGTTAGTCAAACAACACCCAGTTAGCGAAGTTTCTTCAGTCATCTCTTTCTTCCTGACCACAACAGAAAGTCCGTTTCTGAATGTCAGTGTTATCAGGATGCCCCCGTGTTAGAGTTTCACCAACGGGTCTGCATAAATATGCCTTTAACATGCAGATTGGTTGGGGAATATCTGAGGCAGTTTGTTGAAAAGTGCATATAAAATGCAACCCCAACATAAAGGTAAAGGTAAAGGGACCCCTGACCATTAGGTCCAGTCGTGGCCGACTCTGGGGTTGCGGCGCTCATCTTGCTTTATTGGCTGAGGGAGCCGGCGTACAGCTTCCGGGTCATGTGGCCAGCATGACTAAGCCGCATCTGGCGAACCAGAGCAGCGCACGGAAACGCCATTTACCTTCCCACCGGAGTGGTACCTATTTATCTACTTGCACTTTGACGTGCTTTCAAACTACTAGGTGGGCAGGAGCAGGGACCAAGCAACGGGAGCTCACCCCGTCGCGTGGATTCGAACCGCTGACCTTCTGATTGACAAGTCCTTGGCTCTGTGGTTTAACTCACAGCGCCACCCGCGTCCCTAGCCCCAACATAAAGCAATGCAAAACATTATATATTTCAAAAAGCAGGATTTTTTTTTACTTTGCGGGGATTGCATTTATGTATTTCTAACCAAAAACTGCTAGAAGCTCTTGGAACGTCTAACAACAGCAGCACCACCCTCTCTCTCACACACCCCTGCCTTACACGTAAACTTTTCCAAGCATGAAAAGAGAAATTGGTTAAGTAACAGAGGGGTCACTGGGGCAGCTTCTCTTTGCTGGACTGCATTCCAAAAAAGTGACCCTGTGAGTTCATTTAAAAAGCTACCCTGCCAGTGTCAGTGCAAACAAAGTCCTATCATTAATACACTCATGCTGGAGGTGTGGGGCTGTGGCTACGCCAGTCCTGCAAAGTATTAAATCATAGAATTGCAGAGCTGGAAGGGACCTTAAGAATTATCTAGTCCAACTCCCCTGCAATGCAAGACTACGCAGCCGTTCTGTACAGGGCTTGAACCTGCAACCTTGGCCTTATCAGCACCAAGCTCTAACCAACTGAGCTATGCAGGCTCCACAATTCAAATGCTATACCCATTTTGCTGGGTGGAATTACGAGCAGCGTGTGCAAACTTTGCTTTTTTTTAAAAAAGAAAACGTTTCTGGAGGGGAGGGGGGAGGGGCTTCTGTGCACCTGTTTGCAGCAACAATGAAATTAATTAACACTGATTGGGAGCCGCCCAGAGTGGCTGGGGAAACTCAGCCAGATGGGCGGGGTATAAATAATAAATTATTATTATTATTAATTAAGAGTTGGGGGGCAAGGGATTCAAGGAAAGAACAGAGGCTTTGAGCACTTAAAGCACATTCAAAGCACACGGTTCCCCCCAAAGCGGAATCCTGGGTGCTGAGGTTTGTCAAGGATGCTGGGAACCTTAGTATCATTTTCTTTGAAGTAGTTTTGGAGAGTTTTTGGGAGACTAATTCAGGCATAGGCAAACTCGGCCCTCCAGATGTTTTGGGACTACAACTCCCATCATCCCTGAGCACTGGTCCTGTTAGCTAGGGATGATGGGAGTTGTAGTCCCAAAACATCTGGAGGGCCAAGTTTGCCTATGCCTGCTCTAATTTATTTGTGGTTAGGATGGGACTGAAGGACCATGATGGGGTGTGGTTTGTGTTTCTTTTTCTGTTTTAAGGGTAACTTCTACTGGAGCTTTTTAATGATTTTAATGCTACCTACGTTCGTTGATTCAACCAAGGGACCTTACCCGAGCAGAATGCCATTTAGTCTGGACAACGTGCCCTGGTGCCAGGACTGCAATGTGTGGCTGGTGTCTCCCAGGTTAAACGTTATAGAGACCCCTGGTGTTTTTTTTTAGTATTTTAGCAATTTGTAAGGGGGGGGCGGGTTGGGGCTACATGACCCTCGGCATTCCTTCCAACTCTACCATTCTAGAACCGGTCGCCTCCCCTTGCCTCCTGGGTGCGCCGGCCCTGCCTACCCAGAGCGCAAACGCAACCTGAGCCGCGCGTAAAGACGCAGGAAGCTGCGCCAAGGGGAAGCGCCCCCTTTTGGAGCGCTGCCCGCTTCCCGGGCGCACATGTCCCGCGAGGACATCCCAGCCGAGCCGGGGAAGCCTTTTGCGCTGGGCTCGGGGATACTCACGGCCAGGGAGCCCCGACTGCGGAGCTGCAGGAGCCTGGTACCCAGGAGGAGCCGCCTCGCCATCATGGTGCCGCGATCCGGCTGCTGCGCGATTTGGGAAGGGCCGAAGGACGAGCAGGCGCGGCTCGGCGCCTCCTCCTTTATACCCAAGCGCTCCTCCGGAGGCGAGAGCATGCGCGCACGGCCGGAAAGGCCTCCCTCAGCCCGCCCCACCCCCCCAAGCCACCGCCCCCCATGTCGACGCGGGACCCTGCTTCCCAACGATGGAGAACTTAGTTGGGTTTCCTCGCGCGCTCCCATGCGTGTGTGTATTTCAGCGGGGGTGGACTAGATGTCCCTTGGGGGACCCTTCCAATTTTATGATTGTGTCTGTGTGTCACATTGCACCTTCCGAGAGCGAATGGCAAATGTGGCCAGGTGCTATTCCAGAAAAAAAACCATCTTTTGTCGTTGGGTTCGCAGCCTCCTTGCAGCCAAAAAGCATTTATTGCAAGGTGTGCCATGAGAGTCACGCGCCCCCGGCTTCTTTAATTGCACAAAACAGACACTCGGCATTGTTCTTTTTGCAATCGAGCATTGTGCAAATTTTATGAAATAAATAAAATAGCCAGGTATTTTATTTATTTTATTTTCAGCTCGACCTGGAGATGTCGAGGAGTTTTCCATGCAAAAGGATGGGAGCTACCACTGAATTGCAGCCCTTAACACATCTACTTCCACCCTGCCGCAAATTACTACTACTTGCTCTTGGTCTGCATCGCCGAAGGGGAACTTTTGCTGGCCGGCAGCCGGAGGACTGAGGATTGTCGGGTTTCTGTGGGCTTTTTGAGCTTATGCGTGTGGTTTTTCAAAATTACAATCTGCTTTGGAAAGGCGTGGTAAAAACCTTCCAGGAAACTGTTTTAAAGATGCTATCATTATCATGGCTCCGGCTTCTGGGTAAGCAGTGAAGGAAACCAGCGGCTCAAGCGTTTAGCGTGAAGCACCAGAAATCAAAATATAAAATGGCTTTTCTTCCAAATCAAGTGATAACGCTTTTTAAAACACTCAAACGCTGCCTCGTCCCAAATATCACTGCAACCGGGATAGCTCATGAGACTCTTAATCTCAGAGTCGTGGGTTCAAGTTCCATACAGGGCAAAAAGATTTTGCACGGGGTTGGACTAGATGACCCAAGGACCCCTTCCAACCCTTATCATGCTATGAATCAGAGCCGTCCAATTAAGTAAACTACAACCCCCAGAATGCACCTTGACTGGTTTGTGACGTCAGAGGGAAGTCTCGCACAGTGATACTGCATCACATGTTCAAAGCGATCTGCACGTTCTCAAGGAAACAGCTCCCACCTGGGCGCCTTTAACTGCCCTGTTTTTGCAATCAATTCAGCATCTTGTTATTTAGTCTCCGAGGCAGGTGAGTTGCAAACGTCCAGCAATTGCCGACCATTAAATGGCAGTAACTTCTTCAGCTGATTTGGGCGTTGGTTGTGCCCGCATGAGAGCTAAATGAGTTTGGAGTGAAGTCGGTTTTATTTCCCATTTAAGTCTTTCGCTTGATGAAACGCTGGTCCTTTATTTTGTTGCAATGCTAATTAAAGCATCCTAGCTGATTGGATCCCATTATGTAGAAACAGCCCCTTTTAAGACGTTATATAGTGGGAGGGGAAGGAGGAGTCGTGTACCCCTGATCTCCTTGTGTTTATTGTAACGTCTGAAAGGGCCCCTGCGGGTACACGTGGACATGCTGGTTTGGGAAAGCATGTGGCCGGCGGGGAGGCTTGTGGGCTGGCGGAGGAGGGTGACCTTGTGCCATTCACATATTTGCGAGGGGTTTGTTGTGTGTCAAAACACGACACACAACCTCTGTTGTGTGAGTGTGCACAGAGTCCAGCCGCATGTGCTTCTCCCCGTCCATATTTTTATGCTCATTATGATCACTGTAAAGGTAAAGGGACCCCTGACCATTAGGTCCAGTCATGGCCAACTCTGGGGTTGCGGCGCTCATCTCGATTTACTGGCCGAGGGAGCCGGTGTACAGCTTCTGGGTCATGTGGCCAGAATGACTAAGCCACTTCTGGCGAACCAGAGCAGCGCACGGAATTGCCATTTACCTTCCCGCCGGAGCGGTACCTATTTATCTACTTGCACTGGCGTGCTTTTGAACTGCTTGGTTGGCAGGAGCAGGGACCGAGCAACGGGAGATCACCCCGTCGCAGGGATTCGAACCGCCAACCTTCTGATCGGCAAGCCCTAGGCTCTGTGGTTTAACCCACAGTGCCACCCACGTCCCTTATGATCACTGTAGCAGACATATAAAGCACGGACAAAAATGCAAATCTAGTGCTTCATTGCAAGCAGTCTAGAGGGCCGATTTCTGCCAGATCAAGTTAAAATCTGTGTTTCAGCGTATTAACATCTTCTACATTTGTCTCTGCACAGCTCCCCAAATTGATCTGCAAGGGCAAAGCAAAAATGACGACCTGCCCTGAGTATGCAAGCGAGACGAGCGCTTGTGGAGACCAGCAGGATCAGTGTGAGAAGCATGAGGTTGTTTTCCGGGAAAGTGGCGATGGGGAAAACCTCTGGGACACCTTTGGGCTTCTGCAGATTGACGTGGGATGCGAAAGCCCCAGGGACCAGTTGGCAGAAAACAAGAATTGGTGTTCGGTATGTACGGTGCAAACGACAGACCTGCATTTTGAAATGAGTCCGTAAAGCTGTGGGGCCACAATAATCCACACAAACAGCAGCTGCTGCCAATATAAATCCAGCCACATGGTTTGAGAGTCTAAGCATTGATGATTGCCAATTTCTTTTTCAAACAAGGGTGATATTTTGGATTTTACCAATGTAAAAAACATTGTAAAATCCATGAATGTTAAAATGATGTGAGATATAAAATAATATGGCATTAGTGAATAAGTTATGACTATGCAATAAGGAACTTAATTGGGAGGAAAGTTTGGAAACAAGACTCATTTAAATATTTTAATAGGGATTGAGATTCGAAAGAGGATAGGGATTTGCTGAATTGGATGGTAAACAGGGATACAAGGAAGGGTGGTGTGGGGAAGTTAAGAAATAGGGTTAAGAAATTTAGAATTTTCAATTAGTTGTTTTGTTCTCTTTTTTTCTTCTCTTTTATATGTATTTTTTACCTTTTTTTGTTTGTTTTCTGTTATATTTGTTGTATGTTTTTCTGTATTTCTCTAAAAAATCCTAATAAAATATCATATATAAAAAACAAACAAACAAGGGTGATATTTTGCTTTCAGAAAGTCTGAAAGGTCGGCAACGTTGTCTCGGCCTGCTGACTTCCTCACTTGCAAGGCAAGACGCATGACACTCTTTAATCCATTTGTTAGCCGCACTTGTTAAGGCAGAGGGCAAGGGTAGAGTAGTGTAGTGGTTAGAGAGTAGCACTAGAACTGAGGAGACTAAGGTGAAAAGCTCCATTCAGCCATCAAGGTCCTTGCATGACCTTGAGGCACTCCCTGCCTCTCAGCCATGCCTACTTTACAGGGTTGTTGTGAGAATAAAATGAAGGACAGGAGAAGGAACTATTGGATATGAACATGGTGGAGGTGGCAGCCACAACTGTAGTAGTTAGCCCCTTTCTTCCCAATGTGAACTGCCGTCGGCGGGCTTGCATAGTTTCCCCTTTATGCTTCTCAGCTGTTGACTCCTTTGTGTGTGAGCCAAGTTGGCGTGAAATGAGGGTAACTGGTGAATATATTGTAAAAATGATATTATCCTAGCAGAACTGAATGATACTTATGTATAATGAACAAATGGAATAAATATCTCAGAGGAATATATAGAAAAAGTTATAAAACAAACTCTGTGATAAAACCAAGACAAGATAAAAAGTACGAGAACGGTTGGAAGTTTATTACAGAAGACTTTATTGGATAAGCCATATAAATAATTGGCGTTTTAACTGATATTCTTTTGTTATTGTTAATTCCATTTTTATTTTTATTTTATTTTATCTTTTATCTTTTTCATTTTTGTGTATAACTCTGTTGTAATCATTTGTAATGTACGACATTATCTTTAATACAAGACAGTATTTTAAATCAATAAAGATGATAAAAAAAGAGGGTAACTGGTGAATAAGGAGGAATTCAGAATTCCTGTTGTTGCCTGCAGTGTGGAGGTGGATATTAAAGAGCCCAATGGCTTGTATATGCACTTCTCTCTAGGTGTGTAAGTACAGATCTTTTTAAAGTGATGTAACACACAGGATAAGGGACGCGGGTGGCGCTGTGGGTTAAACCACAGAGCCTAGGACTTGCTGATCAGAAGGTCGGCGGTTCGAATCCCCGCGACGGGGTGAGCTCCCGTTGCTCGGTCCCTGCTCCTGCCAACCTAGCAGTTCGAAAGCACGTCAAAGTGCAAGTAGATAAATAGGTACCGCTCCAGCAGGAAGGTAAATGGCGTTTCTGTGTGCTGCTATGGTTTGCCAGAAGCGGCTTAGTCATGCTGGCCACATGACCCGGAAGCTGTACGCCGGCTCCCTCAGCCAATAAAGTGAGATGAACGCCGCAACCCCAGAGTCGGTCACGACTGGACCTAATGGTCAGGGGTCCCTTTACCTTTATCTTTACCACACAGGATACCTGCATTGCCAGGGGTTGGACTCAATGACTCTTGTCACCCATTCCAACTCTATAGTTCTATGATTCTTTGTGTCCAAATGTAAACATGATTACATCTAAGTTAAGACTAGGGCTGCAAGCCTTGACACAAGGAGAACAGGCAAGGTCAGTCAAGTACATTATCACCAGATAATGTGCACCAATGGAGCTGTGTATGTTTAGGAGGGGAAAGTTTGGGAGCTTTTAAAAGCACGTACACCATTTTGAATTCCGACAAGACAGTTGTGTTGATGAATGCTCCCCTGAGTAATTTTAGACTTTTCCCTGTTTTCTTTACATTAAGAGAAACGTTTTAAGGAAGCAGAGGCACTGGGAGAAGATAATTTCGGCAAAAAAGAGCAAAAGGAAATACGAGCGAGAGCGGCGCAAAGCTAAGCACACGGAAGGAAAAGGTACAAGCAAAATTGCATTTTCTCTCTCCACATCTCTTAAGACCATAGTATGGGGAGCCATGGGGTTTGGTCACAGCTGATCTCAGGTCCTTCATGAAGTGGGACAAGCCTCCCCAAAAGACAGGAGCAGAACATCTGCTTTGCACTCAGAAGGTTCCGAGTTCTAATCCTGGCATCTCGAGGTAGGACTGTTAAAGGCTGCCGAAAACCCTTGCGAGCTACTGCCAGTCAGTGTGGGCAGCCTGAGTCAGCGTAAGGCAGCTTCCTATGTTCCTGCTAACATTAGCCTTCTCCTGCAATGTGCAGCTGCAAGAGAGTGCTGTGTCTGTTTTAGGGCACACTTTCAGTTCCTGCAGGGCAATGTTGAGGCTTTACAGGCCTGGCTGCTATTCTGCATGAGCTGCGTTTACACGCCAGAAAATGCTCCACCATCTTTTGCAGCGTTCTGGGGTGCTGGGTTTGTGGGCAGAAAACATCAAATGTGGAAAGGCTTCTCTGAAGCTAACAGGCATGAGAACCACTGTCTTAAAATGGTGGTGCTTGATTTAGAGGCGTTGCTTATTTATTCTCTTAAAACCATCTTCCATGGGACTTTTACTCAGAAATCCGTTTATTTTAAGACTCTCTGTGTACATAGATAGTTTTAGATGTGGGAGCCAAGCTTTTTAGATGTGGGATCTGAGGTTGAAGCAATCAACTTGGGATCTCTTAAGGGGCCTTGTTGGCACCCAAATCATTCAAATAAATGGAGTGTGCTTGTGTATCTTGCTCTCACATTCATTCTGGTAAGATGCATAGCTACTGTTCTTCCACCTATGAATATGAACCATGATAATCCTTTCCAAACTCCACTATCAAGCTGTAAAAAAGATCTTAGTACCTAGAAGGCGGGACGCGGGTGGCACTGTAGGTTAAACCACAGAGCCTAGGACTTGCCAATAAGAAGGTCGGCAGTTCGAATCCCCGCGACGGGGTGAGCTCCCATTGCTCGGTCCCTGCTCCTGCCAACCTAGTAGTTTGAAAGCATGTCAAAGTGCAAGTAGATAAATAGGTACCACTCTGGCGGGAAGGTAAATGGCATTTCCATGCGCTGCTCTGGTTCGCCGGAAGCGGCTTAGTCATGCTGGCCACATGACCCGGAAGCTGTATGCCGGCTCCCTCGGCCAATAAAGCGAGATGAGCGCCGCAACCCCAGAGTCGGCCACGACTGGACCTAATGGTCAGGGGTCCCTTTACCTTTACCTTGAAGGCAGGCAAGTAATCTCACTACTCTTTGTGAGATTACTCTTTGTGCAGACAGCCTCTTTGTGCAGGGAGATTTTGACCTGTGAGGACTTTCAAATAGGGCACAATCTCATCAAGGACCTTAATATTCACCAAAATGCTACGTCTGCACGTTTTAATTTGGCTTAGATGTGAGTGACTGGATGTTCTCTCCCACCCCCACCCTCCTCTCACACAATTCTCATATTTGCCTGGGTTTCAGATGCTGTTCTACAGCTCAGCAAACGGGATTTGAAAGTGATTGCCAAAGAGCGCCTTCTGGAAGCCAGGGAATCGGGCCCTCGGCTGTGTATCGATTTGAGCATGACCGCTCACATGACGAAGAAGGTAGTAGCAGTGAATCCTCTCCACCACTTTTTTTTCCATGGCTGGCTTAAGGGTATTGTGGGCCTCTGCTCTTTGGCTGAGTAGCCACCACAGTGGTAGCTCTGGTTACAAACGCTTCAGGTTACGAGCTCTGCTAACCTGGAAGTAGCTGCTCCTGGTTGCGAACGTTGCCCCAGGATGTGAACGAAAATTGTGCGCAGCGGGAGGCCCCATTAGCAAAAGCACACCTCAGGATAAGAATGGTTTCAGTTTAAGTACGGACCTCTGGAACGAATTAAGTTCGTAACCGGAGGTACCACTGTATTGAACACATTACAGGCCACTTGTAAGAGAACAAGGGTGTGTTCAACAACATCACTTGGCAATGTCTCGATTTACCACCGAGAAATGCTGGTGGGGCAGAGGACTGGACCTTTGAATTCTTCCTCATTTTAAAATACAACACTTTGAAAGCTCAGGTGTCAGGTAAGAGTCTTCTCCCTAACACACGAGTTGTCTGTGTGCAAGAGGAAGATTTATTTCTTTTCTTTTCCCCCCAAATTATTTATTAGTTTTCCAAATTGTTACAAAGCAAACCAAATTGCTTTAATTTAATATAATTTATTTTTTAAAAAAATCAGGTTTCCTGCTCCTGTTGCAAACATATCTCCATCATTTCCTCCTGTAGCCACCTCATCTCTTCTTTAATATCCATTTCATCCTTCACTTGTTGTTGTCCGTTCTTACAGCAAGCCATTGTCTCCTCCCCACAAACAGCACCTCTGTTATTTCTTACAAATATAAAATCCATTTCTCGTGTGCAGTGCTTCATAAATCTTGTTGTGTCAGACCTGGTGTGCTGGGAGAATTGAATGGGTCTGTTTTACTAAGCTGGTGAGGGGTAGCTAATTGAGATCAAGAGCTATGTTGAGTTTAACAGCATCCCTTACAGTGGTACCTCGGGTTACAGACTCTTCAGGTTACAGACTCCACTAACCCAGAAATACTATCTCAGGTTAAGAACTTTGCTTCAGGATGAGAACAGAAATCGTGCTCCAGCGGCACAGCAGCAGCAGGAGGCCCCGTTAGCTAAAGTTGTGCTTCAGGTTAAGAACAATTTCAGGTTAAGAACGGACCTCCGGAACAAATTAAGTTCTTAACCCGAGGTACCACTGTATTTTGTACCGAGTGTATGGTGGTTGAGTCAGCCATTTTGGAAAGTACACAAAGTGCTAGGGCAAAAAGGCCCATTGCCAGTTTTCCTGATCGTTTTTCTTTTCTTCCTCTCAAGGAAACAAGCCGGCTTGCTGCTCAGATAAGGCGGCTCTATGGGTCAAACAAGAAAGCTCAAGCCCCCTTCTGGATTTACCTCACAGGCTTTGTGAAAAACAGCCCAATTTACGAAGCATGCCAGAGGATGAATGATGGATTTGCCAGTTATCTTGTAAGTACCATATTTTTCGCTCTATAACACGCACCAGACCATAACACGCACG
The DNA here is from genome assembly GCF_965113315.1 of Podarcis vaucheri. Classification (NCBI taxonomy): domain Eukaryota; kingdom Metazoa; phylum Chordata; class Lepidosauria; order Squamata; family Lacertidae; genus Podarcis; species Podarcis vaucheri. The sequence goes on along the minus strand of NC_138755.1, from coordinate 36,607,196 downwards.
TAGTTTTTAGAGGAGGAAAACAAGAAAAAAAATATTCTAAACGAAATAGTGGATATATGATTTTTGTGGTTCATGCTGTGGCCACAGACGTGTGATCTGACAGTGAGTTTGGAGTAGCCCAATGCAAAAATCCTGAGGATCCATGTGGATCCATGCTTTGTAACCACTGAGGAGGGAAGGAAAGGGAACCATGGATCCTCTGCTCACGACTGCAGCAGATCCCCCCCGCCACCCGCAGGCATTCGCTCCATAACACGCACAGAAATTTCCCCTTACTTTCTAGGAGGAAAAAAGTGAGCGTTATGGTGCAAAAAGATGGTATATCCCCCTCCTGCCTTCAAGAAATAAAGTCAGTGACATTTTGAAGAGCAAACAAAGCCATTTCTTGCTGGAAGAACCAAGAATGTTGAGGTGATTAATCCTGGATATGTCCTTACTTTCTAGAGTTGCTCAACGTTGAAGCTGTGGATAAATGCTAATTTCATTCTCTGGATTTGTATTTGCCAGCTTGATTAAATGCTAATTTCATTAAATTCTCTGGATTTGTAATTGCCATTTGCTTATTATTTAGCAGACCTTGGGAAAACAAATACCCGCAGGCTAGAATTAGGCCAGAGATGGCCTTTTGTTTCCAAAAGATGTCTGCCGACTGCCTTTTAAAAAATTCAATCCCATACACATGGGTTATATTGTTTTACTATTTTTCAGATGGATGTTACTCCAGAAAGTTACCTTGACCTGTTTCCTTTAGAAAGAATTGTGTACCTCACTCCAGACTCCGAGAACGGTATGGCTTTGCAGCTTCGGCATGAAAGATTTCTGTTAAAGCTTTAGATTCTTTTAAATGAATAAGTTCTTGCCTTGGGGATTTAGGTTTCAAGTCATCCTGGCCAAACTTGTCTCCAGCCTTTTGCTTGTCTTAGGCGGTAATATTCAACTCTCAAATTTGCATCTTCTTTCAGCTTCCTCTCAAACCATCAGCGTAAGGCAATGCTTTGTGATGATAGTGCTGGACGAGCCGTCCGCATATCCTATCCTAAGCAACAAATCTTAGATTTGGTTCTTGGTCAGAACAAATGGTGGCAAATGAGAGATATCTCTGCAGCATTAAGTGGGCCTCTGTATTCTCAGATTCAGGTCTTTTTCTAAATTTGGAGTCAGGGATCAACTTCACTTTGGGGTGGGTGAAACAGATCCCAGGCTCTCTACAGATGTTTTTGGCCGTGCTGGCTGGTGGCTTGAGGGGAGTTGGAGCCCTAACCACATCTGGAGCTTCCACCGCACTCTGGTGATAGTACGCAGTTCTGCCTATGTGCTCATTGCCAACAGAAATACAAGCAAACCTCTTATGCGAAGCGTGGAGAAAGTGATTATCCTGAATGGGGGTCAGCAAACGTTTTCAGCAGGGGGCCGGTCCACTGTCCCTCAGACCTTGTGGGGGGCTGGATTATATTTGGAGGGGGCGGGCGGAAATGAAGGAATTCCTATGCCCCACAAATAACCCAGAGATGCATTTTAAATAAAAGGACACATTGTACTCATGTAAAAACACCAGGCAGGCCCCACAAATAACCCAGAGATGCATGTTAAATAAAAGCACACATTCTACTCATGTGAAACCACATTGATTTGCAGACCATCCGCAGGCTGGATTTAGAAGGCAATTGGGCCGGATCCGGCCCCTGGGCCTTAGTTTGCCTACTCATGATCTTGAATGACGGAATACTGAGTGGTATAGTTTTTGTAAAATATGCAGGGATTCATGATATGTAAAATGAACCATGGAAAGAGAAGAAGGGAAGTCATTGATATCTTAAGGATGTAAAATGAGTATTTTTAAATTGTACAGTGGTGCCCCGCAAGACGAATGCCTCTCAAGATGGAAAACTTGCTAGACGAAAGAGTTTTCCGTTTTGGAGGTGCTTCGCAAAACAAATTTCCTATGGGCTTGCTTTGCAAGACGACAATGTCTTGCGAGTTCCTGCTGGTTTTTTCCCCTCCCCCCTTTTTCTAAGCCGCTAAGCCGCTTATCAGCTGATCCGATCAGCAGATAAGCCACTAATAGCGCTAATCCGCTAATCCGTCAATGGGCTTGCTTCGCAAGACGAAGAGAATCACAGAACGGATTCTTTTCGTCTTGCGAGGCACCACTGTATATCGGAAAATTTAATAAAAATAATATGTAAAAGAGAGAGAGGGAAAGTGATTATCTTCTGCAGCAAACTTCGCATGGACACCTCAGATTTCCAGAGAGCTTGTTAGCTTACTTATGGATCAGCTTCACGTGTCTGGAATGACACGTTTTTGTCTCTCTGTGTCAGTCAGTAGAGCATGAGACAATTTCAGGGTTGTGGGTTCAAGCCCCAAAAGATCCCAAAAGATCCCTGCATTGCAGGGGGTTAGACTAGATGGCCCTCGTGGTCCCTTCCAACTCTGATTGAAAAGTAGTGCTGTATCCACAGTTGCCTGGCAGAATAGAATTTTTTTCAGCAGGCATTTAGAAGCTGGCACAGAAGACGCCTGCTGAATCTCTAGTTGCAGAGAGTTTTATTTTATTTTATTTTCATTTTTTTTATTGGTTTTCACAACATTATAAACAAACAAACACAAATCATAGCCTTATTAAAAATTACACTTATTAACATTGTTAAATGACTTCCTCGCTTCCCCTTGGTTGAATTTCATTGCACGTCCTTTTAACGGTTTTCCAAATCACAGTTCTTAAAAAAAATTAACTTAAACATTAACATCCTTAGATCTTCACATTATGAAATTAAACATATTAATTCATCACTTAACTTAAATAAAATCCTAAGCCAATTAAGTATCTGCAAGCTGTTTTCAGTTAATTTAACGTAACATATTTAACTAAGTAATCATTAAATTTGATCCAATCTTCCTGATACTCCTCCTCCTTCTGGTTGTGGACTCTTCCGGTTAGGTTGGCTAGCTCTGAAAAATCCATCATCTTCACCTGCCATTCTTCCATTGTTGGTAGTTCTTGGGTTTTCCACTTTTTAGCTAACAAAATAGGAGCCGCAGTCGTGGCGGCAGTTGTAGTTGCAGAGAGTTTTAAGGAGAGTTTGGATGGCCATCTATCACAGATGATTTACTTGAGATTCCTGCTTTGCAGGAGTTGGACTAAATGACCATCAGGGTCCCTTCCAGCTATTGTTGTTGTTGTTTAGTCGTTTAGTCGTGTCCAAGTCTTCGTGACCCCATGGACCAGAGCACGCCAGGCACTCCTGTCTTCCACTGCCTCCCGCAGTTTGGTCAAACTCATGCTGGGAGCTTCGAGAACACTGTCCAACCATCTCGTCCTCTGTCGTCCCCTTCTCCTTGTGCCCTCCATCTTTCCCATCATCAGGGTCTTTTCCAGGGAGTCTTCTCTTCTCATGAAGTGGCCAAAGTATTGGAGCCTCAGCTTCACGATCTGTCCTTCCAGTGAGCACTCAGGGCTGATTTCCTTCAGAATGGAGAGGTTTGATCTTCTTGCAGTCCATGGGACTCTCAAGAGTCTCCTCCAGCACCATAATTCAAAAGCATCAATTCCAGCTATACAATTCTATAATGTTTCTGTTGCCATTCTAATGCTGTCATATAAATGTGTCCCTGTTTTTTTGTTTACACACATGCTCATGTTTCTTTTTTGCACTCCAGCTCTCGAAGAAGTTGACCCGCAAAAAGTGTACATCCTTGGAGGTTTGGTGGATGAAAGCATCAAAAAGGCAAGTGCGTTGCACACAATATAAGCTATGCTTTTGATGGAAACTTCCGCACGTTTTCAACTTTGAACATTAGTCATGTTGCGGCTTAGGCCCGTGCTTCGGTGTCCTCTCATAGTAAAAAAGTTCCCGTACCTTTTCAGGCAGTTGTTGGGAAGAGGAAATTTCAGCAAGTGCAGCTTTCTTCACCTTTCCACAACACTGTATTCCGGTTCTTGCTGCTAGAATAAAATTATTAGGGTGTCCAGATGCAGCTCTGTTCCTTTTAAAACTAGTGAACGCTCTGTGGGGTGGCTGTAGCAGCAGTTGAGTCTTTGTGTATAAATTTATTAAGTTTTCTGTTTTACAATTTAAAATACTCATTTTACATCCTTAAGATGTCAATGACATCCCTTCTTCCCTTTCCATGGTTCATTTTACATATCGTAAATCCCTGCATATTTTACAAAAAACTATGCCATTCAGTATTCCATTACAGTGGTACCTCGGGTTAAGTACTTAATTCGTTCCGCAGGTCTGTACTTAACCTGAAACTGTTCTTAACCTGAAGCACCACTTTAGCTAATGGGGCCTCCCACTGCTGCCACGCCACCGGAGCACGATTTCTGTTCTCATCCTGAAGCAAAGTTTTTAACCTGAAGCACTATTTCTGGGTTAACGGAGTCTGTAACTTGAAGCGTATGTAACCTGAAGCTTATGTAACCCGAAGTACCACTGTATTACATCCACCCAAACTTACTTGCACTGCTTAATTTATCTTAATGCTGCCACGTTTTCAGCTGTACAGTGGTACCTCGTTTTTTGAGTGTCTCTGAAGCTGAACGTTTCGGTTTTCAAATGCTGAAAACCCGAAAGTAAATGCTTCCGTTTTAAAACGAACGCACCTCGGAAGTCAAATGGCTTCTGCGGCGTTTCCCCCCCAATTTTCTCCACTGATTTTGCAACTGCCCTTTGCGCTTCGGTTGCCGAATGTTTCGGAAGTTGAACGGTCTTCTGGAACAGATTACGTTGTACAACTGAGGTACCACTGTACACAATTATTTCCCGTATATTCAATAACCGTTTTTCTGTCTTCTTTAAATGTATGTTCTTATTGTTCTCAACTCAGCTGTTGAATTGCAGCTCATTCACAGGCTCCTGGTGAGACAGACCCCAAGGGACCATTTGTGTGACTTTTCTTTTATATATATATTTACAGAGACTCACCTTCCAAAGAGCCCGGGAAGAACATCTGCAAACAGCGCGGCTGCCAATTCAAGAGTACATGGTAAAGAACGTCAATGCAAAGAATTATCACTCCACAACATTGGCCATCAATCAAGGTGAGGTTGCAGTGTTTGCTGGAAGTTTGTTAGAATTCCTGATCCATGATTGTAGTCATAGGATTGTTGTCTTTCACATGACAGTATTTGTTTTGACTCCACAGAGTGGGAAGTGACGAAGACAGGATGTTTGTGTTACTGTGTTCCGTGAAGTGGGACTATTGTCCTTTGTTCTTTTTCCCTTTGCTGTCTGATGCTATAGAGAGAGGGAGCCATGTTGCAGTGCTCCGTGTGTGTTTATATGTAAATAAAGTAGATTAGCCAAAATGCTGAGTTGCTGAGGTCTGTCACGCAAGCTGCGAAGACTCTGCGGATCCCTAAGTGTGCCGATGTCTGTTGGCATCGGTCGCTGTGATGTTCGGGTAGAAGAAAGCTCTTGAAGCTCCCAAACAAATGACCAGGAGGGAAAGAACATGCCAGTTGGGCATGTGTCTCTATCAGGGTCCTACTCAAGCGTAGGCTGAACTCCTGACAAGAATGCATCCCATAGGTGATGCGCTGCCAGCAGTTTTCAAATGCAACCTGCAGCTGCTGTTTGTTCCGTTAAATGGGAGGGTAGCATAAAGTATTTCCCCCTCTTTTTGCGCTGGGACACCATAATGACGCTGTCTGCTCGGGTCCCAATGCAATGGTCTTATTAATGTTGCTTTATGTAGTGCTCGGTGGAAGCTGGTCCATTGATATAATCCCATATCTTAAACCATTATTTATCCTGATATAATTTCCTGTTGTCCCCGATAACTGTTGAAGATCTATAAGATTATACTGGAATTTTGTGTAATGGAGTATATGATAAAGTACACTTAGGACGTAGGAGAAATAGGCCTTTATCAGTTTGGGGAGGATTTCTGGGGGCGTTTTTCAATATGATGTTGGAGATCTTCTAAACCTTCTATCTATATGATATTGCTTCATTTATTTTGAACAAAGGAAACAATAATTATAATCCCTGTTGCTAGAAATGTAATTGGAAGGGAGGTTTGGGGTTTGATTTCAACCCCAAATATCGGGAAATTTCTACAGTTTCTACAATTTTTTATATATGCTGTAAGCCACTCAGAGTGGCTGGGGAAACTCAGCCAGATTGGTGGGGTATAAATATTAAAATGATGATGATGATGATGAACGGGTTAGTGCCCTACCAACCTTAGGCTGCCATCAAACCTAGTTGTCTGCCTTATTACTTCCAACAGCTATGGCTCCCCCTGGTGTTGGTCTTCCAGCCTTATACCCTACCCTTCCCAGTGGGTACCAGCCCGGTCTTGTGAAGAATGGGGAGTTTGAGAAGCAGGGAAGGGAGGAAAACTTTAGATGAAATAGATAGTCTCCCATTGTGGTTAGGCTGGTAGAACCAAGAGCATTCTAGAGCTCTTATGTGGTTTGTTTTCTTGGCCCATTTTCACAACCAAATGGCCGCCTGCACCTATACTAAAATGAGGGGCATAATTCAGCCAAAGTTAAACAACTTCAGGCACTGTTGATTTTACTAGGACACAGTTGAGCCTGTGCCTGACACTTCCGTTGAAATTGACAAGTCTTGCTTACAGCAATGCTTATACCCCTTGCACATTTTAAGCTTGTGACAATTTTGGTGTCTGGGACTGAAGAATATCCATTTTGCTGTCTCTCACTTGTTCCTCAGGTTGCACTGTTATAAAAGGTACTGTGTAACTCGATAGTATGAGGACTACTGAGCTAGCTATGTGTTCATGTAGCATTAGATTTCAGCTAATTCTCTATATCAGAGATTTTAGGAGACTCGTAGAGAATTAGCTGACTCCCTGGAAAAGACCCTGATGTTGGGAAAGGTTGAGGGCACAAGGAGAAGGGGACGACAGAGGACGAGATGGTTGGACAGTGTTCTCGAAGCTACAAACATGAGTTTGACCAAACTGCAGGAGGCAGTGGAAGACAGGAGTGCCTGGCGTGCTCTGGTCCATGGGGTCACGAAGAGTCGGACACGACTAAACGACTAAACAACAACAACAACAACGCTCCATGAACACATAGCTAGCTCAGTAGTCCTCATACTGTCAAGTTACACAGTACCTTTTATAGCAGTGCAACCTGAGGAACAAGTGAGAGACAGCAAAATGGATATTCTTCAATCCCAAACACCAAAATTGTCACAAGCTTAAAATGTGCAAAGGGTATAAGCATTGCTGTAAGCAATGGGGAGGTTTCCATAAACAAGACGTTCCAGCTGCTCTGCCGCCTGATAATAATAAAAAAATTCTGCAATCTCACAATTGTCTCCCACCTTTCATCCAGTTCCCACTAATCCCTATAATAATCACATGTGTTTCTCTCAGTGCTTGATGCCTTGTCAACTTTCTACGAGACCAAGAGCTGGGAAGAAGCCCTCAAGGCTGCAGTTTCTCCTGGAAAAGGATATGTTCTTCGAGACCCAGCACAGGGAAGCGAGGAATCGGCATGCAAAAGCGGGAGAGAAGTTGATAATGAGGCAGCTAGGTTAGAACCTGTCTTCAGTGACCTTCACCTGCTGAACTGATCCCCACATCTCTGGAGCCAATCCGTTGTGGGGCTAAACAGTTGCTTGTTCTTGTTGAATCTGTGTTAGGAGATGGGGTTAAAATACCCTTGACCTTCTTTAATATTGTTGTTAGCGACCAATGGCGAGAACATTTTTTCCTTGGGTAAACAGGGCATTTGTTCTGAGAGCTGCTGCTTTTTTTGTTAGTGGTAAAGTGTTTAATCAATTTATTTAATAAAAAGCAAGTGTCCCAAAGCTTGGTTGCGTGGACACCGTTTACATAGCGCTGCGTACGGGGTGGCCTTGGGCTCAGTTTGCGGAATTCTTGATGGGAGAACGTGCGGTGGCGGCTTTGCATCCCTTCCTCTACTTTGCGTGCAGTGACCATGGGAGATGTTGAGAAGGGCAAGAAGATCTTTGTCCAGAAGTGTTCGCAGTGCCACACAGTTGAAAAGGGAGGCAAGCACAAGACTGGCCCTAACCTTCATGGTCTTTTTGGCTAAAAGACTGGTCAGGCCGAAGGTTTCTCTTACACAGAAGCCAACAAAAGCAAAGGTATAACCTGGGGAGAAGATACACTGATGGTTTACTTGGAAAACCCCAAGAAGTATGTTCCAGGAACCAAGATGATATTTGCTGGCATTAAGAAGAAGGGGGAGAGGGCAGATTTAATAGCATACCTTAAGGAGGCCACTTCTAACTAATGGCTTCTGCTGCCTTATTTACCGTATTTTTCGCCCTATAGGACGCACTTTTCCCCATCCAAAAATGAAGGGGAAATCTGTGTGCGTCCTATGGGGCGAATGCAGGCTTTCGCTGAAGCTTGGAGAGCGAGAGGGGTCGGTGCGCAGCCTGCGGATAGCAGCCTGCTTGCCCGGAGCGCGGGGTGCACTGAAGCAGAGTGCCCCACACTCCGGGAAGCTATCCGTAGCCTGGGGAGCCCTCCGGGAGTTCCCGCAGGGCTCCCTAGGCTGCGGATAGCAGCCTGCTTCACAGAGCGCGGGGCGCACTGAAGCAGAGCACCCCGCACTTCGGGCAGACATCGGGCAGCCCCACAAGCTCGGGGGACAGCGGGGAGGCGCAGCGCCGCCATCCCGCTGTTCCTCAACCTGGTTTGGAGGCTGGCGCTGGGGAGAAGCGCGCTTCTCCCCAGCGCCAGCCCCACAAGCTCGGGGGACAGCGGGGAGGCGCAGTGCCACCATCCCGCTGTTCCCCGACTTGGTTTGGATTCCCCGACCTGGATTCCCAATTGAAGTGCAGAGTGTTTTAGGATGGGGACATTCGCAGGGAAACGAAAATGCTTGTTTACAAAGCTATTGTACTAGCAACCTTACTGTATGCTTGTGAAACGTGGACCACTTATAAGGCCATCTCCAGCTCCTCGACCCAGTCAATTTAATATCAGTTTACGATGGAGTGGAAGGTTCGCAGGCTAGGAAGGACTTGCTCACAAATTTATTGACAGCTGCACCAATTATGATAGCTAGGAAGTGGAAGGAGCAAGCAGAATATAAAATGGAAGAATAGTATAAAGAGGCGTGGGATATCGCTATTAATGACAAATTAACATGTGCCATTAAGGTAAGAAGGGGAAGATGCAGGAGAAGTTATTTTGAGAAGATATGGAGGGTGTTTGTAGAATTTGTACTGTTAAAACGGAAAGGGGTCAAACCATCGCAAGAGGTGTTGAAATTTTGGGAGATTGGATAGTTAAAGTGGAATAGTTTCGGTGATGGGGTGCACATTTTTATTTATGATTTATTATTTTGTCAAAAAAGAAGAAAATAAAAGAAAGTCATTCTGTTGAGACAGCACCATGAGTCAGGTGTTCAAATAACATTTTAATATCGAGTAAAGATCTGTTTTCCTTAAAATCAGTGCCATCAGCTCAGCTGGTTAGGGTGTCATGCTGATAACGCCAAGGTTGCAGGTTCCAAAAGGGACAGCTGCATATTTATGCATTGCAAGGGTTGATGATCCCACGGGTCCCTTCCAGCTCTGATTCTTTGAGTACCACTTTATTTTTTTACTATATTAATTTTGTGCCTGGGGCTCACTTGCATCCTTCCTTGCCTGTCTATCATGAGTCTGGATTCCCCAAATCTCTTGGTTCTGCTTCCTTGCAAGATGTTTAATGAGGTTTCCACCAGAGACCTGGTTGGTTTCTAGTGAACAGTGATTGTTTAAAAGTTAGGGGTAGCCAACGTGTTGCCCTTTAGATGTTCTGTACTACAACGCCCATCATCCCTGACCATCGGCCATGCCGGGATGTCGTATTCCAAAGCATCCGGAGGCAATTTCACTCACTGATTATCCTGCTTGGGGGAACCCCTGTAGCCTCATGTCACCCGCAATCCATCACGTGGGTACCAAATTCAAGCTCTTGTGGCTACTGCCAAAGTACCCTACAATTTTGAGACCCTAAATGTAGCTTTTGGATGGGGTGTGTGTGCTTATTTGCTTTTAAAATAAACTGTTTCTGGTGAGCGCTGACCGATTGGAACTCAGACGAAGGAAGCTCTATGACAAAACTAACTGGTTTATTGTGGCAGGAACTTTGAGAAGACAACAGCTCAATCCAAACGAGATGCATGAAGTAGACAAGAGTACATACACCGGAGGTCTGACAGATGAAAAGCCAGCAAGGGGGGGGGCGCCCCTCTATAAGTGCAGCTAATTGTTTGTGGAAAGGTAACAAGCAGTGGACAGATTCTGCTTCTTGGGTAACTACCTTTATGCCGCTTTCAGAATACTGGCTGCTAATGAAAACCATTTCCCAAGGAAATTCCAAGGACGCTCGGGTTGCGAACGTGATCCATGCGGGATGCACATTCACAACCCGCGTCTGTGCATGCGCAGGTTGTGATTCAGTGCTTCTGCGCATGCGCAAAGCATGATTTAGCGCTTCTGCGCATGCACAGCTGCCGAAACCCAGAAGTAACCCGTTCCGTACTTCTGGGTTTTGGCAGTCCGCAACCCAAAAAAACGCAACCTGAAGCGGCTGTAACCCGAGGTATGACTGTACTGAAATCCAATGAGGAGGCAGGTCCATCATGACAGCTCCTCCCTGTGGTACTGAAGCAAGTGGTTATAAGCAAAGGAAAGCATCTCACAACACTTCCTGTGAGGCAGGAAGTGTGCGCCATCAACTTTCTGGATCACTGGCCGTCAGCCATGTCCATGGACAGGCCACTGCTGGGGAGCCATTAAGTCAAGGGTGGCTAACCTGGACTACAACTCCCATCATCCCTGCCCAGTGGCCATGGCTGGGGTTGATGGGCATTGGCACAGGTGCTGGGTTGCTTCAAAGACTGAGAGGGCCTGGCAGGCATGTGTGATGTTGTGTGTGTCTCGCGAGGCCGGTGCAGCCTTCTGCTAGGGCATGTTGGTCTAGCGCAGGGATGTCCAACAGGTCGGTCACAATCTACTGGTAGATCCCTGGGAGGTTTTGGTAGATCACGGTTGATCGCTGGGTCCCTTTCCTTAGCATTGGTGAAAGAGAATCCGCCCCACCCTCCATTGTTGCACGATCTGCAGAACGGAAGAGGGAGTTTACTCAGTGGGGCTCTTTGTTTCCCCAGCGATCTGTTGATGAGTGGCTGATCCCCTTTCTCTCTTGAGCTTAGGCGTGAATCCTCAAAAACCAGGGCTTTCCTGCCTAAAACAAGCTCAACTACTTTGACCCGAACCCCCAGAAAGGGGGTAGATTACTGCCAGTTTTTAATTCTGTGAGTAGATCACAGTCTCTTGTGAGTTGGCCACCCCTGGTCTAGCGGAAGGCTGCACTGACCTTCACAGTGTCGGGAGCTCCTGTGCAGTTCGGTACGACCTCACGCCTGCACACTGGTCCCCACGGCATTTCCCAACACTGCGCACACTGCTGCAGCCTCCTGCTGGGCCACGCAGCACCGGGAGATGCCCCGGGGACCAGTGCGCTTGGCGTGAGGTCGCACCAAACCGCACAGCATCTCCCGACACCGCCACACCTGTGGGAAGGCCCAATGGGGCCTGCCACAGGCTGTGGAATATTGAACTTTTTTTGGGGGGGGCCAGCTGCCCAAGATGGCACCCCTGGGCGATGGGAGTCCAATAGGTACAATGAGGCACTCTGTCCCCTGCACTGGAGCCACTTGGATTAGATAATTATCTGCTCTGTGTGTTGTTTTGTTTGAAAATCCACTCCAGTCTGCATTGCTTAAGCATGAGGAGCCCTGATTTTCACCCAAGCGCACTGAATCGTCTGATGCGCTTCCCTCAACCTTGGCTGATATCTGTGCAGGTTGGCACACCCAAACTATAACTTTAGAATGTTCTCAGTACTTCAGTCCGGGCGACAGACAGCACTCTCTCTCAGCTATTATGGGCTAGCGGCAAATTGACACTGGAGACTACATGCATATAACTGCAGTTGTTTACAACCTGAGTCACGCAATAGAGACAAATCTCTTGTGTTCTTTACCTGTGGCACACTGGGGGGGGGGGGAGCAAGTTGGACATGCACCAAAATACTATTCTGCATGAAGGCTGAGCAATCCTGCCAAGTTAACTCATTTAAGCACCGAGCATTGATATCTGTTAGAGAGGGGGACTGTTCAATTGCTTGCTTCAGTCCAGCTGTTACATATCAGCTTGTCTTTACTGGGAAGAGGGCTTTTAAGGGCAGACACTTGGCTAGGTCGTTCCCCGTTGAAAGTTGGACAGCCACCTGTGCAAAATCCTCCCATCTCATACACAAGGCGAGGCCCTGAATCGTTGCATGAGGCAGAAGAGGGCTGCACTGAGGGCAGTATACTGGCACACAAGGAGTCTTATGCTCAATTGGGGATAGCCCCTCTCCCAGGCTTGCTGTGCCGCTTGGACAAACTGGCGATAGCTGTACGCGACATCTCTCAGGTTGACCGCGAGGTCTTTGTGCCTCTTGCTGCAAAGGCCACAGTTTGTGAACTGAAAGCACACTTCGGTCAGCCGGAGAAGGTTCTGGAAGGTCTCCCGAATGGCGTTTTGCGTCTCCGAGGAAGGCCCGTGCGTTTTGATAACTTTCTGGCAACTGGACATCAGCCTTTGCGATTCTGTGTGCAAGGTGTTCTTGTTTTCTGAAAAATGGGCCAAACATTTATCCCGAGGGTGCTTTATTCTGCTTCCCCCAAACTGCCGCAAAATTCCCTGTAGGTCTATAATATTATCTAGCAACTGGTGGAAGTCAAAAGCTGAGGCACACGTTCTATCCTTTAAACAGCTCAGCACTTGAATGTGAGAGTCTGGAAGCAAGGCGTGCTTTCTGCAGTCTTTGGGGTTACCATTCACGTAGTTATGCTCTAGAATAAATCTCGTGGAGTTAAAATCTAAAGACGGCGAACTTCTAGTTGTTGGTGGGGTTGTTAACGGCTCCTCAGAAGGACTACGTGCAACTGGGCTGGCGAATTCTAATTCTGCCTCGTCTAGTCCATGGAAACAACTTGCATAAGTCAACCGGCAACTGCACCTGTCTGTTTTATGCTTTGGCGAGAATGACTCTGCGGTGTTCACTGCAGGTGGAGACTCTGTGGTCTTAGAGCTCACTGGTCCTTTAGCATCATCTCTTGAGTTACCAGAACACAAAAAGGACAACTCTGAAATACCGCTTTCCTCACTGAGCCTCGTAGACTTACATGGATTGTCATGCGAAAAGCCATCCACTCCATCTGAAATGCCAGCTTTCCCCTGCTCCACACTCTGCTCTGTAGGGACAACTAGGCGACTGGGAAGTTTATTTTTACAATCCACATGGGAGGCATCATTTGTGAGCGCTCTCTCCTCTGGCTTCTGGTCACCAGCAAGCTCTGAAGACCTATCCAGAGGAGGAGTCATGGTTGACGACGACCATTGACTTGGGACATCATCGTTTAAAGAGACCTGATCTGCAACCAGGTCACTTTGGCCAACAATTCTCTGGTGCTTGTCATCTACCTTCTGCTGTGTTTCTCTTTGACCTCCCACTGAACTAAAGCCAAGCTGAGAGTGGTGTGTCTTGATCCCTGAAGCACCATCACACTTGGAAAGGAGCTCATTTGCTTTGGAGAAACCCAGCCGTTTGGCATCTTCAGATGTTGCTACAGAGCCTTCACTCAGCGTTTTGCTGGTGTCTTCTTGGAGCAGTAAGTTTCCGGGAGGTGCCTGGCTTGAGCCACGTGAGGCCAGGTCACCTTTGACTCTTTTGCAGGGACCTAACACAAGCTGTTCGTATTTCTCCACCTTCTCAGCAGGAAGGAGATCCTGTTCCGAGGTTGGCACGCGAGGTGACACTTTCCCTTGGTAGCTGTTCAGAGACCCGGAGGGTTTGGTAGTGGTGTGTATTATCTCCTCAATCAATACATAGCTGACTCCTCCTGCTTCACGTGAGACTTTTGCTGTCCCTGCTGCACTGCCAGATATTTTCTTTCCTCCAGAGACACAATGGTCCTGAACTCGGCTAGCTGTTTCTGGAAGACCTTCTGGTTTTTCTTTGTAAGTGGTGTCAAGGTCGTGAAAGGAGATTTCTGACACAGCTAAACCACCGTCTTGCTTCACTGTGGAGAAAGAGCTACGGGCGAAGTCTGAACTCTCTATCCCTTCCTGAGCACCCTGGAGACGAATGGCCAAGACAGGACACACAACTGAATCGGTTAATGACTTGGTTTCTAGTGAATCGGGCTCCATCTCCATCAAGACAGGTGTATTTTTGGCTATCTGAGCTATCTGTTCGACCTCAAGGAGAGCAGAATCTCTCTCAGGGTCCCTCAAGGAGGCCACAACGGGTGAGGAGGAAAGACCTGAAGTCCCAGGTTCTCCTTCATAGGACAACTGATCAATGTTTTCCAGGGACTCAGTTGGAGCTTGTGGGAAAGTAACTTGGGAGGTGTAATTCGTCTCCAGGAAAGACCTCCTCTTTCTCAGGCTGCTGTTGCCACACCTTGGTTCCTTTTCTGGCCTGTGTTTTGTCCTCCTGCTTTGCCTTGATGGAACATTTTCACCCGAGCTGCAGCTGGAAGACACTTTCAGGGTGCTGCAGTCTTGTACATTTGGCAGGACCGGGCCTGCAGAACCTAAAAATAAGGAAGAGACTATCAGTGTGAATAAAGAAATGTTATTTTAAAAAAATATTATGAGGATAAATGATCTGTTCGTTTAAAACCAGTGGCTATTGATACCTCAGTGTTTGCACTACCAGTTTTTAAGGCTTTGTAAACTGCTTAGATGTCTACTTTGGCATTAAGCGATATACAGTGGTACCTCGAGTTACAGACACTTCAGGTTACAGGTGCTTCAGGTTACAGACTCCGCTAAGCCAGAAATAGTACCTCGGGTTAAGAACTTTGCTTCAGGATGAGAACAGAAATTGTGCTCCGGTGGCGCGGCGGCAGGCCCCATTAGCTAAAGTGGTGCTTCAGGTTAAGAACAGTTTCAGGTTAAGAACAGACCTGCAGAACGAATTAAGTTCTTAACCCGAGGTACCACTGTACATGCATGCATACATAAATACTTGCCTGAAACACTTCACAAATGTGAAAGCACAATATTTATGTTAAGAATTATTATTTGCAACCCACTACTATCCTTGCTGGAGACGCGGGTGGTGCTGTGGGTTAAACCACAGAGCCTAGGACTTGCCGATCAGAAGGTCGGCGGTTCGAATCCCCACGACGGGGTGAGCTCCTGTTGCTTGGTCCCTGCTCATGCCAACCTAGCAGTTCGAAAGCAAGTCCTAGGCTCTGTTTGTAAAAGTAAAGCGACAGTTCAGTGCAATCTGTCAATCAATCCATCAACTGATCATGACCCCCCACCCCGGGGAATCCCTTTGGCCTCACCTGCTTGCGCCTCTGCCTGTGCCACCCTTTCGGCTGCGTCGTAGAATTCCTCGTCTGAGCTGGCATCTCCAAAGCCGGGGGGCGGAGCCAAGATAAAGCCCCGCATGCCACCTCCGCAGAGCCCCTCGTCTCCCTCGGGGCCGTTCAAAGAGCCACCCTCTGGGCTGTCGCTCTGGGCGGTCTTCTCTCCGCTGCTGGCCGGGGAAATGTTGGCACAAAGGCTGTAGTACTCCATGATGTTGCTCTCCGACAGCTTGGACTCCAGAGCAGAAGCAGCCAGCTCACTTTCCCTTCGGAATTCTCCGTCCGGCTGTGCAAGCGGCTGGGGTGGCAGGAGGAAGGAGAACACAGACTCCTGCGCCACTCGGTTTCCCTCTTCTCTGTCTGTACCCAAGAAGGCCTTGCCGTTGCCCATCAGTTCCTGAAGGGTGGGGGCATACAGGTGGAAAAACTCTGGCTTGCTCGAGGAGCACGTTTCCAAATCGTCCTCCTCGAGGGCGTCCAGAGAGTCGCTTGAACCGCTGGTCTTCATCCCCCGACTCTCTGTGTTGGCCGAGTCAGAGGCTTCCGACAAGCTGTCGTTTGTGTTGTCGTACCCGTTGCAGAAGTTCGTTCCTTTGCCCTCCGGATCTTTCCTTTCTTGCTGCAGCGCCTCCTGCTCTCCTTCGTCCTCAGGCAGGGGGCTGGTGCAGTTGTGCCGGGGCGACTGCGTGTCTGAAAAACGGTCCAAGGAGGAATCCGGCTCAGACGACTCTTCGGAATCACTGCCGGTCCTTGACTCATACCCTGCCAAGCAAGAGATGGAAATAAGGGCTTGTTTCAAAGCATCGCAAGAGGTGTTGAAATTTTGGGAGGTTGGATAGTTACAATGGAATGGTCTTGGTGGGGGGGGGGTTTACACATTTTTATTCTTAGTTATTTATGATTACAGGGGTACCTTGGTTCCCAAACGCCTTGGTTCCCAAACGCCAGAAACCCAGAAGTAAGTGTTCCGGTTTTCAAACGTTTTGCGGAAGCCAAACATCCCTTCACCCCCCGTGAAGCTGTCAGCTATTGTTTCCAGGGCGCCTGCACCAATCAGAAGCTGCGCCTTGGTTTTCGAACATTTCGGAAGTCAAACAGACCATGGAACGGATTAAGTTTGGCGCTTTTGTATTTTGCCGATTTGATCAGCACAAGGCATGCAAGCTCCACCCCCCGTCGTTCTTAGACTCCTTATTGGGTGAGCAACGCAGCCAAGCAACACAGTTGGAGCCTCCCTCCTCCCTGGCTGGCAGGCAGGGAGGGAGAGGAGCTGCTTCCTTTGAAACCCGGGAAATTTACGGGACATCATCAATAAGGGACAGCAGTGGGACACAGCGCTGGGATAAGGGACTTTCCCACCAAATAAGGGACAGTTGACAGCTATGATGGGGTGGGTGCTGCTTTGCCCTGCTCCTGGCTGCATACCGTGAGGTCGTGAATATAAGCCGCACTTCAACTTTTCATGGTTGGAATTTGGGGGGAAAGTGAGGCTTATATTCAGGCCAATACGGTACCTTGGTTCTTGGGACTGTAAGAGTCTTCCTAACTGTTTGGTCACTGCTCTCGGGTTCTTTTTACCTTCCTCGGCGGAGATACGATGCACGGGAGGCTTTTTCTCCCCCCAGACGAATATGGAACTGCTCGAATCGACAAACAGCCTGCAGTAGCCGTGGATGAGACAAGCCAGGTCTTTGGCGTTGTTCGTTTCCAGCAGCAGAGTCAGCAGCTTGAAGGAGGGGAAGAAAAAGAGAGCTGAAGGCATCTGCACAAACCCTCACCCACACTAAGAAACCTTCTTTTCCTGTGCCACCTTTTCCACGCATGAAATGCTCGTGTACATGTTACGACTCCATGCGTGGTGAGTGTGTCCACACACGTTGTCTATGTACACTCACACGTGTGGCCCAAGGAGGAAGAAATGCAACGGGCATTTATTATGGTTTGCAAAACAAAAGGAGAAGGTGCCCTCAATCTGGTTCCAGCTTCTGGTTTGTTCATACTGTGAACAAAATATACCCTGAAAGCACATTTGAAGCACATTACTGGAGTTTGTTGAGGGCTGCTGGTGAAGAAATGGGTTTCTGTGCAGTCAGTCTGAAACGGGACCTAAAATCCTCATTTTTCCTCCTCCAAGGGAGCATTTCTAAAATGCATTAACTTGAGCTCTTGAGTCAATGTATAAACAGAAAGCCAGCTGTATAAACAAGTGCTCAAAGCCCTCTCCTTTATCAGTCCGTGACGGCAATGGATGGCCTTGCCAGTTCCGAGTGGAGCAGGGATGGCACGTCTGGGTCTTATCTTACATCCTGACCACAAAGACGCACAGACCTTGTCAGGTCTGACAAGAGACCCGGGAACGGCGCCAGGAGTGCTCTTAGAGTTGGTGACCTCCTGCCCCAAGATAAGAGTATAGGAACAGGAACAACCTTTATGGTCAAGAGTACTGGAACAGGAATATCTGTTTATGGTCATGGATGTCAACTTACGTGTATAAGCTGATGTGGTTGGATTCCTGGGGAAGGGGGAGAGGGTGCCTGGAGGATATATATACTGCATGAAATCTCTCATTTCTTTGGACTTGCTGTGAACTGACCATGCAAGTGCCTTCTGCTATCCGGAGAGCAGAATAAACTCTTTCTCTGAATCAACCTCGGTGTCATTTGACTTCCTTTCTCCCTTCAACGCAGGCCCCGCCAATCGGTATAGTCTAATAAGGCTACACTGGGAATTGTTATCTCTGCGAAGGAGAAACTACAGCGCCCAGAATTCTTTGAGGGAAAGGATGTGCTTCAAATATGGTGTTACAAAAGTTGGGTGCCTTCCCCTCTCTCTGTCAAGCGGTGGCAAGGGTCCAAGGGGTTCCAGGCACTCACCCAGGACTGCGTTCCTTTGGAAGATTGAGACACAACAGAGACCATTGTAGCTTTAAGAAATACAGTCCATTCACCTATTTACACCTTCAGTCTGCATTGGGTGGGGGGTCCATTTCCTCTTTCTTAGTAAAGCACAGAATGGTGGATTTTGAAACGTGAAGTAAAATAGATCTCCCTTCCACCCATAGTCCAAAGAATTCTTAAAGTTATGGCTCAGGACCACAATACCTCAAGGACCGCCTCTTTCCATATTAACCTACCCAGACCCTGAGATCATCTTCTGAGGCCCTCCTTCATGTGCCTCCTCCTTGAGAGGTCTGGAGGGAGGCAACACGAGAACGGGGCCTTCTCTGCAGTGGCTCCCCATCTGTGGAATGCTCTCCCCAGGGGAGTTCGCCTGGCGCCTTCATTATACACCTTTAAGTGCCAGGCAAAAACATTCCTCTTCAACCAGACTTTTGTCAGACATGCGATGCCCTTTTAAAATGTGTTGTGGAAATGTATTTGTTTTTATTATGTATTTTCTGTTTTATTATATTGTGATTCTGTGTTGTGAACTGCCCTGAGATCTGTGGTATAGGGTGGAATACACATTTAATAAATAAAAATAAGTAAGTATGCAGGTGGCACTGTGGTCTAAACCACTGAGCCTAGGGTTTGCCGATCAGAAGGTCGGCGGTTCGAATCCCCGTGACGGGGTGAGCTCCTGTTGTTCGGTCCCTGCTCCTGCCAACCTAGCAGTTCGAAAGCACGTCAAAGTGCAAGTAGATAAATAGGTACCGCTCTGGCAGGAAGGTAAACAGCGTTTCCGTGCACTGCTCTGGTTCGCCAGAAGCGGCTTAGTCATGCTGGCCACATGACCCAGAAACTGTACGCCGGCTCCCTCGGCCAGTAAAGCGAGATGAGCACCGCAACCCCAGAGTTGGCCATGACTGGACCTAATGGTCAGGGGGTACCTTTACCTTTAAGTCAAAGTCATAGTTACCTTGATATCTTGGAGGTAGATTTTCACCATGCTCACTTTGTCGGATTCTTCGGTCAGCTCCAGTCTGCTGATGTTTGCAAATTCTGCCAGCATGGTGACTATGTTCAGTTTGTTATTAACCACCTGGCTGATTCCATATTTGGCTCCTACCAGGAGGGCCACACATGATTCTCTGTCCTGCAACTACATGGAGGGAAAGTTTGCTTACACTCCAGCGGACAATTTCTTACCCATGGTAAGATCCCATGCATGCATGTTCATGGTCAATGAGGGCTTGCATGTGGGAATGAGCCCTCATGCGTCAAAGACCACAGACAAAACTTTCTACCACCGCCCTCAATATTTTACAAAGAAGAATGTAAACACACTCAACTGCAAATCAAGGAATGGAAATGGGTGACTCAGTGTCTACACTGATTGAGAAACAGTGGACTCATTCCCAGAGAAGAATGGTTATTAAAGATGATGGACTATGCCGAAATGGCAAAAATGACCGGGAAGATCAGAAACCAATAAAATAATAAATTTAATAAAGAATGGGGTATTTTTTAAAAGTTACTTAGAAGAACACTGTAAACAATTAAAAAGACTGGCAGGATTTTGACAACACTTGTAACAAGAACTCTGGTAAGAATTGAGCTTTAAGGAAATATGGAGAACATTACACAATGCAGCTGGAAAAGAATAATTCTGGAACCCACGCAGGGTTGAGGGGAAATCCAAGGATTCAGAGGATTCTACTTGTATATGATTATGATCTATATATGAATGCAAATGTTAAATGCAAAATAAAAGAAAATAAAGAAAAGAAAAGAGAAACAGTGGGCTATTGACCAAGTTAGTTTCAATGCCCTTTGACCTCAAGCAGACATTTCTGAAAAGTTCAGATACTCTTTTAAGCATAATTTTCGAGCTATATCATCTAAAAATAATATAAATAATGGGAAGGATTCAACTAAACTGCTGCATGTGCAGAATAAGTTCAGCTCATGCAATGAGGTATTTTGCCTTCTCCCCTTGCACCACCTAAATCTGCTCTGGAGGACTGGGGGAACCCCCTCCCAAAAACAGATTTAGAAGGAGAGTTGATGGCCGGGAGTGGGGGGAGTCTTGTTGCACAAGCAGACCTTATTCCATGCACAAATCAATCAATTGATTGATTGATTGATGCACAAATGCTCCATTTAGCGCTATGTTGAATTCCACCGGTTTTCCTACTCTGGAACCTGGTTTTCCTACTCCCCTAGCAAGAGCATTTATTTTTGTGCTTCTATATTGTAAACTGCCCTGTGATCTTTGACCGGAGGGCAGTACAGCTGTGCCTTGGTTCTCGAACGCCTTGGTACTCATACATTTTGGCTCCCGAACACTGAAAACCTGGAAGTAAGTATTCCGGTTTTCGAACGTTTTTTGGAAGCTGAACGTCTGACGGCGCTTCTGCTTGAGTGCAGGAAGCTCCTGAAGCCAATCAGAAGCCGCACCTTGGTTTTTGAACGTTTTCGGAAGTTGAACAGACTTCCGGAACAGATTATGTTCGAGAACCAAGGTACGACTGTATAGACATTTAATAAGGATGTAATTTTGACAAACTTCTCCAATGCTGTTCTCCTGTGAAGTAGTAGATGTGTGTGTGTATTAGTGGAAATAGCATTAAAATGCATTATATTAGGGAAAGTACCTTGCAAAGAAACATATATTAGGTAACATTGCATACAAAAATTGCTTATTAGGTGAAATTCGCACCAAAATGCTGATGCATTTTCTTAAGGACTTCAAAAAATAAATAAATCACAGATTGAAGTGGATATGTGGAGAAGTGAAATCAAGGTTGGAAAAGTGAGAAACGACGAGTACCCAAAACTGACAAATTTCCCCATCCCTACCCTGGACCCAGACTGCTTCCACGCTCTTGAGTTCTCACAGGAGAAAGGAGCTGAAAAAATACACCTAAAGTGTCTTTCAAAGATTGCTGATACGCTGTGTTAAACAGATAATGACCTTACCATTAGAGTGGCATTGAAGATCTTTCCTCCATAGAGTTTCAGATCCCCCAGGATCTGCAGATAACACAGACGCACGTGTGCTGCCGAGAGGAGGTGCTGCAATGGTGGAGAAGAATGCTTAGCAATAGTTCAGAAAACCAGCTATTCTACAAATCAAGGTAAGCAATGGGATTGCAATGCTGAAATGATAATCTAAGACTGGGTAGGAAGCCCTGGGAACTAATACACACCTCCAGGTCTCTCCATATGACCTTTGGGAGTCTTACCAGACCACACCCTCTTCCCAGACATACCCTCTTTCCCCAAACCACACCCCTTGCCAGCCCCTCTTCCTACACTCCTTGAGTACTTTTGCCTGGCTGGAATTTGTCCTTGGACCTGCCTTCTACCTTGGTACAAGTGGCGGTGACTATATGGTGGTATCTTGGTTCTCGAACGTAATCCGTTCTGGGAGTCCATTCGACTCCTGAAACCGTTCAAAAACCAAGGCGTGGCTTCTGATTGGCTGCAGGAGCTTCCTGCATTCAAGTGAAAGCTGTGTGGATGTTCGGCTCCCGAAAAACGTTCGCAAACCGGAGCACTTACTTCCAGGTTTGAGGTTCGGGAGCTGATTTGTTCGGCGACTAAGCTGTTCAAAAACCAAGGTACTACTGTACTGCTCTACCAAGCCCCATCACTGCTAGCCAGGTGTTTGGATCAACCTCTAGTGTATGAGTCACTTAGTAGGCTTAAGAGTTTAATATTCAGGGAACATTCTTTCATATGCGGTGAACTTGTAAAAGGGTAAAAGAGTATTGGGAAATGATTCACAATGAATTGAAAAAAATGTTTAAAAGTACTTCTTCCCCCACAAACCAGAGTCCTTTCTGTTGGGGATAATTCAGATGAAAATTCCCAGATGTCAAAAAAGGTTATTTATTTATGTCACTACTGCGGCCTGTATTTTGTTAGCCCAAAAATAAAAAGTGAGTGAGGTCCCAACCAAAGAAGAATGGCAACTTAAGTTGACAGCATATGCACAGTTTGCAGACTTAACATATAGAAAAAGAGAACAAGAAGAACATACGTTTAGAGAATTATGTTTATTGAAAATATGGGAAATAACTGTGTACAGCTGAAAATGCCGGCAGCATTAAGATAAATTCAACAGTGTAAATAAGTTTTGATGGCTGCAATAATGGAATACTGGATGGTATGGTTTTTTGTAAAACATGCAGGGATTTCTGATATGTAAAATGAACCATGGAAAGAGAAGGGAAGTCATGGATATGTTAAGGATGTAAAAATGAGTACTTTAAATTGTAAAACAGAAAATTCACACACACACACACAAAAGGAGAGAGTTTAATACTCAGCTTGCATCACATGCATGCAGCCAAACCAATCTAACTCTTTCCCACAATGTGTTCTTTACTTTAGTCCACTAAATCTGGAATGGAGAACCTAGACTACTCTAGAATACTGATCAAGATCACTGAAGAGATTTGTTCAACAGCAGCAAGCAAACTCTGCAAAACAAAGCAGTCAGGGATCTTTCTGAGATGTGCTAAAGCCACATTACCTTTTGTCTCGGATCCAGCAAGAGTTGATTCCTCTTCATGTGAAAGCTAATGGCCTTTTTGATGTCTTTGCCTTTCATGTTTCGGAGCAGAGTTGGGGAAATAAAGTTTTCGATTCCCCAGTCCTTCCTGTTCAAAAACAACAACAACAACAACAACAAAACCAGAGAGCAAATGTTGGAGAGGATAACCCTACAGAACTCTTTGTGTTTAAAGAAAGTCAATAATAATAATAATAATAATAATAATAATAATAATAATAATAATAATAATAATATATTTATACCCCACCCATCTGGCTGGGCTTCCCCAGCCACTCTGGGCGGCTTCCCAAAAAATATAAAAATACTATAATACATCAAACATTAAAAGCTTCCCTAAACAGGGCTGCCTTCAGATGTCTTCTAAAAGTCTGGTAGTTGTTGTTCTCTTTGACATCTGGTGGGAGGGCGTTCCACAGGGAGGGTGCCACTACCGAGAAGGTCATCCCAGAGAGGGAGAGGGCTCATTGGCTGCATATGACAGAGGTGATCAGAAACTGCTTGACTCTGCCTTTCTGGTGCTAATGGCAGTGTAAAAGGAAGCATTTGCTTTTTCCTTTCTTCCCACCAGTGCCATCATTATTGCAGGAGATCATATGCAATGGGGGGGAAATTAGCACACCAGGAGTTGCCATTGTGGCACTAAGACATAGAGATGGGAAAATCTCTCAGTTTCTCAGTTTCCCCAATCCTAAATTCAATTTGGGATAGTTTTCTAAGCCCTCAGCATTTTCCCCTAATAAAATGCATGTTTGTATGTTATTTCCGCTAGCTTTTATGCAGTTCAACACCTATTTGACACTAGTTTTGCACATACCTACTTGGCTAGAGAAGCACATTGCCATATTTGGAGAAGTGTGACTTACTCTATATATTTCAGAGAGACTTTCTGTGGCTGAGCACAGGCGATAATCCGCTCCTGGATGTGCAGCGCAGCCAGCCGTAAAGCAACGCTGCACTTCATCTCGACAGCGAATCTCTCCTGAAGCACATCACTGCAGCTCTGAAAATGACAGAGCCAGGTTAGCAAGATGAGAAAGACACCATTTCATTTATGCAAGCTGTTCCTAACCACAAGCAACCACTCCACCCCCCCCCCCGCTGCCCACAAACCCAGAAGTTGGTGTCCCTGGTCAATGGCCCTGTCAAGGCAGAATTTTAGGGCAGAGGTCTAGGGTCCCACTCAGCAAAACAAGTAGAAGGGCCCCCAAATGCAGCTGATCTGGCTTATAACATTTTAAAGTGTCGCTGTTTAGTCGTTTAGTCATGTCCGACTCTTTGTGACCCCCTGGACCAGAGCACGCCAGGTACTCCTGTCTTCCACTGCCTCCCGCAGTTTGGTCAGACTCATGCTGGTAGCTTCGAGAACACTGTCCCATCATCTCGTCCTTTGTCGTCCCCTTCTCCTTGTGCCCTCCATCTTTCCCAACATCAGGGTCTTTTCCAGGATGTATTCTCTTCTCATGAGGTGGCCAAAGTATTGGAGCCTCAGCTTCAGGGTCTCTCCTTCCAGTGAGCACTCAGGGCTGATTTCCTTCAGAATGGGGAGGTTTGATCTTCTTGCAGTCCATAGGACTCTCAAGAGTCTCCTCCAGCACCAGAATTCAAAAGCATCAATTCTTCGGCGATCAGCCTTCTTTATGGTCCAGCTCTCACTTCCATACATCACTACTGGGAAAACCATAGCTTTAACTATACGGACCTTTGTTGGCAAGGTGATGTCTCTGCTTTTTAAGATGCTGTGTAGTAATACATAATACCATCTAAAGACCCCCTTTACCATAAGACCATTACATCCAGACTGTAAGATGACCCCAATCCACCACGGATGATGGTAGAGGACATCTAGCAACAATTCTAACAGTAATTGTTTTTCCCAGTGGCTTGCCAAAGCTGCAGAGTCATAGCATCTCCTACATATGCATACATGAATATATACCGTACATACATATGCAAGCACACTGGAATCCAAGACAATGACTCTCAAAATGTAATGAAACACAAATGTGAATAAACATGCATAATGAATATACAAATACAAACTACTATGTACTTGCTTTTATATTCCTATTACTGTATTTGTGAAGATTTACAACATTCATGCTTTGGGTTTTTCTGCTTGATAAAATCCAAGTAAAAAAAAAATCATAGATCAAATTATCTGAGTCAGATTCACATCTGAATATGGATGCTGAAGAGCTGCAAATTTGAAAATCCGATCAAGTGCATTGTGTTTTGGATCTTGTTTTAAAAATGTATTTTTTTAAAAAATGAAAAGCACCATTTGTGTGGGATCTATGAGCTATGTATGTGATGCACAGTTGCTAATCTATGCAGGCACTTCAGTGGGATGTGACAGCAGCAGAGCTGTGGCAAAAGTATAAAACTTGAGAAATACCTTTTGGGTTCCTGTTAGGTGTTGCTAAAAACCCCAACCAAGGCACACAGGGCTATAGACTGACACATGATGCATTACCACATCACCTGCAAATAGAGATACTCAAAGGCAACTGGATCTTGCTGCAACAGATCCAGTGGATCCCTGGGTATAAAGCAGATTCTGAAGAGGCAGCGGTAATCATGAGACTCTTTCCTCTGAACTACCTGAAATGAAGAAATAAGAGAATTACCGCCACAACACAGTGATTTGGCTTGGTATCCAGCTTCGTGAAGATGTCCACTCTCATTTTTGTCATAAGCAAGTTCTTATGGTTTGCAAAGATGGCTGCTTGAAAAATTGTGGGCAATTCTTAATTTGTGTGTGTGCTCTAGTGGAATCACATTGAGAGAGCCAGTGTGGTGTAGAGGTTAGGAGCAATGGACTCATAATCTGGTGAACCGGGTTCGCTTCCCCGCTCGTCCACATGCAGCTGCTGGGTGACCATGGGCTAGTCACACTTCTCTGAAGTCTCTCAGCCCCACTCACCTCACAGAGTGTTTGTTGTGGGGGAGGAAGGGAAAGGAGGTTGTTAGCCGCTTTGAGACTCCTTAGGGTAGTGATAAAGCGGGATATCAAATCCAAACTCTTCTTCTTCTCTTCTCTTAACAAAGCTTGATTGTCATTTTCTTTCAAGATCAAATCAATACTATTTTGATCCGTTTTCATGGGGCCCCATAAAGGAATGGGGCCCACAGGCAGGTGCCTATTCTGCCTATTTGGTAACCTGGCACTGGGGTAACTGTTGAATATGATATCTTAGGGCTAAGTGGGTGGAGTTTCACTATCCAGTTTAGCTCCTTGCACCTCCCTTGTCTATAGTGGAAGTGGAATAGATTTTGCAGAACAGTATATTTATCAGGATTATCTGGAGTGTATTGGGGGGGACGGAACCATTTGCCTGAAGTCCACCTGAATTCTGATATGACTCAAAGGACATTCCAATGGTGTTTTAGACAAAGAACAAACAAACATATGATAAAGTCAGGACTTATGAGCTACCACCACCAGCAACACCTAGAAAGGGGGCCAGAGATTTGCTTTGACAAACAGAATGCATGGCTGTTGTAACACTATTCTGAAATGCTAGCAGGAACAGATCCTTGTGAGAATTGGCATTTTGGTGGGCTCCAATGGATCTGCTCCCAGTCACCCACAACCCACACATTCTGAGGAGCCACCCCCCCCTTTTAGTAGCTGCTAGTCTAGACGGACTAGCAAGATAAAAAAATTCCTTCCAGTAGCACCTTAAAGACCAACTAAGTTAGTTCTTGGTATGAGCTTTCGTGTGCATGCACACTTCTTCAGATACACTGAAACAGAAGTTGCCAGACCCTTCTATATAGTGAGAAGGTGGGGAGGGGTATTACTCAGAAGGGTGGTGGGAATGGGAGATTGGCAGATAGCTGAGATGAGCCTGTTGACGACTCTTAACGACTGCAATAGGTCTTCCAGGAAAAGGCAAGGGGTGAGAAGGTGAGAAATGGCTTAGTCATGTATAATGATATAAGAATCCAATGTCTTTGTTCAGACCAGGTCTCTCCATTGTTTTAAGTAATGAGTTGCAATTCAGCAGCTTCTCTTTCCAGTCTATTTCTGAAATTCCTTTGTAGTAAAACAGCTACTTTGAGATCTTGTATAGAATGTCCTGGGACATTCCAAAACATTTGAAAACCGAAGCATTTACTTCCGGAAGACTCAATACGGAAGCCGCGTGGCACATTCGACTTCCAAAAAGCATTCAAAAACCGAAGCAGTTACTTCCGGGTTTTTGGCATTTGAAAACCGAAATTTTCGACTTCCAAGATATTAAAAAACTGAAATGTTCAACTTCTGAGATGTTCAAAAACCGAGGTACCACTGTATTTTAAAAATCCAGCTGAAATAATTGCACTAACATTTAAACATGGGCCCTGCCTTTCCCCTCAGAATGGAGCCCAAGGCTTGGATTAGTAAAGGAGCTCGTTAGGAGTAATAAATCAGAGGGGTCGTTGTGCCAAAGCATTGAGGGTAGCTCAAACTCCCTGCAACAGGACGTTATCAATCTGTAATGTACTTCCTGTTGCTCTTCCCATTTGTCCACCACCCTTCGCTGATGGGAGCACCAAAAGTACCGCAACTGACCTGTCCGATGAGTTCATCCTCATGCAGAAGATACATCTTCAACACATTGTAGTGCTCTTCCAAGACCAAGGCAAAATAACCAATACTCCGGATGGAGAGCTTCTCTTTCAAAGTGAGAATAATGTCCTGCCAATTATTGATGGGAAAGCAACAAATTAAGCAACAAATCTATGCCCCCGGAGAAATTATCTAGGACTACACGTGGATATTCCCACAGCTGGGAGTACACGTCAGGCAACATGAAGCGTCCATCTTGGGTGGCAGATCTGGCGCACCGTTAATGGCAGCAGAGTGGGCGAGAGGCAGAGCTGACCCATGGGGAGAATTCCTTGGCAAACTACCCTTTCAAATGTATCTGAGATGTTTCAGAGCACAGCAGGTTTCTTGATACAAAAGCTTACCCATTGCGATGGATTGTCTAATTCCAGGGGTTACTAAGCACCCCAAATCTCATGGGTTTCACTGGGATTTTATGATGATTTGGGGAGGGATGGGGGAGAATAGATGGGTTAAAATCGATATTAGCATGGGGTACAACCCATCACAGAGTTATGGATGCTTGCCTTGTTTTTGTATTTTGCGTTCCCATTTTGTATTTGTATGTTGTGAACTGCCCTGTGATGTTCAGATGAAAGGCGACATACAAATTCAATTAAAAAATATAAAAAGAAAAAGAACCAGTGGTACTTAAGCACGCATAACCGGATGGTGGACATAGAGCATCCTACAGAAACAGCATGAAATCAAAACTAGATAAGCTTACCAAATAAGCCCTAGTTGGGCATTTCTCTACCTACACATCAACTGTAGACCCATCACCTGGTCTCCTGCCAGCTCCACCCGCACTCTATCTATGCATTGGGGAACGTCTGAATAGAGAAGCCCACTGAATGTGGGTAGGATACCCACATGACCCTGTGCTCAGCAGACTCCCCCCATCAATTCTTCCCCCAGTGCATGGATAGCATGAAGGCAGGGCTGGCAGGAGGCAGGACAGTGGGGTGGCACTAGCATGCACAGCCCTGCTACCCCTTTGCACAATGTTACATGGAGAGGGAGCAAAATTGCCTGAATGGGGCTATTGATACAGGTAAAAAGGTAAAGGGACCCCTGACCATTAGGTCCAGTCGCGGCTGACTCTGGGGTTGCGGCGCTCATCTCGCTTTACTGGCCAAGGGAGCTGGCGTACAGCTTCCAGGTCATGTGGCTACCATGACTAAGCCGCTTCTGGCGAATCAGAGCAGCTCATGGAAATGCCGTTTACCTTCCCGCTGGAGTGGTACCTATTTATCTACTTGCACTTTGATGTGCTTTTGAACTGCTAGGTTGGCAGGAGCAGGGACTGAGCAACGGAAGCTCACCCTGTCGCAGGGATTCGAACCGCCGACGCCACCCACGTCCCGCATTGATACAGGTAGGATGTGCTTTATAATAATAATAATAATAATAATAATAATAATAATAATAATAATAATAATTTATTTCCCCAGCCACTCTGGGCGGCTCCCAATCAAGTGTTAAAAACAATACAGCATTAAATATTTAAAACTTCCCTAAACAGGGCTGCCTTCAGATGTCTTTTAAAGATAAGATAACTGCTTATTCCCTTCACATCTGAAGGGAGGGTGTTCCACAGGGCGGACGCCACTACCGAGAAGGCCCTCTGTCTGGTTTCCCGTAACCTCACTTCTAGCAATGAGGGAACCGCCAGAAGGCCCTCGCCGCTTTACTGGGGTGGCACAAGTCACCCATTCAAGACTGGTGTGTGTGTTTGTGTGTGTGTGTGTGTGTGTGTGTGTGTGCAACCTCCATATTCTATTTCCAAGACACTCCTCAATACCCAAATGTTCATTTGTGCATCAGGCCCCAGCACTTTCTGCAATATAACAGAACTCAAAACATAACAGGTAAAATCTAGGGTCCGGCTCAGAGTACCTTGACAGTAGTGCTGGAGTCAAACTTGAAAGCTTTCGTCTGTCCGTTTTCCAGATACACCTTGAGAACGTTGGGCATACACAGCAGAGAACTTCCCTGGAAGACCAAAAGACACCATCTAGCCGCCATACAGTGTTTTCCTTTGGTTCAAGTGTTCTGCTTGGCAGATCTATCGGGAACATGTCATCTTCGGCGATCACATATGACCCAAAGGCAAACAACGGGATCTCTTAATACAATTATTATCACACCTACAAAATAAGCTTCACTTAGCCCAGGGTCGAGGACCCCAGACCTGGGAGCCTGAATATGGCCCCCAGACCTCTCCATTTGGCTTTCGGAGCTCTTCCCTCTCCCCAGGTCACACTTTGCACTGGTCTTCCTTTTTACCTGGAGTGGTTTTCCCTGGCTGGAATGTGCTCTTGAACTCTGATAACAACTCTTCCTTATCTGGACAGAGGATAGGTAAAGGTAAAGGGACCCCTGACCATTAGGTGCAGTCGTGACCAACTCTGGGGTTGCGGCACTCATCTTGCTTTATTGGCTGAGGGAGATGGCGTACAGCTTCCTGGTCATGTGGCCAGCATGACTAAGCCGCTTCTGGCGAACCAGAGCAGCACACCGAAACGCCATTTACCTTCCCGCTACAGTGGTACCCATTTATCTACTTGCACTTTGACGTGCTTTCGAACTGCTAGTTTGACAGGAGCAAGGACCGAGCAACGGGAGCTCACCCCGTTGTGGGGATTCGAACTGCTGGCCTTCTGATCGGCAAGTCCTAGGCTCTGTGGTTTAAACCCACAGCGCCACCTGCGTCCCTGGACGGAGGATAGAGAGGGGTGAATGAGGAAGTTTTTACCAAACTGAATGTCATTGCTACATTTCCATCTGCTACATCCCCAATGCCCACCAAAGTCAATAGGGCCCAAGGATTAATTTAAATTAGGGAAGGGTTAGGAATTTGATTCAGTTCCCATTTAAAAGTGAACTTGCCAGATTTGCCCTTTCCAAAACGATACAAAAACTGAAACGCAGCCGTCCTGTAAAAGGCACACTGCTGCGAATTTTGCAATGCACTTCGCGAGCCAAGTAACCTGTACAAAAATGCATGTGCCCGACTGGTGTGCATAAAAATGCCTACGACAATGAAAATAATGTACAAAAGCATTCAGTATTGTATTAGGGAAAAATGCCCTGTAAAACGTGTGACAATATTGCATACAAATGTGCATATTATGAAAATTTCGCCCAAAAATGCTAATGGATTTTAAGAAAAGTGAATTTGATTTTAAGAAAAGTAAATTTGATTATAATTGGAATATTGTTGTTTAATAATGATATTGGAAAGCTCTTACATTCAGATACAAGGAAACTCAGGACGGAGTTGCTAGAGGAAGTCAAATAAATAGGTTGGATTTTTAAACAATTAAGTTCGTTTTTATTGTTTGTTTGTCATCTTTTTTCCTTTGATGTATTCTTTTGTTTTTGTTTTGTTTTGACCTTCGGTTGTGCAATGTTTGATGCAATATTTGTAACAATTGTGGAAAATTTAATAAAAATTATTGGGGGGGGAAATGCTAATGGATTTTTGTTAGCACCTTTTTAAAAAAAATATGCAAATTGACACAGAAATGTGGAAAACTTAATCTGAGACAGATCAAATGAGAAACAGAGTAGAAGTGACCTTGACAATATTAACTCATCCCTATTTTAAATTGAGCTGCTATTATTATTATTATTATTATTATTATTATTACAGTGGTACCTCGGGTTACATATGCTTCAGGTTACATATGCTTCAGGTTACAGACTCTGCTAACCCAGAAATATTACCTCGGGTTAAGAACTTTGCTTCAGGATGAGAACAGAAATTGCACGGCGGCAGCAGAAGGCCCCATTAGCTAAAGTGGTGCTTCAGGTTAAGAACAGTTTCAGGTTCAGAACCTCCAGAACGAATTAAGTACTTAACCCGAGGTACCACTGTATTATGTATTAATTTATATGCTGCTTATATGCCAGATTGGCTTCTAAGGGGTTTACAAAGTAACATATCATGAGGCAGCACACCACTTCATGTAATTTTTAAATTTTTAAGTATTATGTTTGTAAACCTCCCTTCCTCCAAAGGATCACAGGGGGCGCTTCCAGCGTAAAAACACAAAATAAAAACGCAAAATACACAAGGTAACAAAAGCAAACAAAGCAAAACACCAATGTTTGGGAGATGTCAAAGATTCTCTGCCATTTCCACGGACGGAAAATATCCTCTTTGCCATCTCCCAGACATCTGGCAGCATATTGCCTTCTCCAGAACACACTGTTTTATAGCAACAGAATCAAATTAAAGTGTTAGTCAAATTGCGGCACTGCAGCCCCCAAGCAGACACTCATTTGCTGAGTTGCCCAATGCAGGCACGCTCTATTCTACTTGCCCCATGGGGCTAGGATCCTAGAAGATGGGATTTGGTCAAGCGCCATCAGTTTCCAGGCCCTTGGTGCAATGTGGTTTACTTATATTTCTGTACCATCCTCCCAGAAAAAAGATCAGGGCAGTGCCCAGCAATCCAAAAAAATAAAAGAATTAAAGTCAGACCATTCGTCTGGCTACCTCAGTATTGTCTACAAAGACTGCTAACAGATCGTCAGTGTTTCAGGCAGGGAACATTTTCACCCCACCCCGGAACCTTCTACACTAGTGGCCAAAATTGTGGAAACCTTTTGGGGAAAGTGTATTTCCGAGGTTTGATGGCTCATGGCGCTGTGGGTTAAACCACAGAGCCTAGGACTTGCTGATCAGAATGTCAGTGGTTTGAATCCCCGCGACGGGGTGAGCTCCCGTTGCTCGGTCCCTGTTCCTGCCAACCTAGCAGTTCGAAAGCACGTTAAAGTGCAAGTAGATAAATAGGTACCGCTCTGGCGGGAAGGTAAACGGTGTTTCCGTGCGCTGCTCTGGTTCACCTGTATGCCAGATCCCTTGGCCAATAAAGTGAGATGAGCACCACAACCCCAGAGTCGGTCAGGACTGGACCTAATGGTCAGGGGTCCCTTTACCTTTAACACCTGATTGGCTCTCTAAACACTCATGCTCATTGGCTACATTCAAATGAAGGCAAGCTAAGCAAGTTGTGCTTCCTTTTTCTGGTTATTTGACTGTAACTTTTGACAGAATTGAGCAAACTTTGTTGCATTACATTCTTCATTAAATTATCTTTCCATTTCTTTGGCAAACTTTGAATAATTCTTGCAACGTTACAAAGACTTTGGCGGATTATAATTTGGAGGAACTATAATATGCAGTTGAATAAGATATTTAAAGGACCCACAGAGGGGAGGAGGGAGTCACAGAATCTTGTTTTATTCTAAAATTTAAATGTGCAAATTGTGTGTATTATTCTGAAAAATCAATAGAAATTATTATTAAAAATCTTTCCATTGATAAATAATTTTATGATATTACTCAAAAAGAAAGTGGTGTTATGAGCCATCAGATCTCAGAAATACACTTTCCCCAAAAGGTTTCCACAATTTTGGCCGCTAGTGTACATGCAGAACAGACGCGCAACTGCTGTCCATTCCTGCACTAGTTTACTTACTTAAGCAGTTTCTATAGTCAGTCAATGACCATTCTGCTTCCAGAAGACATTTTGTGGCTATCCGTGGTGGATTATTTCTTAGCAGCCATTCTTTAATATTAATAAACTTCAATATTAAAATTCCCAACCGAATAGCATTTTACTGTTGGGTTTTATTATTCTGCGATTTTGGTTTTAAGTCTCCTTTGAGCCCTTTTAGCAGAACAGCAACTGGCAAATCATTTGTAAGCAGAAACCGAAGTCTTGGGTTGAATCAAAAGCCCAGGTTGCGCAATGCACTTTCAATGGACATGACAAAGTATACGCCAATCATTTTTACCTTGCAAAAAATCCTTAGATGACCTCGTGCTCCCATATAGCTTTGTCTTAAAGCAATAAACAAGACTTACCCTGGAAAATTAAGGGTTTAAAAGCATTTGGTCTCATCAACAATTCATGCCCTCAGACCGAAGGTTCATATTTCAGCTGTGTGAAAGCAATTCTGGGCTTTTTCCAAGCAAAACTTTTGTTTCAGAACAATGTTCTCATTTAAACTGATCATTCTGATATGCATTTTTTTTTAAAAAGCAAGTTACTATGCCGTTTTTGAAAACCTGCTAAAATTATTTGGAAGTGTTCTTTTCCTGCACAGCCACAATAGCAGTGCTCAGAGGGATCGCCATAGGGCACAACTATGTGTCAATCTCCCCCCATCCTTAACCTTTGTTTGGGGCATGCATTCTGGGAGGTCAACAGTAGGTGGAGCCAGGGTCAACATTAAGCAGAGTCAACTGGAGTTGACTGATGGTGGGGCAGTGACGCTTTCCCCCATAGCTTATAGGGGATGCGGGTGGTACTGTGGTCTAAACCACTGAGCCTCCTGGGCTTGCCAATCAGAAGGTCGGCAGTTTGAATCCCCGCGACGGGGTGAGCTCTGTCCCAGCTCCTGCCAACCTATCTGTTTGAAAACATACCAGTGCAAGTAGATAAATAGGTACCGCTGAGGCGGGAAGGTAAACGGCATTTCTGTCACGGTGTCCCGTTGTGCCAGAAGCAGTTTAGTCATGCTGGCCGCATGACCTGGAAAGCTGTCTGTGGACAAATGCTGGCTCCCTCAGCCTGAAAGCAGGATGAGCACCGCAACCCCATAGTCACCTATGACTGGCTTAACCGTCCAGGGATCCTTTACCTTTTGTACCTTTACTCTAGCTCAGGGGTTGTCAACCGGGTTCCTACCGCCCACTAGTGGGCGTTTCAGGATTCTAGGGGGCTCTACGGCACGAGATGAATCCTCCTTTCACCGAGCACTGAAAATTTTAACATCAAGAAAGATGCATTAGTGGGCGGTAGGTATAAAAAGGTTGACTACGCTGTGGGTTAAACCACAGAGCCTAGGACTTGCCGATCAGAAGGTCGGCGGTTTGAATCCCCACGACGGGGTGAGCTCCCGTTGCTCGGTCCCTGCTCCTGCCAACCTAGCAGTTCGAAAGCACGTCAAAGTGCAAGTAAATAAATAGGTACCGCTCTGGCGGGAAGGTAAACGGCGTTTCCGTGCACTGCTCTGGTTCGCCAGAAGCGGCTTAGTCATGCTGGCAACATGACCTGGAAGCTGTGCGCCAGCTCCCTTGGCCAATAAAGCGAGATGAGCGCCGCAACCCCAGAGTCGGCCACGACTGGACCTAATGGTCAGGGGTCCCTTTACCTTTACCCCTGCTCTAGCTTATACTCCTTGGGCTGGATGGGGCTGTGGGCTGCATTCCCAGACCTCCCATTCCTT
This sequence comes from Podarcis vaucheri, assembly GCF_965113315.1. NCBI lineage: Eukaryota > Metazoa > Chordata > Lepidosauria > Squamata > Lacertidae > Podarcis > Podarcis vaucheri. The sequence continues at coordinate 36,572,502 of NC_138755.1, read as the reverse complement.
GTTACAATAACCTGTTGCAGTGCTTGCTCCGTGTACATTCAGGCACCAAGAGGTTTTGTGATGAAAAACAAGCCTCTGTATGGGGTGGATATTTCACCCCATGGAACACCCATGGAAGAAAGTTTTCTCTTTATTCCAGAAAGTATAACGTGCTTTTCTGCAGCTGAACACAAGGCAGCTTGCAATCAGCACACACACACACAAATGGACTAAATAATGTAAAACAGTTTTAGTTTCCATTTTCTACCAGAGGAAATCTTTTTTAAAAGAACAGTAAAAGGTTAATTGCCTGACTTCAGTACTCTTTTACCATAGTAGGAAAATAAACTATTAAAGCAGCCCAACCCTTCTAAGAATGAGCAGTAGATTTCGTTTATTGTAGTAAGGTAAAGGGACCCCTGACCATTAGGTCCAGCCGTGGCCGACTCTGGGGTTGCAGCGCTCATCTCGCTTTAGTGGCCGAGGGAGCCGGCGTACAGCTTCCGGGTCATGTGGCCAGCATGACTAAGCCGCTTCTGGCGAACCAAAGCAGCGCACGGAAATGCCGTTTACCTTCCCGCTAGAGCGGTGCCTATTTATCTACTTGCACTTTGAGGTGCTTTCGAACTGCTAGGTTGGCAGGAGCAGGGACTGAGCAATGGGAGCTCACCCTGTCACGGGGATTTGAACCACCGACCTTCTGATCGGCAAGTCTTAGGCTCTGTGGTTTAGCCCACAGCGCCACCCACGTCCCTTTCGTTTATTGTACTTGTACTCAATAAAGCTGCCTCCAGGATTTCCACTTGAAAAGCTGTGCATCTGCACAGGTTTGTTTCTTTGATTTATTGGTGTGCACACCTCAAAGGTTTTCAAGTCAGACGTTACAGTTTTCAAGAACTCAGCTATGTTAGTAAAAAAAAACAGAGATTTGAATGTGCTATAAACATGCAACACTAGATGGTGCCAGAGAGCAGGAAATTTTAAAACATGATTTCCCATAGATTTTTTTTGGTTATAATCTAATTTCTGACTTATTTATAGCAGGTTTTCCCTGTGTTTATTTTAATTTTATTTATTGGTTTTATAAACAAGAATAATGTTATACAAATAAGTATACCAAGTTTTCTCATGCCATTTGTATATCACAAAAACAGCATAATAAATGTGGAGTAATATTTACAACATATGGTTCATTATTAGTGGTCAGTTTTTTAAGTTATTGGTTCATGAATTGGTTTAAACAACTAGGATGAAAAGAGGGGGAAAGACGGGGAGGGGGGAATGGTAAGTGGGGTGTGGTGGGGTCGTTATGCTTCTAATCTGTTTTCCTGTGTTTAGATCTAACCCAAGATGGATTGAAGCTGGCTTGTGGCAGGCTGGAATGTGTCAAACCGCAGCATTTTGCAAGAAACCACAGGATAGTTCTGCAGATTAAAAAAAACCTGAGCCGTGGAAACGCACAGGATTCAGAGTAAACTGTAACGGCTACACAGCCAAAGAGGGGCGCAAACAAGGAGGTTTTGGCAATACACAGAAATATATAAATTTAAAGAACTAATAAACCAGTCACAAGGCCAATAACTAGTCCGCTAATTTAGAAGGGACCCTGAAAATCATTTAATCCAACCCCCTGCAATACAGGAATATTCGGCTGTCCCATACAGGGATTGAACCTGCAACCTCGGTGTTATGAGCACCATGCTCTAACCAACTGAGCTATCCTTAAACTGGTTATCAGCACAACTTTCAATTCCACTAGCCCAATACAGGGGCAGCCAACAAGGTGCCTTCGTGATGTTAATGACCGACAACCCCCATGCATATGTATTTTGACAATTCGACCATTGCTCCAAGGCTGTTTCTTCCGGCATAATGGCCGCATTGGCACATACCTGAGTATGTCCATTCACGACTACTTCCTCTGCAAAGCGGACTTTGACGGGATTCGTCTTTAGCCTGGCTCTTTTCTCGGCTGTAAGAAAGGAGGATTTAGGGCCACCCTGCAAAGACAATGGCATTGGGTTTGCAAAGTACAACACCCTGACAGCAGCATGGCAACATGACAACAAACCCTGTCGGTTCGACATCATCACGATTTTTGCAATCTCACCTAAGGAGCAGAAGAAGAAGAGTTTGGATTTGATATCCCGCTTTATCACTACCCGAAGGAGTCTCAAAGCAGCTAACATTCTCCCTTCCCTTCCTCCCCCACAACAAACACTTTGTGAGGTGAGTGAGGCTGAGAAGTGTGACTGGCTCAAGGTCACCCAGCAGCTGCATGTGGAGGAGCGGAGACGCGAACCCGGTTCACCAGATTACGGGTCTACTGCTCTTAACCACTACACCACACTGGCTCTCCCCCCACTGGTGGGGGTGGTCTGCCCCAGGTGTCATCACTGAGGGGGGTGACATTCGGTGTGCCACCCGCCCGTGGCTCCCAAGCCTGCCCCGATCTGTCAGGGGAAGGGGCGGAGCTGCGCCACTTCTCCCCTTCTCCCCTTCGTTTTGACAGCTCGGGGGAGGCTTGGGAGTCGCAGGCGGGTGGCACGCCGTTGCCCGCCACTGCCAGGCTGCTTCCTGGGGTGGGGGGTGTTGGGATATTCCATTTCACCTTAAGAAACAGGCATGATTGTTGTGTGTCACACGTCTGTTTACATTCCAGCACAGTATGCTGGGAACTTCCATCTGTCTATAGCTTTTGCTTTAGCCGTTTTGCTTTGGACACGAAGGAGATCAGACATGTTTCCTTTTGCCCTGATGTATGCTGAATAAACTGCCTGTAAATATACTCACACAGCCTCTCCTGCCACTTCTGTTTGTGCAGAGTTTACTCTGCTGAGTAGTGTGCCCTAGCTTCTGAAGCTCAGGTCGCAGATTCATGCCGCACCAAGGACTGGAGTCCACCTGGCACACTGGCCGGTGGGCTGGAGCCAGCTGGGGGCCTGCTAATCGCCCCCGTTTCCTTGGTTGAATGCCAGCAGGGGTAGCCTCCCTGAGTTGTCAAAAGGAAGAGGGAAGGGAGGAAGGCTGCTGGCAAAGGGGTGCGGCTCCACTCACCCCCAGGAAGCAGCCCGCCATGGGCGGCTCGACCTCTCGGATGCACGCCTCTGCGCCCCCCTGGGACTCTTACCTCGCCCTCCCTGTGGGCGGCTCGCCCCGCCCCTGGGAGCACAGCATGTGTGCCGCTCCAGGTGTCAGAGCAGCTATCTCCGCCTCTGCTATCAAGCCATTAAAAATAGTCTTGCTGGATCCGGTCAAGCGTCCATTTTGACCAGCATTCTTTCCTGCAACAGCTCTCCTGACGCCTCTGGGAACTTCACAAAGAGCACTTTAAGGCGAAGGACTTCCTTTTCATTTGGCTACGGCAACCCAATGCAGAGAAATGGTAGCCTAATGATCTGTTGATGTTGCTGTTTTAAAAAACTGCTTGCAGGGAGGGGGCGAATCAGAAATGGAGAAATGTGTGGAGTGGGAGACAATGCTTTCGCTCTTTGAATTGCTCCAGATTTATTGACTGAATGTGCATCCTCACACAGAAATAAATAAATAAGTGGCTTACAAAACAAAACAAAACAAAACAAAACAAAACAAAACAAAACCATGCTCAAAATGTGAAATGTCGTCATTAAAACCCACCCCAAAGCTGGGGCAATATCCAAGTTACAATGGAGACAGAGTAAAACAGATCAGATTGAATGGATTATTGCAATAACCTGCAGTTTCTATAAGGGTCTGCATTTAAAGCAGGTGAATAAATGAGCAAATTGAGTGAATTTGGATATGCAGAGGAGATTAAAAATAAATTTAAGGAACGGCAGAAAGAGGGGGAAGGAAGTCCAGTTTTGAAATGTTAAAATGATTGTAAAATTAGGTAAATGTATAAAACTCGTGAAATGTATACACTTGAAAAGTATAAATAAAATTTGAAAAGCTGGAAACCAACACCCCAAAATAGCTCAGATTTAAAACACAATGAAAACATCAGAGCGAATGAGAAAGTCTTCACTGGGCACCAAAGTGGACCCCACTCGTATGGCTGTTCTCACGGGAGGGTTCTAAATGCAGGAAAACATATTTGGAGAGTGATTTGGAACGGGGAAACAGCAGGAGGGCAAGGGTTAAGCACCACCTTGTGCCTGCTTTTCTTTACCCCCTAGCTGCCCCCTGGAAGCAGCTTATCTTTATCTTGACCGGCTGTCAACAGGATACGGTCACACACGTTCGCATGCAATGGGTGGTCAACCCTCTGTCCATAACGCTGCACTTATGCCAGGATGGCAGCAACAGTACGGTGAGGGCAAAATGTCCGCCGCTGATGTGTGTGGCCTCTCCAGAGCTGCAAAAAGCGCATGTTCCCTAGTCTCAGGGACATCTCCCCCTACCCATCCTTTGTAACTCTTAAGATTACCTCCGGGAGCATCTCGTTTGCGCACACCCACCAGGAGGCCAAACCCTGCCCCCCCCCCCCAGGGAGCATTTCAAACCCCAGTGGTACATGAAGGCAATTTACCGAGGTGCATCGGAGAACTGTAAACTGGAGAGTGTCTTCTGATTCCCTGTAATTCAAAAAAGAAAGAAAGAAAAGAAGAGAAAAGAAAATGAAAATATACAACCGCTGTTTCCACAAGGGAGATAATACATACCCTGGATAGTAGCAAAACTACCTTTTATCTAAAGACGTACTACAGTGGTACCTTGGGTTAGATACGCTTCAGGTTAGATACGCTTCAGGTTACAGACTCTTAACCCAGAAATAGTGCTTCAGGTTAAGAACTTTGCTTCAGGATGAGAACAGAAATTGTGCTCCAGCGGCGTGGCAGCAGCGGGAGGCCCCATTAGTTAAAGTGGTGCTTCAGGTTAAGAACAGTTTCAGGTTAAGAACGGACCTCTGGAACGAATTAAGTACTTAACCCGAGGTACCACTGTATGAGTTACTGACTTCACCCAGACCCCATTGCTTTCAGTACCACTTATACACAGATGGTAAAAGGTAAAAAGGTAAAGGACCCCTGGATGGTTAAGTCCAGTCAAAGGCGACTATGGGGTTGTGGCGCTCATCTCGCGTTCAGGCCAAGGGAGCCAGCGTTTGTCCACAGACAGTTTTCGGGTCATGTGGCCAGCATGACTAAACCACTTCTGGCACAATGGGACACTGGGAAGGAAACCAGAGTGCACAGAAATGCCATTTACTTTCCCGCCGCAGTGGTGCCTGTTTATCTACTTGCACTGGAGTGCTTTCAAACTGCTAGGTTGGCAGGAGCTGGGACAGAGCAGTGGGAGCTCACCCTGTTGCGGGGATTCGAACCGCCGACCTTCCGATCGGCAAGTCCAAGAGGCTCAGTGGTTTAGACCATCAGCACCACACAGATGACACCCAAGTCACCTCCATCGCTCTACTTTTAAACTGTCTTCCTCATTCAAGTCCTGCATCTCCAACTGTCTCCCCAATATTCCTGTCTGGATGCTTCACTGCCATCTCAAACACCATATGACTTGTACAGTGGTACCTCGGGTTACATACGCTTCAGGTTACAGACTCCGCTAACCCAGAAATATTACCTTGGGTTAAGAACTTTGCTTCAGGATGAGAACAGAAATTGTGCTCCGGCGGCGCGGCAGCAGCAGGAGGCCCCCATTAGCTAAAGTGGTGCTTCAGGTTAAGAACGGACCTCCGGAACGAATTAAGTACTTAACCCGAGGTACCACTGTATTCTGTAAAGTGCCATGTGTCAGGTAGGCGTGCAGAGGCCAGGCCCTGTGACCAGGATTGGGGCCTTCCTAAGTTTGTTCTGGAGAGGCAAGGTGCGGCCTCACAGTTGAGGCCAACTGGTAACTCACAGGACCTGGGAAGGGATATAAGGTCAGCATTTTCCCTTTGGCTCTTTGCCACAGCAACATGTTCCCTGCCTTGCTGCATTTGGTTCCTTGACTCCTTGCTTCTTGATCCTCGGACCCCTGACTTCTTGACTCCTTGCTTCCTGACCCTCGGACCTTAGCTTCTTGAGTCCCAGCTTTCCTGGCTTCCTGACTCCTGGTTTCCTGACTAGCATCTAGATCAAGGGAAGTAATAGTGCCTCTGTATTCTGCTCTGGTCAGACCTCACCTGGAGTACTGTGTCCAGTTCTGGGCACCACAGTTCAAGAAGGACACTGACAAACTGGAACGTGTCCAGAGGAGGGCAACCAAAATGGTCAAAGGCCTGGAAACGATGCCTTATGAGGAACGGCTAAGGGAGCTGGGCATGTTTAGCCTGGAGAAGAGGAGGTTAAGGGGTGATATGATAGCCATGTTCAAATATATAAAAGGATGTCACATAGAGGAGGGAGAAAGGTTGTTTTCTGCTGCTCCAGAGAAGCGGACACGGAGCAATGGATCCAAACTACAAGAAAGAAGATTCCACCTAAACATTAGGAAGAACTTCCTGACAGTAAGAGCTGTTTGACAGTGGAATTTGCTGCCAAGGAGTGTGGTGGAGTCTCCTCCTTTGGAGGTCTTTAAGCAGAGGCTTGACAACCATATGTCAGGAGTGCTCTGATGGTGTTTCCTGCTTGGCAGGGGGTTGGACTCGATGGCCCTTGTGGTCTCTTCCAATTCTATGATTCTATTATTCTATGACTCCTGGCTTCTGGACCCCTGTTCCTCTTCCCACCCCACCATCTTGCCCCCAGTCCTGACGTCCCCTGCCGGGACTTCGATCACCCGTGAACCGGACCGTGACACCATGGGACTTCAGAAATAAGTAACTCTTGATTGAACATGGTTAGGAGATGCCACAGAAAAATTTGGATCCTCCTTGGGATACCCAAACCCTGTCTAAGCTAGCACAAATCTCTGGTGGGAACCTAAGCTGTCCCTCTCCCTATAAGAAAAGAATGGCAGATTAAGTTGATGGATTATGCCGAAATGGCAAAAACTGACCAGAAGAATCAGAAATCAGGAAGACCAAAATTTTAATCAGGAATGGGGGAAATTTATAGGTAAAGGTAAAGGGACACCTGACCATTAGGTCCAGTCGTGACCGACTCTGGGATTGCGGCACTCATCTCGCTTTATTGGTCGAGGGAGCCGGGGCACAGCTTCCGGGTCATGTGGCCAGCATGACTAAGCCGTTTCTGGCGAACCAGAGCAGCGCACGGAAACGCCGTTTACCTTCCTGCCGGAGTGGTACCTATTGACCTACTTGCACTTTGATGTGCTTTTGAACTGCTAGGTTGGCAGGAGCTGGGACCGAGCAATGGGAGCTCACCCCGTGGCGGGGATTCGAACCGCCGACCTTCTGATCGGCAAGTCCTAGGCTCTGTGGCTTAACCCACAGCGCCACCCATGTCCCTAAAGGGAAATTTATAATTTACCTTAAAAACCATTGTAAACAGTTAAAATTGTTAGTAGGATTGGAATAACACTTGCAGTTTAATGGCGAATTTTGGACATGAGATGTAAAAGATTTGGATTATTATGAAAGATGCAGGATGAAATGATTAACAATAGGAGCCACAAAAGGGAGGAGGAAGAGATTCTTTGGAATCTTGTTTTTATGCTGTATATGCAATTGTAAAACTTTAATCTGAAAAATCAAATAAATGGATTTATATATATAAAAAGAGAGAACCTAAACTTTTCCTGGAGCCCAGCTGCATTAGCTAATACTTTGGGCATGCTCATGTATAGCACCTTAAAAGAGCGGTTGCTTGTTCCCCGGTAACGTCCTCTTCAGCTGCTTTGTTGTTTATTGCAATGATGTGATCCCCCGGCAAAAGCTTCCCGTCAGCGGTGCTGCCTGCAAAATGTCAGGGCCTTGTTAGGGACAAATGATCTCTCTGGGTTTACAAAATCAACTCGAATTGCAGAAAGCTGGAGCCTCACTTCAGACATCTTACAACATGAAAATGCAAACCAAAGTTACCCAAAGAGCCGTAACTGCACCATTGAGTGACTCCATCCCACCATAGTCAGCTCAGGAAGGAATGGTAGTGCTCCTCCTCAGAAGCAGGAGATGAGTCATGCTGGCTGTGTCCCCCTCTTGCTGCAACAAGCTCCCCTCTCCTCGGTCTCCCAGAACCAGAAGAGGTATGAAGAGAGAGGAGCAGAGACAGGCACATCGGTGTAGTCTCAGATTGTTTGGGAAGGACCCGGGAAGGAGGAGATTCAGGCAGTGTTGTGAAGCTAGGGACCTTCAGTCTCCACAACTGTGACATAGGGGCAAGACCTATGACGAAGAGTTGCTGTTCCCAAAAATGGAAAGTAGTAGTCCCAGCAAAGGAAGAATGATACAAAAACTTATGGAATATACAAAAATGGCCAGAAGAATAAGAAATAAAGATAACAAACTTTTTATAAACGGATGGAAATGGTTTATTGAATATTTACAGATAAACTGTAAACAGATAAAAACATTGGCAAGATTATCGTAATAACCTGCAGCTATATAAGTGTGTGTGTGTGTGTGTGTGTGTGTGTGTGTGTGTATGAACATATATATATATGAACAGCTTTTACCAAAGGTGTCATGGACTTTGAAGACACTCGAACTCAGAACGCAAGGCAGAAACACGTTAAGAGGAAGGCACGCTTGGCAAATCCATACCATGATCAACTCCCACCCGGGAACCAATGTCCCCACTGTGGAAGGACGTATGCTTCCAGAATTGGCCTCCACAGTCACTTACGGACTCATTGTTAAAACCGTGTTTATGGAAGACAATCTTACTCGGCTACGAGTGATCGCCAAAAAAGAAAGAAGAATATATGAATGATAAATAAATAAGTTAATTTGGATATGCAGAGGAAATTGAAAATAAATTTAAGGAACTGCAGAAAGAGGAGGGGGGAAGGAAGTCAAGTTTTAAAATGTCAAAATGAATGTAACATCAGTGAAATGTATGTATCTGAAAAGTTTAAATAATTTGCTGTGCTCATTAGACCTGGCGCTACTGAGTAGACCTTGTTCCTTCAAATAAAGAGTTAACTTTGCCTACTCTGTGTGATTCATTCCTGCCACCCACCCGACCGCCCTGTCATCATTGAATGTTCTTTGGTGTTACCTTAGAGAGATATCACAGTCCCCATGTGGGATGAGAAAGGCATCCCTACCTGCAGAAACTGAGGTGATAAGAAGGGGAATATTCTGGGAAACTTCAAAGCCATAATGTCCAAGTAGCACATCTTTTTGGACTTCCACTGTGAGCTTCACGCGAGTTGGAGGCTGATTATTGCTGTCCGATGTTCTGTCACCCACTGACGCTCTCCCCCTGCAAAAAAAAAATTTATATAAGAAAAATGCTTAAGAAAGTTGTTCATAGGAATTGATATATAATGAATTGGGGGGGGAAATGTTTAACATAACTTTTGTTAAAAAAACAGAAGCTTTTTTTATTAGGAATTATAGGTGCAGAATTACCAAAAGATAAGAAATTTATTTTTATGTATGTGGCGACAGCAGCACAGATGCTCTCAGCCCAGAGATGGAAAGAAGACAAAGATGAATGGCAGACCAAGTTGATGGAATATGCCGAAATGGCAAAAATGACGCTAAAGATCAGAAATCAGGAAGACCAAATCTTTATTAAGGACTGGGATGACTTTAAAACATATTTGAGAGATCACTGTAAATGGTTAAAATCAGTAGCAGGAATATAAAAAAACACTTGAAAAGAAATGTGGGCTTTGGATATTATGGACATTTATTATTAAGTAGATTACAGTAAATTGGATATTATGGACATTTATTATTACAGTAGATAGATTACAGGAAAAGATGCAGGAACAAAATTATAAAAATGGAACCCATGGAGGGGTAGATGGAGGTCTGAAGGTTTGAGATAACCTTTTGTGTTCTTTGTTGCTGATGTTGTTTGTTTGTTTGAATTGATATGTTTGTTATGTATAACTATTATGTAAAATTAAATAAATTTATATATGAAAAAGAAGGTTGTCCATAGGGATGCAGGAAGGTATCCTTTTCCATCCCACTCTGTAGTCCTTTTAATTCTGTTGGGAGCCGCCCAGAGTGGCTGGGGAAACCCAGCCAGATGGGCAGGGTATAAATAAAATAAATAAGTATAAATACTTTCCGGTGCATTTTTGTGTCCCTTTCCATATTGCGGGAAGTCTGATCTTTTTGGAGAACTGAGTCTATTGCACAGGGCCTCCCAATCGACTAGAAATTCACAACCTGAATTTGCCAGGACGTTATTGATTCCTTCCTGAAAATAGCAACAGTTTGGAAGTGTCTGTCATGGACTGGCATGGACACAGAGGAATGGTGAGAGGCACAAACTGGGGGACCCCCCAGGAGAAGAAGGCTCAGCTCTCCAGGGTTTCAGACAGGGCTCTCTCCCAGATCTACCCAGAGACACTGGGGATGGAACCTGAAATCTTCTGTATGCAAGCAGATTCTCCACCACTGAACATCTTGATGGGCAAGAAATCAAATACAACAACAATAGTAATTTTGTTATTTATACCCTGCTCATCTGGCTGGGCTTCCCCCGTCACTCTGGGCAGTTCCCAACAGAATATTAAAAACACAGTAAAACATCAAACATTAAAAACTTCCCTAAACAGGGTTGCCTTCAGATGTCTTCTAAAAGTCAGATAGTTGTTTATTTCCTTGACATCTGAAGGGAGTGTGTTCCACAAGGTGGGCATCACCACCGAGAAGGCCCTCTGCCTGGTTCCCTGTAACCTCCCTGCTCGCAGGGAGGGAACCACCAGAAGGCCCTCGGAGCTGGACCTCAGTGTCCAGGCTGAATAATGGGGGTGAAGATGCTCCTTCAGGTATGCTGGGCTGAGACCATTTAGGGCTTTAAAGGTCAGCACCAACACTTTGAATTGTGCTTGGAAATGTACTGGGAGCCAATGTAGGTCTTTCAGGGCCGGTGTTATATGGTCTCGGCGGCCGCTCCCAGTCACCAGTCTGGCTGCCGCATTCTGGATTAGTTGTACAGTGAGTATAAGTAATGGCAATGACAACAATGTGCAGGCATTGGGGCATAACATTTTTCTTTTTTTTTCTGCCAGAAGGACCGCAGCTGTGGGAGGGGACATGACTCTGTTCCTGCTTCAGGTGGGCAACGCCAGGATGATGTCACAAAAGCCACTGTCTGCATCAGAAAATGTCAGGATCAGGTCACAGCCTTTGTTCTCCAGGCAGGCAGCCTGGGAGCCCAGAGAGAGAGGCAGCGGCAAGGAAGTAAGGGGTAGAGTTGGCAGGCAAGTTGTTTCAGCCATTCTAGGACTTCTGCTTACAGCAAGTGCCCTGGGCAGCCAGGGCGGGAGGAGAGGCTGGCATGAAAAGAAGCGGAGATAATGGAAGTAGGCGCAGGAATGTTGGCAGCACTCCGGGTATCGCAGGGTGACAACTTCCAGAGCTTGCCAGGACGTAGCATAGTTTAAGTGGCAGACGGGCAGAAAGAATAGCAAGCACTTGGCATGGGAGCCTGGATAGATTAAGGCTCCAGCTTTCAGCATATGCCCCAGAGAGGGCAAAGAAGGTGAGAGAGAAATCAGAGAGCAGCAGTGTTGAGTGGAGCCATTGCAGGAGGCAGAGGCTGGCATTTTCTGAGACCACACAGCCTGGTGTGTGTGAGAGAGAAAGGCAGGCGGGCAGACCAGGAACAGAAGGATATGTGAGAAGAGGTGTGATGGCCTGGGATTCGGACTCGGAGGCTGAACTTGAGGGATCCCCGCCTGCACAGGGGTCCCCGCCTCCAGAACCAGCTGAGCCGGGGCTGGGGCCTGAGCCTGAAGGGTCCTCACCTGTGCTGGATCCTCAGGTGCAGGCACCAGCTGAGTCTGCTCTGGCTCCTGAGGGGATGGAGGACCCATTGCCTGCAGGTGCTCCACTCTCAGCCCTGTTAAGGGAAGCTGAGGTGGCCTCTGGGTCCGGTAACCCTCCATCCTCTCCTGAGCTGCAGAGGCTCAGGGAAGAGAGGCGGAGGGAACTAAGTTCCCGAAGGAGGAGTGCTTGCCTCCAGGCCAGGAGAGGCGAGTCACCTGTGGACTGGGGCCACCCTATGCCTCGGGGCACATAAAAGCCAGCCAGCCCCAGTCCCAGGTTGTGGGAGCAACATTGTTGGTTGCTAGTTCATGCCTGCACCCTGTCCTGCTCTCCTGCCAGAGTTCCTGACCTCACCCGACTCCCTGCCTTAGACACCGCTTCAGCTTTGACGGGCAGCCTCCATACTGCACCTTCGACCTCGGACTGGACTCGGACCTCGCCGCACGGTTAACCCTCGGGACCAGCGCAAGAGGAGAATAAAGAGAAGACTGGCAGGGGAAACCAGGATTTGGACAGGAAGGGGGGGGAGAGTGTGTCAGTGGACTGCCATCGGAACAGGGAAGGAAAGCAGAGGGGCAGTTGGGTTACAGGGAACCTCCGAAAATCTTGCGAAGCTGTTCCTCTTCCTGTGGTGGGGAAAACCACACCTCCAGTGGGGAAGAGGTGAAAGGACCAGAGGATGCTGCTGGGAGCCTCAGCACCGCTCCTGCGCAGAGGTGTAAAATGCAAAGAAGGAAGGAAAAGACTGGGGGTGACTAAGCTATTATGTTGGGGGAGGACCCGGGAACGACCACTCCCGAATTCTGCTAGCGATTGAGGCAGACGTGAACTTGTGGTTCTGCACTGTAAATAGTTTTGTACCAAAATAAAACCTGTAAAAGACAGGTCGGAGTCCTGATTGGTTACTCACGAGCAACCACCATTACCATCCGACAGTATGCAAGAGAAAGAGAGAGAAGAGATAGGAAACAAGGCCAGCTCAATACATTTTGTCACCTGAGGCAAACCACAAAATGGTGCCCCCTCCCTGTCAAGGAAGAAGAGGTGAGTGAAGATTTGCATCAGAAACAGTGGGGGGGGGGAGGGAGAGTCACTAAAGATTGACATCAGGATCTGCTGCCCCTGTGGATCTTGCCACCCAAGGTGGTTGTCTCACCCTGTCTCATAGGTGGGCTGGCCTTGGTGGGGAGGGATAGCAATGCTCACCCTGGACTTGCAGGGCAGCTTGGGAAGTTCCATCAGCCAATGGAAAAGAGAAGGGGCTTGAGGATGAAAGCAGGAGGCAGAGGGAGACAGGGACAGGAAGATCAAAAGGAAAACCCAAACACTGCAATAAAAGCTGAAAGAGAAATCTACTCTTAATCACAGAAAATAATTACTAAACTATACAGTCATACCTCGGGTTGAAGTAGCTTTGGGATAAGTATTTTCGGGTTGCGCGTTGCGGCGACCCAGAGTGCAGTACTTCCGGGTTTCGCCGCTTGTGCATGCGCAGACAGTAAAAATGATGTCACGTGCATGCGCAGAAGCGGCGAATCGCGACTCGCGCATGAGCTGGTTGCGTTTGCTTCTGGATGTGAACGGATCCCATTCGCATCCAGAGATACCACTGTAATCAATTAAAAAACACAGCAGGTTGGAATGCATAAAATGCTACAATTGAGGATAAAAATTGAGGATGTTTGCTACTTGCAAAGTGAAGGATTGCCGTAGGAATATCAGCTGAGGGTCTGGTAATAGGTACTGCTTGCCACAACTACCACCTGAGGCCCAAGTAACAAGAGGAGGTGCAAGAAAACACCCACTTCCAAACTATGCCCCTATGAAACTAGGGTATCCCTCATCCCCTCCTTTTTAATGACGTTTCCTTAAAATACCTACCTGGCTGCATGATCCCGTGACCGCCGCAGCCATTTGGCTACCATCTGCTCTATCCGACGTGCCTTGCGTGTCTCCAGATCTTCCATTTACCTGTGCAAGAAACATACCATCTCTATTATTATTATTAGTATTATAATTATTAGTATTTATATACCACCCTATCCCTGGGAGCCTCAGGGCAGTTCACAGAATAAAATCAAGATATAAAACCACAAAATACCTAATAAAAACAAAAACAACTCAATAGCCCCCTGCCCCCCAAAAAACCACATTTTAAAAGGACACAGGATGTCTTTATCAGCTGACAAGACAACTGGATTTTCTCCAAGAAGGTTCACTTTTGGAGTCTTCAGACAAGGAGACCGCACATTCCTTTCTGTTACAGAAATATTCTTCATGTGCAAGGTTTTGTTAAGAGTTATTACTAAGACCTGTCTCTGTAAACGTAAAAGCAGAAGTTATCGGTGTGTAGATAATGAGTTCCAAACTCTTTTTAAAGGTAGGCATGCATAAAGTAATTTGGAAACATGGGAGGGAGAAAGCAATCTTTTTCTAAGAATGATCTCTAACTAGGGAGCCAGTGTGTTGAGTTTGAGCTGGGGGAGACTGGATTTAAATAATTATTTCAGCCAAAACGCTGAAACATCTGCACTGTACATCTAAAGCACATCACTTTAAACAGCTATGGTCTTCTGCAAAGAATAATGGAAACTGTAGTTTGCCAAGGGTGCTGAGAGTTGTTAGGAGACCCCTCTTCCCATCACGGAACTACATATCCCAGAGTTCCCTGGGAAGAGGTAATCTGAGGCCACAGTCCCTACAGATTTGCTTGAAGGAGGGTTCAGGGTCCAGTTCTACAGCAAGGATAGGGAACCCATGGCTCATAACAACAACAACAACAACAGTTTATTATTTATACCGTATCCATCTGGCTGGGCTTCCCCAGCCACTCTGGGCAGCTCCCAACAGAATATTAAAAACACGATAAAACATCAAACATTAAAAACTTCCCTAAACAGGGCTGCCTTCGGATGTCTTCTAAAAGTCAGATAGTTGTTTATTTCCTTGGCATCTGATGGGAGGGCGTTCCACAGGGCAGGTGCCACCACCGAGAAGGCCCTCTGCCTAGTTCCCTGTAACCTCACTTCTGGCAGGGAGGGAACCGCCAGAAGGCCCTCAGAGCTGGACCTCAGTGTCTGGGCTGAAGGATGGGGGTGGAGACGCTCCTTCAGGTATACTTCAGATATTGTTGGACCTAAACTCCCATCCTCCCTGACCATTGGTCATATTGACTTGGTCTGGTGGGAGTTGAAGTACAGTAACACCCAGAGGAAACCTGCAACCTTTTTTCTATTGCTGGTTAGCATCTGCTCAAGTTCAGTCCTCAGAAGTTCTAGCTTAGATCCTGGTGGTCCCAAAAGCTGGCTAGAACAAGGCAAGCATGAGAGCGAAGGGGAGAGGAGTATAATCCGGAGAATAACTGCTGGATGTTAATTTCCTCAGGTCTTTATTATGAATGTCTAAGATGCATTGCAGGATTGGTACTTCAGGAGACCAAAACCCAGAGGGGAAAGTTTTACGAAGGCAACAGTGGCGATCACGGGCAAAGTATTTGTTCTCCATAAATATGCATACATCCAGGAAGGTTGAAAATGTTCCAAGAAGGTTGAAAATGTTCTTTGCTGGGATGTCTTACGAGAGAGAACAAGTTCTTTGATGAGTGTTCAGTGTGGAAACATACACTGTGTCCTGGGTGCATGAAGAGACCGTAATGGAAACAAAGCCCATTGCTGCTTTGAAAACTCTAGCTAATTAGAGAAATTGGCTGACCCAAGGAGAGAACTGACTGCTCCGCTATGGGGTGGCTGTCTCAGGTGGGTCATTAAGGCTGCAGATGGGAAGACAGACAGATCGGACTCAAAGAGTCTGCCAGGAAACTACTTGCAAAACCCATACTGAATTGAATGGGCAGCTTGCAAGACTCACACTTGGCTAGTTATCATGAAGCAAGCATTACCTCCTGCTCTTGTTTGAGACTGTGTGATGGCCTGGGACTTAGGCTCGGGCTCGGAACCAGAGGAGACTCAGTCTGCACCGGATCCTTTGCCTCAGGCATCATCTGAACCCAGTCTGGGGCCTGATCCTGAAGAGTCCCAGTCTGCACAAGTTCCCCTGAAACAAACTCCAGCTGGGCCGAGTCAGGGGCCGGAGCCTGCCCTGGCTCCATATGCAGGGATGACCTCGTTGCCTTCAGCTGAGCAACCACTTACAGCTGCTCCACTACCGGTTGGGTCAGGGGAGACTGAGGTGACCCCTGGGTCTAGTAACCCACCGACGTCTCGCGAGCTGCAGAGACTAAGGTCTGAGAGAAGGAGAGACCTGAGTACTCGCAGGAGGAGTGCTCGCCTTCGGGCGAAACAGGGAGGTGAGTGGCCAGGGGATCAGGACCGTCCGTTACCCCGACAGAGATAAAAGGCTGTCGGGCCCCGCCCCAGGTTGCGGGAGCAACATTGCTGTGTGCTAGATCCTGTACCTGTCCTTGCCTGGTTTCCTGCCTCAGCCCTGTCGGACTGACTCCCAGCGGAACCTTTGGATTCTGGACCGGTCCTGGACCGTGTTTCATGGGTTACCCCCGGGCCCAGAACACTCTGCCTAAGCCAGGGTAGGCAACATGGTGTCCATTGGATGTTGTGGGACTCCAACTCTCATCAGCCCCGGTGTGATGGCCTGGGATTCGGACTCAGAGGCTGAACCGGAGGAATCCCAGCCTGCACAGGAGTCCCCGCCTCCAGGGCCGGCTGAACTGGGGCAGAGCCTTGATTCTGAAGTGCCTGCACCTGTGCCGGATCCTCAGGAGCAGGCACCAGGTGAATCCACTCTGGCTCCGGAGGTGGTTGAGGACTCAGTGCCTACAGGTGAGTCTCCCCCTGGGTCCAGTAACCTTTCAGCCTCTCCTGAACTGCAGAGGCTCAGGGCAGAGAGGCGAAGGGAACTGGTTTCTCCCAGGAGGAGTGCTCGCCTTAAGGCCAGGAGAGGCGGGTCTCCTGGGGGCCGGGACCGCCCCTGGCCTCAGAGAAGATAAAGGCCAGTCAGCCCGGTCCCAGGTTGCGGGAGCAACGTCATTGATGAGCTGTTTTGGCCAGCATCCTGTCCTGTTTCCCCCAGTGTTCCTGTCCCCGCCCGGCTTCCTGCTTCGGACCTCACCTCGCTCCTTGTGAACTGTTTCCAGCCCAGTGACCCAGGACCGGACTTTGACTACGCCAACGGTAACCTTCCCTCCGGGACCAGCACACCCGGCCAGCATGGCCAATGGTCAGGGATGATGGGAACTGTAGTTCCGCAGCATCTGAAAGGTGCCATGCTAACCCCTCCTGGCCTATGCAATAGCTCTATTTACATATCGCCTCAAAGCAACACATGTGGGATATTTAATGTGACCTCAAACCAACAATGCCTGTTTTCTAGATAGGCACGTGATAGGAGCTGAAGCTCAGAGCTTTCCTGTAAGTTTGCTAGAGAGAACTCCCATTGTGCCCTGACAGGGGAAGGGCATAGCCATATAAATATTCTCCTTACTTGTGCGCAGTGCCGGATTTACATATAAGCTAAGCAAGCTATAGCTTAGGGCCCCATTCTCTTGGGCCCCCCCCAAAAAAATTTAATGAAAAAAACACCTGGATGTACATTTCCAAAATATAAGATAAGAAAACAAAATAAAACCTACATCCAGCAACAGTGTTTTGCGTTGTGTATGCTCCTATTATGTGAGTAATGGGCTCCCCCTGCTAGCCTGCTCCCTAAAATATCACTGGTTTGCTCATTTCTACATATAGGGTGCCTACATTCTGCACGGACTGGTTGTATGGCTACATGTGCAAATGGCTTGAGATACCTATTAGGTCCATAAATTACCATATAGCATATATTCAACACAAAAAACAGCGGAAATTTGTTGTTGACAAAGGACAGCTGGACATATAAAGGGCCCCATTACCTTCAGTAGCTTAGGGCCTCATCAAACCTCATCAAATCTGGCCCTGCCTGTGTGGGCACATCCTTTGTTGCCTCTCTTCACTCTTACCTCTTCATCTCAACGCCAAGCCAGAAATGTCAGAACAATCTGCATATCTGAGCTTAACTGCTCAGACACTACCTTCAACCAGACTTAAGCATGTCTTTTGTAACCGAATTACCATTTTAAGCCTGCCTGAACAAAGCTGCTGTATCTGATATTCTGCAACAGAAACTATGAGTGAGTAAATGTTATTTTTTTTTTTAGCTTTTACAAGGCTGTTTGGGTATGATGGTTTTAAATATATCCTCTCCTAGCATAGGTATTTCAGAGGCAGGCAAGATCTTTGTTTCACCTTTCGGACAATTCCATTTACCCGTATTTGTGGCTTTACAGTGGAGCCTTCTGAGCTACAGTTGATGAACATTTTCTCTTTAGAATGTTATTTTCTCATTGAATGAGTCAAATTTATTTGCCTACCACCCCAGTTCATTAGAAAACAAGGCTCCATTTAGAACATGATAAGAGTCGTGCTGCACAAAGATGCAAGTCAAATGAATACAAGCACTGAGATTGCTATGGTTACAAAAACCAAGGGAAATGCTATCTGGAAGAGGAAGCTGATAAGGCATTTCCACAGCAGTTTATACCGAATGACACAGGGCATTAAATTAATATCCTCATTTCTAATTTTCTCAGCAAATCAAGTTTCTCATAGGTGGTAAACTTGCCTGAGTCAGATAAACAACAAGCAAGAATATTGAACTTCCGGGAGTTGTGAGTCTATCTAGTAAAACACTCTGAAGGCAAAATGTTCTCTGGTCCTTTTCATTCATTCCCATCCTACATTGAGGCTCCATCTGCACCATACAGTTAAAGCAGTACCGTACCAGTTTAAACAGTCATTACTTCTCCCAAAGAATCCTGGGAACTGTAGTTTAAGAGAGCTAACAGTTGTTAAAAGGTAAAGGGACCCCTGATCGTTAAGTCCAGTCGTGGACGACTCTGGGGTTGCGGCGCTCATCTCGCTTTATTGGCCGAGGGAGCCGGCATACAGCTTCCGGGCCATGTGGACAGCATGACTAAGCTGCTTCTAGCTAAACCAGAGCAGTGCACAGAAACGCCGTTTACCTTCCCGCCGGAGTGGTACCGATTTATCTACTTGCACTTTGACGTGCTTTCGAACTGCTAGGTTGGCAGGAGAACAGTTGTTAAGAGAGCCCTATTCCCATGTAGAAACCGCATTGTTGTTAAATACAGTGAGCAAATCACACGTAGATAGTTGCGTAACATAATGGTATGAGTTTGTGGGTGCCTTGACTCCCCTAAATTACCAGGTGCCAGATTCTCCGCTAAATTCCTAGGTCTAGTGAGTGTTGGGGTTTAATCATTGCTTGAAGTACTGAAATGGGCTGCTAGATGCCGAATTTAGCAGTGTCAAAATACAGACCAAACCAGATTTTCTGTGCTCTGGAAATCACTCTGGAGAAGAGCCATTAGGGAGAATAAAAAAAAAGAGGTAATAGGTGATTAACAAGGAGATACTCTGTGCTGGGTGGCAGTGAGCCTCCCCTTTCCATGGGGGGTAGTTCGGAGGGGAAAAGCAGAGTTGGCTGAGATATAGGATAGACAGAAAAAGTGTTGGTTAAACGCAGAAAGCTGAGCAGGGGGACAGGGGGCGTTTCCGATTTCTGCTGGCATCCAAGACTGTGGCCATGGGAGAAGCAAGAACCTATTGAAGTGTAATGCTGTGGGCCCCTCCATCATTGGCTCAGGTTGTATATATATATGTGTGTAAATTAACCATATATCATAAAGACACCACAGTTTCCACTGCCTCATCAGAATTTATTCATAAACAATACAGTTAAAACAGTTCCCAGTTAAAACACCCATATAGAACCAATTTAACTTCAGTTAAGAAACACTATACACAATAAGCTCCCTCTATGTAAACCGCAATTCAGATCCATCAGATTTTGGGGGGTATGCGTCTTAGTTCTGGCACTTATTGATGGTTCTTAAGTTTAGCTAAGCTGTCAGAGTCATACAGTGATCTATTTCTCCTCTTTTGAAATAAAACATTAATCAGGTATCTAGCGACTGCAAGGGATCTACTTGTATCTTCGTCGTTTAATAAGAATGTTATTTGGGCTTCCTGAGGACCGTCAGCAATTTTCGATAAATATGGGGTCAGAAACTTGGACCGTGTAGCCGAATGAAATGGACAACAGAAGATTATATGATATAACGATTCTATAGATCCACTTTTACAGTCACAGAGGAGTGAGATCTGTCCGTTGGAGAGTCTGTTACCCAACACATTTGATGGGAAAACATTAAATCTGGCCTTTATAAAGGCATACCTGTGCATCACCACGGATAAGGTAGTTAAGTAAGATGGAAGTTTCGTTGGTGTTTCCACTGCCTCATTTCCAAAGGAAATACAAACCCTGGATAAACACCTAGACTCCTGGAATCTCGCACCACTGAGAGATTGGGATGGTGTGTAACCATATAGTGTAGCCCACTGACCCATGCAACCCTCATACAGGCCTCATATGTACGTTGTGGCCAGCCATGGTTAATGGTGCACCATGTTTGTGCCTTTCTAGGCTGTCGCTTTCCCCTGCTAATACGCAGAGGAAGCAAACCACGACTGTATCCGAATCAGGGCTTTTTGGTTTGTTTCATTCTCAACAAACCACAATCTGTAGCTTGAGTTTGTTCTTGGCTTGCCAACCATGGTTTGTTGGAGTGAAACAAGCCACAATCCTGAGTTCAGGCACAATGCTAAGCGAGGGACCATGGTTTGCTTCCTCTGTGCTAGCTGCGAGGAAATAAATAGTCCAGAAAGGCACATTCATTTCCATTAACTTTTCTGAAATGCACAGCTGGACCAATATGGCTCCTCCCTTTCTAGAGCTTTCTTTAGGGCCTAAGGTTTAGGCCAAAGTTATGCAAAAAAAAGTGCCGTCCTGGACGAAACAAGCTGCTGAATTAAGTGCACACGCCTGCAGAGGAAGGGAGCTCAGCACTTCAGCAGCTATTGATCAACCTGTCATGATCTTTCCAAATTTGCTGTGGTTAAAAGGTAGCATGACTTCTGTTTGCTTTGGACTTTTCTGCCCTCCCCCAGGATGAATGATCTGACTCAGAACCCAAATGAATAAACTGAATCCAACTGCGCCGCGAGACTTACGTGTGTGTACTTAATGTTGGCTTTAACCCAGCGGAGTTGTTCACGTGCTTCGCATTTTGTGAGATTGGCTCGCGCCTCTGGATGCTACCTCTTGCTTAGTGTTTGGGACATTGGTTCATCTGCCTTTCTGCCTGTGCAAGAAGATGAGAAGTATGTGATAATTCAGACAAGAATTTCAGTAGAACATGGGTCTAGGATATTCTCCCCTTTTTGTGCTATACAAATATTAGTATTCTAGTATGGTGGAGGGACGTGGGTGGCACTGTGGTCTAAACCACTGAGCCTCTTGGGCTTGCTGATCAGAAGGTCGATGGTTCAAATCCCCAGGACGGGGTGAGCTCCCGTTGCTGTGTCCCAGCTCCTGCCAACCTAGCAGTTCGAAAGCACACCAGTGCAAGTAGATAAATAGGTACTGTTGTGGTGGAAAGGTAAAAGGCGTTTCTGTGCACTCTGGTTTCCATCACGGTGTCCCATTGCGCCAGAAGTGGTCTAGTCATGCAGGCCACATGACCCGGAAAGCTGTCTGTGGATAAACCCCAGCTCCCTCAGCCTGAAAGCGAGACGAGCACCACAACTCCATAGTCGCCTTTGACCGGACATAACTGTCTGGGGGTCCTTTACCTTGGGGGTAAAACACATGTGCCTCCTTAATTTTCTTACCCCTACTGCAACTCAAGACCGTTGGATGCCCTGAAATCAAGCATAAGCAGAATATACTCGCAATTATTGCCTGTGCCACAACTTAAAAAAAGGAACAACAGAATGTCTGTGTTAAGTTGTGAGTGAACATATCAGACGACACAGCGATTCTTCAAACAGCTCTTGTTTATTCACAGGCCAGGACAGAACTGAACTGAACTGAAGGGTTCAGTCAGCCTGCTAATATAGAGCTCCAGTACAACTGTAACAATTTTCTAAAACTATCCAATCACTGAAAGTCACTTTCGATCCCTTATTTGCATAACTACAGTGGTGCCCCGCAAGACGAATGCCTCGCAAGACGGAAAACTCGCTAGACAAAAGAGTTTTCCATTTTGGAGGTGCTTCGCAAAACGAATTTCCTATGGGCTTGCTTTGCAAGACGACAATGTCTTGCGAGTTCCTGTTGGTTTTTTTCCTCCCCCCCCCTTTCTAAGCCGCTAAGCCGCTTATCAGCTGATCCAATATGCAGATAAGCCGCTAAAAGCCGCTAAAACCCGCTAATAGCACTAATCCGCTAATCCGTCAATGGGCTTGCTTCGCAAGACGAAAAAACCGCTAGATGAAGAGAATCACAGAATGGATTCTTTTCGTCTTGCGAGGCACCACTGTATCTACAGTATCCCCCTGCTGGTCCAGGGTGAGAACTTCAGTACATAACAGTCTCCACTGATGTTCTAGTGCAGGGATGAGGAACCTGCAGATGCTATTCTGCTCAGCTTCCACCAGCCCCAACCGGCATGGCCATTGGTCAGGGATGATGGAGGATCAGAGCTTAGCCGCTCCTGTTCTACTGGCACACACAACTAGTCGCCTTCAGTTTCTTTGGCTCCAGATGAAAAGAACATTTAGGACTCAGTGAGCATTGCAATGAGAGAGCAAATGAGGGCTGCACAGCTTACGCTTGGTCAATTCCTTTGCTAGGTTGTGCCTAGAGATGGAGAAAGGAATCATTCTGCACTCCACTTCACCACAGGCAGCCCTGTTTCTATTCCTCTGCAGTTCATTTTCTGCCGCAGACTATGCTATCTGCCCCACTGTCTGTTCTGGCTGCTGATCCCTTATTTTCGAGGCTGCTGGTCCCTTATTTTCAAATCTGTAAGTTGACAGCTTCTTAATATATATTCATTTTTGTAATTATTGTAATTATTGTTTGGTTGCAGAAGGGCATTGCAAAATTCGGAGGAGTGAGAATTTTGAAGGATAGCTGTGTTTCGGTTCTTATATTGTTTTGGAAAGTCCAAGTTTGACAGAGTTGGCTTTAAATGCATACCGAATCAAATTCCTCCTCCATCCCCACTCACTGCCCTTGCAAAAACCAACACAGAACTCTTTCCCAATGACCCTGGGTTCCTTAAACGATCTCCTTCTAGCAGAAGCGGTTAAATGTAATACATATACTTTAAGCAGGAAAGAACCACTTTCTTGCCACATCATGATCATTAAAAAAAACAGGCTTGCAAAACAGACCTTAGGAAGGTGGGGTGGGGGTGGGGGTGGGAATCCTAAAGCTATAGCTGACAAGCTTAAAAGCTTTTGTGATGGGCCGAGAGATGCACTGCCTGTGATAATTGCCAACTGAAGGCACATGATGCTTTCCCATCATTTCAAGGACAGGAGCGTCGAGAACTGTGAAATCCCATCGGAGCCAATCCCTCGCATTAGCCACGCCGATTGTTAGAAATACGTCAGTTGCCATTTGGACGCAGACATCAAGCCACCCGGCCTTGTCAGCGTGGGAACTGCAGCAAGCACGTCAGTTGCATCCAAAGAGCACCCTTCTGTTGGGAAATGCACAAGAAGGGCAGGTAGTCACAGGCCACCCGACATTTTGCTCCTTTCTACGGGCTGGTAAATCACATCGGTTTCTGCTGCTGGAGGAGTGTGTGTGTTTGCAAAACCTGTTTTCCTGCAGTGCATCCTATCCCGGGAACACAAGGCACAATGTGCACCATTAGGGTTTGTGGCAGGAAGCAGAGTCCCTCATTAAAAAATTGAGAACAAACCCTGCAAGCGTCCCCTGAGCCAAGGAGATTAAGTAACTATACAACCTTTAGAAGACATCTGAATGCATCCCTGTACAGTGGTATCTTGGTTCTCAAATGCCTTGGTACTCAAACAACTTGGAACCCAAACACTGCAAACCCGGAAGCAAGTGTTCCCGTTTGTGAACTTTTTTTTTGCTCCATTTTGAGTGTCACACTTCTGTTTTGAGTGTCTGTCTGGTTTTGCTATTTATTTTGTGTTTTTGTGGCTCTTTTTTTGTTCTGTTTTTGTGACTGCGTAGAACCCAGTTCAGCTACTGATGGATTGGTTGTGTGATTGCAGTACATTGTTTATTGCTTTCATTTTATGGCTCGATGGTCTCGTTGGATAGTAAAATTCATGTTAAATTGCTGTTTTAGGGGTTGCTTTTAAAAGTCTGGAACAGATTTATCTGTTTTGCACTGCTTTCTATGGGAAAGTGTGCATTGGTTTTGGAACGCTTTGGTTTTGGAATGGACTTCCAGAACGGATTAAGTTTGAGAACCAAGGCACCACTGTTTAGGGAAGTTTTTAAATGGCTTGGGGGTTGTGTAACTCCATACCCTCCAGCGTTTCTCCGATAGAAGTAGGGACATCTTACCATACCCACCAACATTCTTCTGAGGAAAAGAAAGAGGTCCTAAGGAAAAGTGGGGCGCAGGTGGCGCTGTGGGTTAAACCACAGAGCCTAGGACTTGCCGATCAGAAGATCGGTGGTTCGAATCCCCACAACGGGGTGAGCTCCCGTTGCTCAGTCCCTGCTCCTGCCCACCTAGCAGTTTGAAAGCACACCAGTGGAAGTAGATAAATAGGTACTGCTCCGGCGGGAAGGTAAATGGCGTTTCCGTGCGCTGCTCTGGTTCACCAGAAGTGGCTTAGTCATGCTGGCCACATGACCCGGAAGCTGTACGCCGGCTCCCTCGGCCAATAAAGCGAGATGAGTGCCGCAACCCCAGAGTTGGTCATGACTGGACCAAATGGTAATGGGTCCCTTTACCTTTACCTTTAAGGAAAAGCGGGACATTCCAGGACCAAATCAGAAACCGGGATGGCCTCTGTAAATCCAGGACTATCCCTGGAAAACAGGGACACTTGGAAGGTGAAACTCAAGAGACCAACACCTGCTTAGGTTCACTCTGACTATCTAACAGCTATGCAGAAGATGACCTTGGCAGATGCAGTCTCTGCCCCACCCCAAACTTGCATAACATATTTGCAGTTGCTGAAAACCCCTTTCTGTACAGGATGAGAAAGGTGTGCAGGACGCCTCTGGTCAGACTGGAGTCTTTGTATGGAAAAGTCCCCTCCCACTCTGTAAACAAAAGACTCTGGCTAAGCTGTCCATAATAGCCAGAACAAGACCGACACAGTATCTAATGTAAAAAATCTATCTGTTCAGTACAAAACAATGTGGCTTCTTCTGTCTGCAAAGGCTAGACAAATGTGCTTCCTTCAGGAACATTATAAAGCAACACACATTTAATGCATAATGGGCTGTATCTGTACAGCCACTCTGGGGTTTGGTTCAAAATATTACAAAAAGAAAACCCTATGATTTTGAACAAGAGCTGCGCAGTTGGAAACAAGATGTCCGTTCCATTGCCTTCTTGACCCCCCCCCCCAAATCTCAACGTAACATTAGATGATTGTGGCAGATAACACTGGCAATTCACTTTTCATATTTTGAACGGACAGTGACAGAAAGGCCCTTTGATTCCGCCCACTGACTCACTTCAGTGTAAGTGAGGGGAAAGACTCTGTAATATTCTGTTCTGTAGCTAATAGAAGAAGAAGAGGAGGAGTTTGGATTTGATATCCCGCTTTATCATTACCCGAAGGAGTCTCAAAGCGGCTAACATTCTCCTTTCCTTTCCTCCCCCACAACAAACACTCTGTGAGGTGAGTGAGGCTGAGAGACTTCAAAGAAGTGTGACTGGCCCAAGGTCACCCAGCAGCTGCAGGTGGAGGAGTGGGGAAGCGAACCCGGTTCACCAGATTATGAGTCCACCACTCTTAACCACTACACCACACTGGCTTAAAGTATATTTATATAAGAGAATGAGTGACACTCCCCCCCCCCAGCTCAAGCAACTTGCACAAGCAATAAAGCAAAGACTGTTGGCTGACACAGCATGAGAAGCAACTTTTCTGCTTCGTATTAGAAGAATTTAAAAATAACTAACTTTCGAATCATAGAGCTTAAAGGGACCCGAGGGTCATCTAGTCCAACCCCCTGCAATGCAGGAATTTCAAGGCACAGTCCCCCATCCAACTAGAAACCCTATCAGACCCTGCTTAGCTTTGCAGGTGTGCCAGCAGTTTTTATTGCTGCTCCACTAGTCATAATATAATCACTACCACCAATCATTTTTATAAGCACTATGCAATTAATTAACTGTCCTTTGGCTTTTCCCCTTTTTATATAAACTTCTCTTAAACAATCAGAATTGGAAGCCACAGTTGAATGAGGCTGATTTTTGATTTTTTATTAAACTAGTAATAACACAACCTTCATTATGGCCCAGAGCAAGATACGCAAGTTGTGTCCTTAACAAATTTCTTCACCTGTTGAGATCTAACCCCAGCTGCGAGCTTTTAAATATTGTTATAGATTTTTTGGGGGGGACCCCCTAAACCCTACAAATGGTAGGGTTTTGATTATTTGGAGTATTGAAGGGAAGATTGGAAGCCTGTGGGAAAACACAAGCCGAGTTTCCTTTCCGAGCCAGGGTCTCTCCTGGGTTAGATGCATTTACATGGCATGAGGCAGGGCTAGGCAACCTAAGGCCCAGGGGCCGGATGCGGCCCAATTGCCTTCTCAATCCGCGGACAGTCCAGGAATCAGCGTATTTTTACATGAGTAGAATGTGTCCCTTTATTTAAAATGTATCTCTGGGTTATTTGTGGGGCCTGCCTGGTGTTTTTACATGAGTAGAATGTGTGCTTTCTTTAAAATGCATTTCTGGGTTATTTGTGGGGCATAGGAATCCCTTCATTCCCCCCCCCCCAAAAAAAAAAATATAGTCTGGCCCACCACATGGTCTGAGGGACAGTGGCTGAAAAAGGTTGCTGACCCCTGGCATAAGGTGTTGATGGCCCATTTAAGAGGAATCTTGGACCTGGGCAGACAGAGGTTGCCAAGGTGATGAGATGCATGTGTGAAGTGATGGGAAAAGAGTATCCTTAGGAAGGTGTGCTGGGAAGAAGAGGGGAAAGAACAGAGACTGAGATCCATCTTGGGCAGGCTGGCTGAAGGCTAGCTGGGAGAGATGCCTTTGACTCCAGGGCTGCACTGCTATGGGGAACAAGCCCCACTTGAAATGACCACGCTGTAAGATCTGGACTCCCTCCATGCAGACTGAAGGTGAATAAGTAATATTTCTTTGACAGCAGCACGGATGCTACTAGCTCAGAGATGGAAAGAAGATAAAGTCCCTACCAGAGAAGAATGGCAAATTAAACTGTTGGACTATGCCAAAATGGCAACATTGACCGGAAAGCTCAGGAACAAAGAAGACCAAAACTTTCACAAGGAACGGGGAATTTTTTATAATTTATCTTGGAGACCACTGTAAGCAGATGAAGACATTAGCAGGATTGTAATAACACTTGTAATGTAACGAGTACTATGGAGATAATGGAGTTATAAAAAAGCATGGATTACTGAAAAAGATGCAGTAGAAAAGGTTTAACAACAGAACCCATGGAGGGGAAGGTGGGAAGTCCAGAGATTTGGAAACTTCAAATCTCATTAACACAAGAAGTAATTTAATAAAAGCAATGACATTATTTTTAAAAAAATAAATTCTTAAAGCTACGGCAGTCTCCGCAGCATCTTCAGTTCTTCAAAGCAGCACAAACCCTGGGTGAATGCTTGGAACCCCCTGGAATTTTGCTACCGTTTGGCAGAGAATGGGGGGTGGCAGCCAACTTTGGTAACAACTTGGCTATGAGCCACACAAAGCATAACTCCAATAAGTTATCCAATTTTTGCCTGCCTGGTCTAGCCCTTATCAGATGGGACAATTGCTTCACCGAAACAGTTCCGCACATTCTGCGTTCCACTTTATGATTGAGGTTGCAGTCTTTTTGATTGTTCCCATAGTCAACACTGTTACCTAACAGCTGACTAGTTTTTGCGGTGGCATGGGCAGTCCTTTGCATCTACTAGATTTAATGGCAATTGTTTTGGAATCATTTCAAACCGATGTCCTGTGATCTTGCATCTATCTCTCTATTTTAAAATGTGCATCTATTAAAAAATTTGGGGGGCGGCGATGGCGATTGGGGTGTTGTTTTTATTTTTATTATGTATTCTGTGGTTTTATATCTTGATTCTATTCTGTGAACCGCCCTGAGACCCCTGGGTATATGGTGGTATATAAATTCAAATAATAATAACAACAGTAATAATAGCCATAATTTGTGGCAGTATCATTGCAGAGCACAACTTATGAAGCTGTGTTCACCCAGCAAGTGAAGAATCTTCAGACTCTTCTCTTAAGAGCGTCTGGGATGATGTATAAATTGCACCTTGGAGGAACTTGCCCAGTTTTAACCAATACTAATTATTCTCCTGTGATGCATTTTATGAGTGGTCCTCTTTGTCTTCACTCTTTGCTACAGCTTTGTTGATCCTTCTTCTGTTCCTCAGGTGTTTTCCGTCCCATCACCCAAGAAAAACAACTTCTCAGGAGCACATGCTCCGATCCTTACAAATCTCCTTAATCGGATTAGACTCTGAATTATTGCGTCAATTACTTATCTGATCGTTTCCCCCAGTGCCCTAATTTTGGTTACTTTGGTAGCAAGGAACAATTCACTTTTATGAAGAATGGAAACAGCGGCTGTGTGATCATTGCTCCTTCTGGGTGGGGGAAAGCAACTCTTGCTAAACAGTCCTCAGGACGAAGGCAGGCTCGTTCCGGCAGAGTTTAACAATAACAACACAGAACCATCCCAAAAATTCATATTCAGGACACAGGAGCTTCCAAGCTGTTAGCCTAATTATGATGGACAATTAATGGGACTTCACTTCTGAGCCAGCAGCTTTGCAACCCAGAAACAATGTGGCATTACAAAGCCATCTGTTGCAGACAATACTACTCCTGTCCTCTCAAAGCCTCCAAGGATCTAATAGCAGACTCGTTGAAACAGAGTGGGGGGAAAGAACATTTTCATTTGAGAGAATCTGGTGTTTCCAAGAAGCGCAGTTCAACTGGAACTCTGCACATGCCCCTGAGACAAGGCATGCCTGTTGGTTTTGGCCTGAGCCGTGAGCCTGGGGCTCTCACAGGGGATCAGAGAAAGCTAGCAGACGTTCAAGCTGGGTTCTTCACAGTAGAGGAAGTTCAAGCTAAATATCAAGAGAAGCCGTCATAAGTTCTTGCGAAATATCTTCCTATAGTGGTTGCCGTAAAGGGGAATTTAACCCCAGCGACGCATAAGCAGCATGCATCATGCAAATGTGCAGTTAATTGGTCCCTGGAACTTCTGCTACATCTTAATGCGAGTAAATACACTTGCATTTTTTCCATGACATGCTATTGATGAAATAATGGTACATCACAGATGGATTTATGCTGGACCATCTACACATCATTCCAACTTATTTGTTGCTTTGTGGTGCTTGTTATGTACTGAAGTTCTCACCCTGGGCCAGCAGGGAGATACTGTAGATAATTATGCAAATAAGGGATCGAAAGTGACATTCAGTGATTGGATAGTTTTAGAAAATTGTTACAGTTGCGTTGTAGTGGAGCTCTATATAAGCAGGCTGACTAAACCCTTCAGTTCAGTTCTGTTCTGGCCTGTGAATAAACAAGAGCTGTTTGAAGAATCGCTGTGTCGTCTGACATGTTCACCCACAACTTAAAAGTGCTTGCTCAGTTTTCCTGCACTGTTGCCATCCGTAGGGGCACTGTTGCACTCTACCACAACACAAGTAGAACAAAAACAACAACAATAACTGCCCTCTTGGGACATTTGTGGTATGAAAAAAGTTTACTTGATTTCAGCAGGACCAGCAGAATATCCACCACAAAACTTCTGCAGATGGAACAACGCTGAAAGCAGAATCATGCATAGCAGCCCTGGTACCATCATGAGCACAAATAATCTTGAACACAGAATGAAGTGGAGGGGTTAGTATTATTATTTTAATTTATTACTCCCCATCACCCTAAGCTGCCAAGGCAAGTTACAACAGTTTACAACACTTTTTTTTTTAAAAAAACTTACAATTAGAAAAAACCTCAAAAAATAACATCTAATAAAAATGACAATAACATCTAATAAAAAGCAACGGAAGTTCATACAATTGCTTATATTTAGATTTCTAATCTTTCTGCATTGGGAATATTCAAGGCCATATTCTAAAAAAAGAAGACTACTTTCCCCATGCCATTTAATTTTAAATTAATTAATTATGGACAGTCAATAAGGGACACCTGGGAAATTTTGATTTCCTGGGAAAACGCCACTCTCCCGATGTAAGCAATAATTTACTATAACAGCAGTCTATGATTGCCCCATAGACCCCATGTGACCTTCCTGCCACTCTGGGGCAGGAAGCACCATCGTCTGAAGGGTCATGATAACCCACCCTCTGCCTTTTGGCATTTGACATCCCTCCACCCAACCCTGTCCTTATGAGATGACACTGTTTGCCAAATCCCCCATCTGTCCGGAAGCCCCTTTCCTGAGACTGGGGACTGCTCAGACCCCAGTTTGCTCAGTCTTCCCCACGCCAGCTTTGCCATACTTCTCGCCATGGTCAGCAAGCCACCCAGATGCTCTCTAAGGCTTCCACAAGAGGGCACTGGACATTGTCAGAGGGTTCATGAGCACGTGAGCAGATGGGCGAAGGTGCTGAGAGACGGCTGGAAGAGGCTTATCCACCGGTAATGACAGCAGCTGTCAGAACTGATAGCTGCTCCAGCCACACTGGAAGGAGCCCAAATTGCTTAGGCGTGGTAGGGTGATGGTGGAAATCCTCAGCAAACCCTCTTCCCCATAAAGTCTAGGGCTTCTTGGTGTGCAGAGGAGCAGTTTTGCTGACCACCTATGCCACGCCAGAGTTATAAGGGGAGCAGATGGTGCTGTGGTCTAAACCACTGAGCCTCTTGGGCTTGCTGATCAGAAGGGGTTGGCAGTTTGAATCCCCGCAATGGGGTGATCTCCCATTGCTCTGTCCCACCTCCTGGCAACCTAGCAGTTCAAAAGCACGCTAGTGCAAGTAGTTAAATAGGTACCACTGTGGTGGGAAGGTAAACGGCGTTTCCGTGCGCTCTGGTTTCCGTCACGGTGTCCCGTTATGCCAGAAGTGGTTTAGTCATGCAGGCCACATGACCTGGAAAGCTGTCTGCGGACAAACACCGGCTCCCTCGGCCTGATAGCCAGATAAGCGCCACAACCCCAGAGTTGCCTTTGACTGGACTTATCTGTCCAGGGATCCTTTACCTTTACCTTGTTGGATATCATTTAAAAACCCCACTGCATTGGATCCTAGCCTTTTTTGCATCCTAGCCCTTCAGTGGTGCCAAACAGCAGAGCGACTGAGCTATTCTAGAACTGCATGGAGCTGGTAGATGGGGAACCAGCAGCCCTCCAGATGTTGTTAGATTCCAGACCCATCAACTCCACCGACGGTTGATGATGGTCAGGGATGATGGGATGTGATCCAGAAACATCTTGAGAGTTGCAGGTTCCCCCATCCCCATGCTAGTGGGTTTACAATTTGGGTTTGTTTTCTACACCGACGAAGCCAACATCATGCCACTTGTTGTTGTTTAGTTGTTTAGTCGTGTCCGACTCTTCGTGACCCATGGACCAGAGCACGCCAGGCACTCCTGTCTTCCACTGCCTCCCGCAGTTTGGTCAAACTCATGCTGGTAGCTTCGAGAACACTGTCCCCCCATCTCATCCTCTGTCATCCCCTTCTCCTTGTGCCCTCCATCTTTCCCAACATCAGGGTCTTTTCCAGGGAGTCTTCTCTTCTCATGAGGTGGCCAAAGTCTTGGAGCCTCAGCTTCAGGATCTGTCCTTCCAGTGAGCACTCAGGGCTGATTTCCTTAAGAATGGATAGGTTTGATCTTCTTGCAGTCCACGGGACTCTCAAGAATCTCCTCCAGCACCATAATTCAAAAGCATCAATTCTTCGGCGATCAGCCTTCTTTATGGTCCAGCTATGCTACTGCGCTATGTCAAATAGAAGCTATTTCCCTTTTTTCTGTGTCCTTTACCTTTTTCCTTAGCTATGCCATGCCAGAGTTGCACAGGAACCCAGCCTTAGCTGAAGGCACCTTTGAAACGCTACTTGCTACTCTTAAGAATCTCAGGGATACAGTCTGTGCCCAGATATGTTTAGACATTAAATGGCTGTTCCCGTCAGTCTGGTTATTCTGCTTGTTCTTGCCACAGCACACAAGCGTCGCTTGGGCATGCAAACGAAAGAGGATACACAAGCTCAATTGCGGATGTGAGCTGGGTGTGTGCAATGTGGAAGTTGTACTTTTAAAGCACATCATTTCCCTCAAAGAATTCTGGGCACTGTAGTTTATCTCTCACAGATTTACAAGAATTCTTGCTTTGCATTTATAATGTGCACACAGACCATTGTGCGAGGGAGACAGGGAGGTTCTGATACAGTGGCGTAGCGTGGGGGGTGCAGGGGGGGCCGGCCGCACCGGTCACAACATCTGGGGGTTAGGGTTAGGGGGCGCAAATCCACAGGTTAGGGGGCGCAAATTACTTGCCTTGCCCCGGGTGCTGACAACCCACGCTACGCCACTGTTCTGATAGCAACTCTGTGGCAGGCAGGCAGTCCTCCATGATTCTGTTCAAATTCAGAATCAAGTATAGATTCCTATACTCTCCCCCGCCCCCAATGATATCTACGTTTCAGCCCACTTCTTCCACAAAAAGGACTGCCTCTCCGCTCTCAAATCTGTGGGGTGCCACAGAGTTAATTTAGCATGAGCATAAGGGTCAAATGCCAACTGAAAATACATTGTATACCGCAGCTGTTGTAGTTGCAGGTAGATATAGTACTTTTCTTTTTTTATATATGCACAGAACATAGCCAGACATCATCAAGGAGTGCCAAAAACATCATCTCCAAGATTACCCA
The DNA here is from genome assembly GCF_965113315.1 of Podarcis vaucheri. NCBI lineage: Eukaryota > Metazoa > Chordata > Lepidosauria > Squamata > Lacertidae > Podarcis > Podarcis vaucheri. Next base: position 36,539,795 of record NC_138755.1, on the reverse strand, counting down.
TGCATTTGCAGAAAAACAAACCTGTCAATCATTTTTACGAGTTAAAAGATATTCCTTGATGATGATGATGATGATGAAGAAGACACATATGTGTTGTCTAAGTCTGACAACTTTGTGACAGAGTTGCGAGATTTGCTACGGCTGCTCCAAAGCGGAGGATAAATTTTATTGAGGTCAATATGGTGAATTGCAAAGGTTTAATTGGATGAGTTAATTAAAGATTTAATGTAATGATTTAACTGGATGATTTAAATGTATTAATTCCTTTAACCATTTATTTATTTATATTGGGATATTTTAATGTAAACATATTTTGGTTGATACTGTTCTTTAATATTGTATTAGTGTATTTTTTTTGGATTTTTGAAACTCTAAATATATATCCTTTGGGGTTGTGTATACATTGTTGCATTAATTCTTAATTAAAGGAATATAATTTCAACCTTTTTTTTGTCCGAAATGGAATACTAAAATTTTATCCATCCTCTCACCACTTTCCCAGTACTTCTGGCACAAACATCTCACTGCAAATTCAGCTTTAACTGAAAGTATTCAGTTTATATGTAAGGTAAAGTAAAGGGACCCCTGACCATTAGGTCCAGTCGCGACCGACTCTGGGGTTGGGGTGCTCATCTCGCTTTATTGGCCGAGGGAGCCGGCATACAGCTTCCGGGTCATGTGGCCAGCATGACTAAGCCACTTCTGGTGAACCAGAGCAGCGCACGGAAACGCCGTTTACCTTCCCGCCAGAGTGGTACCTATTTATCTACTTGCACTTTGACGTGCTTTTGAACTGCTAGGTTGGCAGGAGCAGGGACCGAGCAATGGGAGCTCACCCTGTTGCTGGGATTCGAACCACCGACCTTCTGATCGGCAAGTCCTAGCCTCTGTAGTTTAACCCACAGCGCCACCCGCATCCCAGTTTATATGTAGCGCACTACAAATTTTCATAAAGACTCAAGGAAAGACATGATGCAAATTGACTTAATAAAAAACTTCAAAACCCAAATTCCTCTTGTGCTAAGCACTGTGCTTCTCCTCCCCCTCATGTTACTCTTGCAAGACTCCTACTCAACATCACAGGACAAAACAGAACCTTCATTATTTTCAAAATATTCCTGAAATTCAGGCTCCCCCTGCGTTTTGAAGTTATCACCAATCAAAAGTGTAACATTCAAGCATCAGGTGATAGGATTTAACAAAATTAGGCAGCAGCATAATAAGAGAAAGTGGAGTGCGATCTGAAATAGCAATTGTAGCGATATGACACGCTGCAAAATATTGAAGTAAAAGACAAAAAGTACTCTGATCTGAAATAATTTTGATACACTGACCAAAAAAGGTACAGCATCACTCTGTAGAGTCTGCTATGTGCCAAACATCAATAATTCCTACTTAAAAGTCAAAATGGGGAAGGATCTCACAGCTAGGAAAATTTACCCAGCACCCAGTCAGCTTTTGTATAACAAAATTACTGAGTGCCTCTTGAATGTCAAACATATGGCCCAGAAGACCACTCACGCGGCAGCTAAAAAAGCCAATGCAATTCTGGGCTGCATCAATAGGAGTATCAATATCACAGGACAAAACAGAACCTTCGTTATTTTCAAAATATTCCTGAAATTCAGGCTGCCCCTGCATTTTGAAGTTATCACCAATCAAAAGTGCAACATTCAAGCACCAGAGGATTTAACAAAATTAGGCATAATCATAAATACTTGTGTTGGTGTGTTTATTCATCTATGGGGAGCTGTGGGTCAGGGGCCCTGGCACGCAAATTGAACCAAAATCTGGGGAGTAGACCAGCTGGTTGAGAGCAACTCTAGCATGAACATTACAACGGCAAGAGGAGAAGAAAGTTCATTCAACCAATACCTTACAACTTCTTGAGGACATTTCTTTTCTGGTTGCCAAATTGGACCATAGAGCAAAACAAACAGGATTTACAGGAATGCATGCTTCTAATTAAGAGCAGAGCTGGTATGGTGAGCCAGTGTGCACATAATGCTTAAGCCAAAACCATGGTTTTGTGCGAATGAGTAAGCATTGGTTTCTGGAGAGAAGTTCATTGGGACTCACTCCTCTTCCGGTGATTCCATGCTGCTGTGAGCTATGTCACGGTTTGGCTTAGCATTACACCTACATGCGGGTGGCGCTGTGGTCTAAACCACTGAGCCTCTTGGGCTTGCCAATCATAAGGTCAGGGGTTCAAATCCATGCGATGGGGCGAGCTCCCATTGCTCTGTCCCACCTCCTGCCAACCTAACAGTTCGAAAGCACGCCAGTGCAAGTAGATAAATAGGTACCGCTGTGGTGGGAAGGTAAATGCCGTTTCCATGCGCTCTGGTTTCCGTCATGGTGTCCCGTTGCACCAGTAGCTGTTTAGTCATGCTGGTCACATGACCCAGAAAGCTGTCTGTGGACAAACATTGGTTCCCATAGTCACCTTTGACTGGACTTAACCATCGAGGGGTCCTTTACCTTTAACTTACTTCTGATCCCAGGCTCATGGTTATCATCTCCCCTGACAAAACACACATGGTAAGAGATAGAACAAAGCTTGGCTACTGTGCGTGGTTTGTCTGAAGTGAGATAAACCACAAGTTCAGACACACTGTTAGCTTCAGGTCCTAGTGGAAAAAAACTTTTGGACTCCTCAACAATGGCAGACTGGCTTTACATGGGATATAAAATAAATGTGTGGCCTCATTTTTATGTTAACGATAAATATATTATCTGTACCTGTTAATCATATTGAGAACCTAAAGACTAAGATCAAGCACCCACACAATTGCTGCTGAACTAACCATACACTTTAAGCGTTGAACTTGTATGCAATAATGCAACACAACACAACACAATGTGTATCATGCAACAACTTCGTTGCAGTTGCACGGTGTTCACTTAGCAAAACATGCAACTGCAATTGCACATAATCAGATGAGGCTGCACTGCCATGCTGTCAGAGCACAGACGCGAATGTTTGCACGTAGTCAGAAATGTTCAGAAGCTGTTGTTCAGAACGGCGCATGCACGGAACATGGAATATACATTTTGCTACCAATTACATGAAACAAGCTAACAATGGAAAAACAAATGTAAACAATTACAATTGGAAAATATATGAGTTGTCAATGTGAAAGAACCCCCCCCCGCAAAGTCTAGCATGCTATTTATTTAACGTTAATGTAATAATTGGTTTTTTAAAAACCTCCACATGCCCCAGTGCTCACTGATGATGCCTGTGCATTTGTACTTATTCAGCCACTGCATCAGAAGATGGGAACATGTTTACTTCTTACTGAGCAATTGGTTTGAAGACTGTCTGTATAATTTCCCCTTATCTAACTAAAAGGGCGAGAGATTTTTGTTGTTGTAAAAATATAGTTAATTAAAATAGCAGCTGAGACTTTAATGGAAGAGGCTTGGAATGCCTCTGAGGAGACAGCCCTCACCCCAACATTTATTCTTCTTATATAGGCTGCAGAATGCAAGAGGGATCCCATGCTGTTGTCACTGACAATATTCTGAAAGGCTAAAATGGAAATGGGCACATTTGGGTTATGGCAAAACACCCCTGTGGGAATCTGGTTTATTTCAGAACACAAGCATGGAAGATAATAGGAATATTGATGCCGAGGTCACGTTACTAGAGAACAGTGGAATATGATTCTAAAACAGAAAGGCCGAATGCGTGAGGGATGGAAGGAATCGATACGTCGCCTTTTAAAGGGTTTTTGGCTCTAAAAATATACCTAGCTGAAGTGTAAGGAAGACGTCAGTTCCTCGGGCAATAGCAGGCTGGGGTTGGAAAACAAATATAATATAGATCAACCTGCAAATAATATTTTCCCTGACTCACTTTCCTTGTCTAAGGTCTCCTTCATCGCAGACCCCAGCCCAAAGGAGGTCATCAAAAACCCACTTTGGGAGGTAACTATAGCTGTGTGCATGCCAACATTCTCCCAGAGCACAAAACATGGTCCTAGATGCAAAATTCGGCTTTCTGAGCATCTCTGCTTGAGAAGAAAGCTCCTGTATCTTTTCGCTTGCTCAGGTATGCTTGAAAATGTGCACGCAGCAGTGCTTGCCGAAATCCTATGTGCAGAATTCAGCTCTCTGAGCATCTCTGCTTGAGAAGAAAGCTCCTGTATCTTTTCGCTTGCTCAGGTATGCTTGAAAATGTGCACGCAGCAGTGCTTGCCGAAATCCTACGTGCAGAATTCAGCTTTCTGAGCATCTCTGCTTGAGAAGGAAGTTCTGTATCTTTTTGGTTGCTGAAGTATACTTGAAAATGTGCAGGCAGCAGTGCCTGCCGAAATCTCAGAAGCTAGAAGATTTGCTGAGTTCTGCCCAATGTTGCAGGGCACCTGGGCGTTGCATGCATGTGGGGGAGATCACACATCATGTGCTATGCTGCAAGGCTCCTGCAAGGTCTGCCACTGCTGCCATGAGCCCTAGTGAGGCTCACAGCCACCACCGCAAGGGTCCAGTGAGGTCCGCCACCGCCTGCCCCTCAAGATTTGGGGGTGAGGCTCAGCCCCATCCCAACAGACTTTGGCTCGAGCTGAAGACACCACAGCTTAGCTGTCAACCGTCCCTTATTTGGTGGGAAACTCCCTTATCCCAGCGCCGTGTCCCGCTGCTGTCGCTTATTGATGATGTCCCTTAAATTTCCCAGGTTTCAAAGGAAGCAGCTCCTCTCCCACCCTCCCTCTCTGCCGGCCAGGGAGGAGGGAGGCTCCAACTGTATTGCTTGGCTGCCCGGCCCACCCCCCTCCAGCCTCCTCTCATCAGCCTCAGCCCCCGGGAGCCCCTCCCCACTGGGACTGGTGAGAGCCTCAGGCCCTTCCACCGTCATCCTCCTCATGGCCACCAAACTGAGCGTCTCTGCCTGGGACCTCCCCTCTGCCTGCCGCCGCCGCTCCCACTAGGTCGTACTGCAGCTGATGGGCAGCCTGGTATGGCCTATGAATTGCTGAGGAGCCTTGAGAGGAGAGTGAGGGCAACCATAGAGAAAGCAGTTCAGAGAGAGGAGGCGGAGGCGGAGGCAGGTGTTCCAAGGGCTAACCTCAGAGGGGGAAAGCAGAGGAAGGACCGCAAGCGCTTCTCCCATAGATTTGTAGTGGTAGACTAGCATAGATGGTCTGATCTGCGGGTTTACTTTGGGCGCTATTCCCCCCCCTTCCTCCCACCCCACCTGATGGAACTGAAAGCTGCAGATGGAGCACGAGAGAAAAGCTACAGAACCGCAGCAGCATCTTCGCAGCTTGGACTTCGTTTTGCGCGAAAAGTGGTTGCTGCTTGTAGTTATTTCATTGCAGTGTTTCATCAGCTGGTGTCTTGAGCAGCAACCTCTGGAAACGAAGGGCTTAAAACTGGCGCTGCTCTCCAAAATTATTTGGTCTCTTTTAACTTCGTATTTCAGCTGGTTGAATAAAATCCCTTATTTTGGCTGCTGATCCCTTATTTTCGAGGCTGCTGGTCCCTTATTTTCAAATCTGTAAGTTGACAGCTATGCACCACAGTCCTATAGAGTTGATGTCCATGTGACCTATACAGGTCCCTTGCCATGCCTAGCAGTCCCAGAATTACGTAAGTTGTCAAGATGGCAAACTGTGTTATGCAAAGTGAGAAGAGAGCCAGACAAGTTTGCCTAATCTGAATAACTCACATGGGCTGCAGAAGGCATGCTAAAGAACGGGCATATTTTTTTCCACACCATAAGATCCTGTTTCTCCATTCCCCTCCTTTTAAGCATATGCTAACCAGGGTGTAACATACATATGAGATTGGATCTGAGATTTAAGCTGATGAATTTAAGGATGAGGAAGTTTCCTGCAGTGGCCCCATGTCTTGGAAATCAGTTACCAGAGTGGTGCATGCTCTAGTTATCTCCCGCTTGGACTACGGCAATGCACTCTACGTGGAGCTACCTTTGAAGGTGACCCAGAAACTACAATTAATCCATATTGCGGCAGCTAGACTAGGAATGGCCGCCGCGATCATTTAGCACTGCTCCTGAAAGATCTACATTGGTTCTCAGTACGTTTCCGAGCATAATTCAAAGTGTTGGTGCTGACCTTTAGAGCCCTAAACAGCCTCAGCCCAGAAAACCTGAAGGAGTGTCTTCACCCCCATCGTTCTGCCCGGACACTGGGGTCCAGCACTGAGGGCCTCCTGGAGGTTTGCTCACTGTGAGAAATGAGGTTACAGGGAACCAGGTAGAGGGCCTTCTCAGTAGTGGCGCCTGTCCTGTGGAACGCCCTCCCATCAGATGTCAAGGAAATAAACAACTCTCTGACTTTTAGAAGACATCTGAAGGCAGCCCTGTTTAGTGAAGTTTTTAACATTTGGTGTTTTTAATATTCTGTTGGGAGCCAGTCAGAGTGGCTGGGGAAACCCAGCCAAATGGGCGGGGTATAAATTATTATTATTATTATTACTCCAACAGGTCTCTTCCATTCAGGTATTAGGGAAGCCCTGAAGACCCCATTGTTCCCGCTCCTCCAAGTTTTGGTGGCAGTTTTGTATCGCACTGTAGTGCTTTGGAGCTAAAACGTTTGTGGTTTTATTATAGCTGGGTGTGTTTTTTTATCAATGGTTTATTTGATTGGTTGCATTGGCTCGATTATCAATTATCTGTAGCTGTATTCTACTGCATTCCATCCTAAGCTGCCTTGAAATGGTTTTTGATCCTTAAAAGCAGGCTAAGTGCGTTTCAAATAAAAATAAATAAAGATCCCGAGAGTGGAGTTCTCTCCGTGGAAAGGCCGTGCGCTCCTGGCACCGACTAATGAAAGCAATTTCCACCAATTTCCCCTTTCCCCTGTGGCCCGCTGGAAATCTTCCCTTTCCAGAGCAGTGTGGTGAGTCTGCAGAGAAAGGAGGAATTGGCAAAACACGATGAGACGCCTTCCTCCACTTCTGTCAGAGGGAGCCTCGGCAAATCTGAAAGCCCTTCTGCGCTAGAAAGGATTTATTCTGTTGCTTTATTGCAGGTGTGGGGATGGGCCAGGGAGAAGACTTGTTGAATACTTCTCACCATAAGAAGGGTGCAACAGTTGCGTGTTGAGGTCCCCAAGCCACCCCCCAAAAAAAAATAAAACGCAAATTCACACAGAATTTTTGTTTAAGGTTTTTGGCATAATTTTGGCCACAACTTTATTAAAATACATAAATGTGAGTGGTTGCCATTGGTTAAGACTATCTTTCCCTGCCCTGGGACAGAACTGACTTCCGGATTCCAGTGAAAGTCAGTAAGAAAAAACAATATTAGGGAGAAAATGGAGCTGCGCCACAGGCCCTCGTTTCTTCCCGTATGCACGGCCCAAACTCGATTCCAGGGATTCGGACGAAAGCATGGCGAGCCCCTGAATTCCTTTAACGGAATTCCCTTGCAGCAGCAGCAGCACTGGAGGGGCAGGCACAGCCAATCCTTACCCCTCCACCAACCAATTTTTTTACCAATGCCTAACCGCAACCTTACAAGTTGTGACGATTTGCTACGCAGTAGGCAAAATCCAAATGGCACCAGCCAATCAGCCAAATGGACAAAATTCCTACTAGGGCCCTTGCCCCAATGGCAGACGACCCCATGACGGGCATAGCAAGGTCAACGCCCAAGACCGAAAATTAGGGAGGGTGGGCGGGTGACCCGGTGAACGCAGTGAAAGAGGAAGCCCCAAGCTGCTTGCCCTGCATATGAAACTTCTGATCACTCCCCCAAATCGGCAACATCGAAATTACCCCAGCAACACAAGAGTCCAACCACTGCCAAAGACCATCCATACTTTCCCGCCCGGGAACAGAGGGGTGGCCTGGCAGACCCCACCGTGCTCTCTTTGAATGAAAACACGCTTTCATGGCACCCTCCTTGCGAGCCCAGTGCCACTCGCAAAAGCAGTGCTGGGCTCACAGCGCCAGGGCGCATGGCTGCTCATGGTGCCCCGCGAGCCCAGTGTTGTTATTGCAAGTCTTGCAAAAGCTGGGCTCACATGGCGTCTTGAGCGTGCCCTGCTTTGCAGCAGCAGTCAGGACTCACTCCCGTGGCTTTGCATGCAGAAGGTCCCACGTTCGTTCCCTGTTATCTCCATGTAGGGCTGAGAATCTCCCCTACCCAAAATCCCGGAGAACCACTGCCAGTGGTCGCAAACAATATTAGCCCTGAGGGATAGCTTGGTTGGCAGAGCATGAGACTCTTAATCTCAGGCTTGTGGGTTCGAGTCCCGTGTTGGGTGAAAGATTCATTTGGATTAGAAGATGACCCTTGTGGTCCCTTACAAGTCTGTGATTCTGCAAGCTATTATTATTATTTAAATTTGTATACATCCCTTCATTTGCAGTTCTCAAGGTGATTCACAACATAAAAATACCAGAGAAGAATCAGAATGCACATAATAAAAAGAAGAACAAAAACAAACCAATAACCCCCTCTTGGAACACACACAGAGATATCACCTTGCCGACAAACGTCTGTATAGTAAAAGCCATGGTTTTCCCAGTAGTGATGTATGGAAGTGAGAGCTGGACCATAAAGAAGGCTGATCGTTGAAGAATTGATGCTTTTGAATTATGGTGCTAGAGGAGACTCTTGAGAGTCCCATGGACTGCAAGAAGATCCAACCTCTCCATTCTGAAGGAAATCAGCCCTGAGTGCTCACTGGAAGGACAGATCCTGAAGCTGAGGCTGCAATACTTTGGCCACCTCATGAGAAGAGAAGACTCCCTGGAAAAGACCCTGATGTTGGGAAAGATGGAGGGCACAAGGAGAAGGGGACGTCAGAGGACGAGATGGTTCAACAGTGTCCTTGAAGCTATGAACATGAGTTTGACCAAACTGTGGGAGGCAGTGGAAGACAGGAGTGCCTGGCTTGCTCTGGTCCATGGGGTCACGAAGAGTCGGACACAACTAAACGACTAAACAACAACAACAACAACAACAACAACACATTTGAAAGGGTATTGGATGTTAATTGGCCAAAGGCCTGGTTGAAGAGGAATGTTTGTGCCTGGAGCCCAAAGGGGTTTAATGAGCTAGGTGGACCAATGGATCACTTCTGTGCAAGGCAGCCTCCTACATTTCTTGTTGCTTTAAAAAGAAACAAACATAAAATAAACTAAAATACAATGTACCGTATATCCTAATCACCTCACCACATTCAAGGTGGCTTGCAACAGTGGAAAATACATGTATCAGAATATATTAAAAACATACAAAAATCCAGCAGGTGAAGGTTTTCCTGGCATGAAGATAAGTGGTGAGAAAATTTATTCAAGCGTCTTCATAAAGGCATCAAATCAAGGCCAATACCATAAGGTGGAAATGCTCCAAAGCTAGGCAGTTTGACTCAGAAATTGGATGTTTTATTCCACTCCGAGAGCCATGCAGGGGGCTTGGGAAGCTGGCGGGAAAATAAGCAAAGCACAATAAAATACTGCACGCAATGTATGCCACCTACAATCCTTTCGATTTTTGAAGAGCTGTTATGCTGCCAGCTGACAACCTCCATCTTTTTGAACTTCTCTGCCCCGTTGTTATCCAAGACTTATTTGCTAAAACGTCGTTCCCTTCAAATCCCTGCAGAGAGTTTGCAAACATTCCCGGCTACCCACGATGCCCAACAAATGAAAACACGGCAAAAATTGCTGCAGTGGGCAGAGACCGTGAAGCAGAACACAAAGGGAGCACTGTCCCAGGCAAGCCGTTCCAGTCTTGGCAAGATTGCCATCAGTAGCCAAGCCTGCCAGTCCTCCCTTAGCCGTCAGGTTTACAGCTGGTGTTAAGGAAGGGCTTTGTCAGCCCATTGTCAGAGACATGGGGAAGTGAACCCAAACCCGACTTAGGAGAAGGTTGTTTTTTAACACAGTGTTCCTCCTTGTCCATCGCTGGAACAAGAGAAGTCGCGTTTGAGCCTCAAGTACGGCTCACTTCATTCCGGTGTTTTTTTTGTGTGGGTTTATTCTACAACAGGTCACTGGAGCAAAAAGAGAACACGGGTGGTAGGTTTCTGACAGGAGCACCTGCACACCATTCCTCTTTATTAGAGGTTCTCTGATGGTAAAGGACCCCTGGATGGTTAAGTCCAGTCAAAAGCAACTATGGGGTTGTGGCGCTCATCTCACTTTCAGGCTGAGGGAGCCGGCGTTTGTCCACAGACAGCTTTCTGGGTCATGTGGCCAGCACGACTAAACCACGTCTGGCGCAACAGGACACCGTGACGGAAACCAGAGTGCACAGAAACGCCGTTTACTTTCCCGCTGCAGTGGTACCTATTTATCTACTTGAACTGGTGTGCTTTCAAACTGCTAGGTTGGCAGGAGCTGGGACAGAGCAATGGGAGCTCACCCCGTTGTGGGGATTCGAACCGTGACCTTCTGATCGGCAAGGCCAAGAGGCTCAGTGGTTTAGACCATCAGCGCCACACAGATGACACCCAAGTCACCTCTATCACTCTACTTTTAAACTGTCTTCCTCATTCAAGTCCTGCATCTCCAACTGTCTCCCCAATATTCCTGTCTGGATGCTTCACTGCCATCTCAAACACAATATGACTTGTACAGTGGTACTTCGGGTTGCATACGCTTCAGGTTACATACGCTTCAGGTTACGGACTCTGCTAACCCAGAAATATTACCTCGGGTTAAGAACTTTGCTTCAGATGAGAACAGAAATCATGCTCCAGCAGCACGGCAGCAGCAGGAGGCCCCATTAGCTAAAGTGGTGCTTCAGGTTAAGAACAGTTTCAGGTGACTAAACCACTCCTGGCACAATGAGACACTGTGACGGAAGCCAGAGCGCACGGAAACGCCATTTATCTTCCCTACCCATTTAACTACTTACACTGGCATGCTTTTGAACTGCTAGGTTGGCAGGAGCTGGGACAGAGCAACAGGAGCTCACTCCATTGTGGCAGCAAGCCCAAGAGGCTCAGTGGTTTAAACCACAGCGCCACCTGCGCAAGTCCCCAGTTATTGCCATCTGGAGGGGAAGTTGCCCCATGTGCAAAATTGCTAGTGAGGGCCCCAAGACAGCTATTTGTGTGGCCTCAAAACAGCTGTGTGCTTCCGTCGCAGGGCTCCACTGAAAACGGCTTCTCCATGCGAACAAGGAAGTGACCTCTCCAGACAACAAAATGATGCCTCATCTCTGTGGCTGCAATTTCCTGGGTGAAGTGGATGCCATTAGGCAGTTGAATGAGCATGCATCCTCTGTCCATTTCCCTCCCTCCCAAACACCCCTCAATGTGGCCCCGGGTACTAGCAATCCACGGCACGCCACTGCACTCTTCTGCTGCACCTCAATGAAAGCAGAACATAGAAACTCCACAACAAGGGAACATTTGTGGTATGAAAAGTTACAGGATTTAAGCTGGATGCTACAGGGTACGCACAAAGCAGTATGCCCACCTTGAAGCTTTCGCAGAATCAAACAGTATTGAAAGAGGACTACGTATATAACCACCCTGCTACTGCCGTGAGCATTAATTATCACAAATGCACAATGGAAAGGATGTCAAGAGGAGCCCTAGATCAGGCAGAAGGTACTGCTCTATTACATGGACGCGGGTGGCGCTGTGATCTAAACCACCAAGCCTCTTGGGCTTGCCAATTGGAAGGTCGACAGTTCGAATCCCTGCAACGGGGTGAGCTCCTGTTGCTCTGTCCCAGCTCCTGCCAACCTAGCAGTTCAAAAGCATGCAAGTGCAAGTAGATAAGTACCGCTGTGGCGGGAAGGTAAATGGCATTTCCGTGTGCTCTGGTTTCCGTCATGGTGTCCCTTTGCACCAGAAGTGGTTTAGTCATGCTGGCCACATGACCCGGAAAGCTGTCTGTGGACAAACGCCGGGTCTCTTGGCCTGAAAGCGAGATGAGCGCCGCAACTCCATAGTCACCTTTGACTTGACTTAACCGTCCAGGCGTCCTTTAACTTTTACCTTTACTGCTCTATTGAGCAGGCAATACAGTACTACAAAACTATACTATAATTGCAACATCAGTAAAAGCATAATAAAGGCTGGTCAAAAAAAGGGGGTGGGTTCCAAAGACCTGCATGAACAGTAAAAGAAAGTCTTGTCAATCCAAATGCTTCATACTGGATGCCAATGGCAGAATCCAATGCTATCAGATGCTAAATTGTACTGTGCCTGAATAGCAGTTCGAGGCAAGACTGCAACCACACATGAGTGAAACTGATAAGAGTTTCTACAGCTTGTCAGTTTTGCCATATCAGGGCAGCAGGGAAGGATGTGGTGGTGGAATGAACCGGCAGGCAAATATAGAAAGGGGAGATTGATCACTCTGCAGGGCTGTCATCAACTTCATCACGATTAGAGGACATCTCAGTCTAGTTGCAGGGTTTTTCAGGGCATCCCCCGGGATAGGAAAGTGGCTGCATTTTCTTTGTAATAAAAATGGACTATTGAAAATTGATTCTTTTTTTGTAAGCACAAATAACTTAACATGCAGTTTGGCCCTCAGCCCATCAGGTTGTTACAAAAATTAGGTGCTACCCCCATTCTGTGCAAGATTCCTGGGGGTTCCAGGCACTCACATGGGGTCTGTGTTTCTTTGGAAACTGTCAAAGCTTTAAGAATTATGGTTTATTCGTTCCTACCAGAGAGGAATGGCAAACTAACCTTATGGACTACGCTAAAATGGCTAAACTGACCAGGAAGTTCAGAAACCCAGAAGACAAAAACTTCAAGAAAAATGGGATTTTAAAAAACAATTTATCTAGAAGACTACTGTAATGTAACAAGCACTATGGATAATATGGACAGATACAGCATATAGATTTTGAAATAATATGCAGTTGAAAATGTTGACAATAGGACCCATGGAGGGGCTGTTGGGAAGTCTCGAGATTCAGATAAATCTCTATATACAGATATGTATTAGGCATTGTTATAAATCCACATTTGTAAAATAAAATAAAAACGATTTCAAAAATAAGATTAAAAAATGGTTTATTCAACTATTTACACCTTCGGTGTGCATTAAGGGAGTCTAGATCTTGCAGCATATTTTATGCCACACCTTTCCTTCGCAGTGTTCAAGGTGGCCTGCATGGTTCTCCCTCTCCATTTCATCATCACAACATCCCTGTGAGGTAGGTTGGGCAGAATGGGGCTTTGAATCCTGGTCAATCAGATCCTAGTCTAAACTCTAACTGCTGCACTGCAACAGTTCCCAATTCAAGCTCAACAATACTGGACACTCCTAGTTTCATGGCATGTGTGGTGCAAATTATCTGCTGTTCTGCTTGCATCCCCTTGCATCCACAGTTTTTAACTGCGGGCACAAACAACAATTATAGCATGTCAACCCCATTTCCTAGCTACCCCTGGAAGACCCAGCAGTTGCGTCCCAGTGGAACCAAACCCACATGATTCTGCAGCTTAGAGTAGCTGCGATTGCCCTCCTTTGCAGGAGCAGCTGGCCAGAGCATACTTTTATCATAAGCTCTGCAAAAGGAATATGGGAGAATAGCTGTTGCCAGTCTGAAATGCAGGAAAAGAGAAACCAGAACAAATGAAAGGAAATTGCATCAGGAATAATTAGAGTGCATTAAATCTCTATCAGATCTGAGACAAGGCAGGGTACCCATTCCTTTTAATAATTAGAAAGGAAGAGGAAGATGGTGATTCTGGCATCACCACCTCTTTCCCAGCTTTGCTTTAACAGCAGACCGAAGCTCAGAAATTTAACAGGTGAAGACTACTACTATGCCAGGAAAGGCCTGCTGTATCAAATGCCATTAAAAGAACAACAGGGGTGGGCATGCTCAGAATGGACAAAGTTGCCTGAATATTTTGGCATTTAAGTGCAAGTAGATAAATAGGTAAGGGACGCGGGTGGCGCTGTGGGTAAAAGCCTCAGCGCCTAGGGCTTGCCGATCGAAAGGTCGGCGGTTCGAATCCCCGCGGCGGGGTGCGCTCCCGCTGCTCGGTCCCAGCGCCTGCCAACCTAGCAGTTCGAAAGCACCCCCGGGTGCAAGTAGATAAATAGGTACCGCTTACCAGCGGGAAGGTAAACGGCGTTCCGTGTGCTGCGCTGGCTCGCCAGATGCAGCTTTGTCACGCTGGCCACGTGACCCGGAAGTGTCTCCGGACAGCGCTGGCCCCCGGCCTAGAGATGTGAGATGGGCGCACAAACCCCAGAGTCTGTCAAGACTGGCCCGCTCGGGCAGGGGTACCTTTACCTTTACCTTTAGATAAATAGGTACCGCTCCGGCGGGAAGGTAAACGGCGTTTCCGTGTGCTGCTCTGGTTTGCCAGAAGCGGCTTAGTCATGCTGGCCACATGACCTGGAAGCTGTACACCGGCTCCCTTGGCCAATAAAGCGAGATGAGCGCCAAAGCCCCAGAGTCGGACACGACTGGACCTAATGGTCAGGGGTCCCTTTACCTTTACCTTTTAAGCTCAGGTGCACTTTTGTACCTAGGGGTGGCCAAATGCAAGAGAGGACAGGTTTTGCATCAAAGAGGAGATTTAACCAAGTCACCTTCGAAATTCTCTCTTCTACGTAATTCTTAAAGCCCTTGTCCTCCTTTGTGTATGGTCACCATAATCATATAAGTTTTTAAGATATGAAGTGGCTGTTACTTATTCAGTAAACCTTAGGGTCCTCGACTTACCACCCACCTCTTATTTTTATTTATTTTATTTCACTAAGCGTGTGCACAAACTACAAAACAAATAATAATAAATTAAAGCATTAAAGATCAGAAGCCTTCTACAGGGTCAGAGAATCAATGAGAGTACACAGATATCTTTGTGCCTAGGTATTCAGAAGTGTTTCTGGAAGACCACCTGCCTTTTAACCAAATTAAACTTAAGTAAATGTGCGCATCATCAAAACCAGAATAAAGATACCTTTTCAGTTATTCAGCCAAGCATGAGTTTTTGCAAGATCATCGTTGTTGGCATCTGCTTGTTAGACGGAGTAATTGTCAGTATTTCCCTTTTTGATTCCTTTTGATTTCAAAAATAGCTTAAAAAATGTAAATACATGTAAAAACATAGTCCACCTATTATAACTGACCCCCCACTGGTTATTCCAGTAAATCTCTAGTTGATTAATCAAGCGATCAAAGACTGCACACTTAGTAATGGGGTGGGGATGGTACTGAAAGCGGGCTCACAGGTTTATCTAAAAGCTGATTTGCCAAAAACACTGCGGCATCTACCGGAACTTTCATTTCTTCTGAAAATCCTTGCTAATATAGAGGTAAGCCACAAAGAACATTTTAGCACCCTATAACATCAGTGCCAGTAACCTTGGGTCTTTCTATCTTAAAGCCATGTACAGAAGCTCTGAAAAACTTGCATTACTGTGCTACGAACAACAACAAACTTGGATCAATACTTTTTTTGGTGTGTGTGTGTGTGTGTGTGTGTGTGTGTGTGTGTGAAACTATATTTATTTATGGTCCATCTACGAAAGCACTCTATGTGGCAAGAGTATGCAGGATAGAATGGTGGGACCTGAAAAAGCCAGGAGATTCAACCTCCCTTTAAATCCATACCAGCGAAAAGACAAGAACGCACTCTGAAACTCACTTACAGGTGGTACCTAACACCACGGAAACTAACACTAATACGCCCAGGAACCTCATCAAAATGCTGGAGAAGATGCACCGCCACAGGCACATGTGGTGGGAATGTCCTAAAATCCAACTCTTCTGGACATCAGTCATACAAGAAATATGCAAAATAACTAAGCAAGTATTAGAAGTCACCTCACAACTGGCCCTGCTAAACATCTTCCAGGATTATAATGCCCACTCACATCACAAAGAGCTCATAACCCACCTACTCTCAGCAGCTAGAAACATCATAGCCAGACACTGGAGAGACCTGTCAGGAGTAAGCATGGACCAATGGTATCAAATCATATGGGAAACAGCCTTATTAGAAAAACTAACCAATAATCTGAAATGGGAACAAATACAGTGGTGCCTCGCAAGACGAAAATAATTCATTCCGCGAGTCTTTTCATCTTGCGATGTTTTTCGTCTTGTGAAGCACGGTCCGTCGCAACTGCGCCTCTTCAAGCGGCTTTAAGAAAAAAGCGCAAGACGTTTTCATCTTGCGAAGCAAGCCCATAGGGAAATTCGTCTAGCGAAGCAACGCAAAACCGAAAAACCCTTTCGTCTAGCGAGTTTTTCGTCTTGCGAGGCATTCGTCTTGCGGGGCACCACTGTAGAAGACGTCTTCACCCTGATATGGTTACCCTTTATCACATACATAGCCCAACGAGACAACAAGCATCCTCCAACAGCACACAAATCAATACAGTGGTACCTCAGGTTAAGAACTTAATTTGTTCTGGAGGTCTGTTCTTAACCTGAAACTGTTCTTAACCTGAGGTGTGACTTTAGCTAATGGGGCCTCCTGCTGCCGCCACATGATTTCTGTTCTCATCCTGAAGCAAAGTTCTTAACCTGAGGTACTATTTCTGGGTTAGTGGAGTCTGTAACCTGAAGCGTCTGTAACCTGAAGCGTCTGTAACGTGAGGTACCACTGTATGGCTAACCTGATCCAAAACACACATACACACACCCACCCACACACCCACACCCCACTCACACACGAAAACAAATTTCATTACAGCCAATCAAAGACAACCAACCACTCCCTAGGCCACCCCCAACTTCTCTCACCACCAAAGAAATACAAGCAAATAGTAAAGAGAACCCACACAAGTGACGCTGACACAAAACCCCACACATACACTAAGCAGAAAAATAGAAGCATCGCCACTCCACCCCCCTCATCATTCCCCCTCTACCTCCTTCCCCCTTTTCTTCCTAATGTAATACTAATGTCTCACAACAAACGAAACTGATCTGTCGAAAACCCAACTTGAAAAAAGAGACATTGCACATACTTTTATAAACTAAGAAATCTTTAATAAAGTATATATATTTTAAAAAGCCAGGAGATTCTAGCAGTAAAAGGGGAAAACTTAGTGGGGATTTACTCTTTAGTTTAGCTCAACGAAACAGAGCATCTTTACCCCATTAAGGATAGTTTACTTAGATTTACCTCTAATATAGGAGCAATGCTCAACCAATGAATGAGTTAACGTGATGCGATGCATTGAAGGTGGACTCGAGAGACCTCCGCTCAAGTCGCTGCTCAGACATGAACCCAACACTTAGAGACAATCACTATTTGTCTGCTTATCCTAACTCACAGGGCTGTTGAGAGGATGGCAACACACAAAGCAGCCTTGAGCCAAACCATTGTTCCATCTATACAGTGGCACCTTGGTTCTCAAATGACTTGGTACTCAAACAACTTGGAACCCAAACAGAGCAAACCCAGAAGTAAGTGTTCCTGTTTGCGAACCTTTTTCGGAAGCTGAATGTGCTCTGTTTTGAGTGATACACTTCCAATCTGAGTGCTACGCTTCCATTTTGAGTGTTACGCTGAGGTCTGTCTGTTTTTGCTCTTCATTTTGCGTTTTTTTCGTTTTGTTTTTGTGACTGTGTGGAATCCAGTTCAGCTACTGATTGATAGATTGTGTGACTGCAGTACATGGTTTATTGCCTTCATTTTATGGATCAATGGTCTCGTTAGATAGTAAAATTCATGTTAAATTGCTGTTTCAGGGGTTGTTTTTAAAAGTCTGGAACGGATTAATCCGTTTTGCATCACTTTCTATGGGAAAGCGCGCCTTGGTTTTGGAACGCTCTGGTTTTGGAACGGACTTCCGGAACGGATTAAGTTTGAGAATGAAGGTGCCACTGTACTGACAGCATGGATTGCCAGCACCTCTCAGGGTTTCAGATTGGGGATGCTCCCAGTCTTACCTATAGAGCTAATGAGCATCAAGCATTTTGATGAGCATTTTCAGTATGCAAACCTGGCATCCTCCACAGAGCTAAGAACCTTCCCCGTACCCACTGCCCCAAGCTGCTTGGACAAAGGGCAAGAGACTCATGTGATTAAAAACTGGTCTTCTTTAACACCAGTCAGATGAAATCAAATAAACAAGGAATATTCAGTGTTACGTTGGAGGGGATGCCAGGAAACAGGGAATTACATTCACATGTGGTGGGGGTGCAAATATGTACAAATTTTTTGGCAAAGGGTGTTTAAGGAGATAACAGAAACCACCGGGTTAAAGCTGACTGAAAGTCCAGAGGTAACATTATTATCAATTGACGAAGGGGTGGAAGGTTCGCAGGCTGTGAAGGACTTGCTCACAAATTTATTGACAGTTGCACAAATTATTATAGCCAGGAAGTGGAAGGGGCAAGTAGTATAAAAATGGAAGAACGGTATAAAGAGGTGTGGGATATAGCTATTAACGATAAATTAACATGCGCCATTAAAGTAAGAAGGGGAATACGCAGGAGAAATTATTTTGAGGAGATCTGGAGGGTGTTTGTAGAATTTGTACTGTTAAAACAGAAAGGGGTCAAACCATAGCTAAAGGTGTTGAAATTTTGGGAGGTCGGATTGTTACAATGGAATGGTCTCGAAGATGGAGTGCACATTTTTATTCTTATTCATTTAGGATTATTACTTTGTCAAAAACAAACAAGCCCACCCACTGGCCTTCATTTGGAGGATGAAATCTTTGTCCACATGTCCTATTAAGAAGTGGCTGTCGAGCTTTCTGCTTTTCAGAGAAGCCCTTCCAACTGGCTGGCCTGCCAAGGAATTCTTGCATGTTTATTACGCAATCCGCACACAGCGCAAAGGGTTCTGGGAAATTGTTCAAGGGTGTACATTCAGTTCCAATTGGATGCTGGCCAAGGCCAGCTCTCTTCTTGTCCACAGGAACTGATAACACACCCTCAGGCAGAGATGGAGAATGGGCAGCTCTCCAGAGACCAAGGGATAAGAGGAGTCATATCCACCAACCCCTAGAGGGCTCCTGGTTCCCCATCCCTTCCCTAAAGACTCCCCCAATATCCCCTGGCACCCGCCTTCCCTATAGCAGCATGTTGCCTTGGATGGAAGTAATGAACTGTCTTCAAAGGAAACACATCCACAACTGATCTTTTAAAGGAGCCATAGTTTTCTGCTGACCACGGTTTTGAAGCCAAATAGGCTGGAGGAAGGGGAATAGTGCAGGCAAATCCACACCATGCATTTAAAGTTCAGTCAGTGTGCATTGAAAGTACATGGCTTCCTCTACACCACTTAAGAGTTTCAATTTACAATCCAGAGATATATACAGTATGCTAAATAAACAAACCTTCAGTGGCCTGGTTTGCACATGATGAACCAGGGTTTATTAAGCCACTGATTGGCATTATCGGTGAACCCTGGCCCAGCGGCTTAACTAGAGTTTGTTTGCTGTCAACAAACTATGATCTGAAGCCATGGTTTGTTGCTGGCTTGCAAACCTTGATATGTTTAAGGCATAGCTTGGCACGGTGCGTGAACATTGTGCATGTTTAAAGCATAGTTTGGCATTGTGCATGAACATTGCATGTGTTTAAAGCATAGCTTGGCATTGTGCATGCTGGAAGCTGCCCAGAGTGGCTGGAGAAACCCAGCCAGATGGGCAGGGTATAAACAAACAACAACAACAACAACAACAACAACAACAACAACAACACACTTTTCCTTAACTATGATTTGTTTGACCACTTGACCCCAGAAGCTTGCCAAAGTGCCAAAGGACAAGGCACGAGAAGTTGGAAAACAAAGCAACTTTAGAGAAACGAGCCATGGTTTCATCATCTGTGGTTTGTTTGATCATCTTGAAAAGCACAGGGCCTGAAGTATTTCGGCAGAAATCGTTTGCATGATGAAATGTGTAGGATTTGATCTGTGAAGGCGTGCAACTTGACACTTGCTGCTGCTGTCACCGAGTGAGGAAAGTCCACGTTGAACTAGATCTAAGACGACCATGTCAGGACAAAACAACTTCCAAATCTATAACTGAAACAGTACTGCAACTTTAACTCACTATAGCTCCAGTCCGGTGTACACTTTCTTGAATGCAAGTCCCCTAGAGCTCAGTGTGATTTTCCTTAGACTAAATATGTATAGGAGCAGCCCACCGGACTGGCAATAGCCCTTGTGCCTGGGGGAAATCCCAGCCTTGCTTCCCTGTTACAGAAATATACAGCTATCCCAAAATCTAGTTGAATAAATTCCACTGAGTTGCATTGCAAGAGTTATTAGTCCAACAAGCACAATTATTATACTGTGTGAGTGTCGTGGGTTCATCTCTGTAGCAAAAAAAAGGCATGTACACACGCCTTGCCATACTTTCCCTCAGAGATGTGGCACTCTTTCCATCACTGCGCTTCTGTGCACATGGCAAGAATGATAGTTTTAAAGCTTCTTGTCTTTTAAAAAAGAAGGCAGATTCTTGGGGGTGGAGAGAGAGAGGCGTGTCTTTATTTTGGGGGCAACCCTGCTCCTGTGTTTTTGACAGAGGGCTGATGCTGATATTTAGCATGTGTGATAATTTCCTCCATCACCATACCCATGTCAGGAAAAACTTTACCTGATGAGCTTCTAAAATGTCAGATGGTGGTGGTGGGGAAAGTAAAGAACTTCCGATTCTTCGTCTGTCTGCTATTTAAACACAATGCGCACTTCATCCAATTCAATTTTATTTTTCTATCTTTCTCTTTTAACCTCCTTCTCCCCCATAACAATTACAGTCATACCTCATGTTATGTTTGCTTCATGTTACGTTTTTTCAGGTTGCGTCCCGCAGTGACCCAGAAGTACTTCCGGGTTTCACCGCTGGCTCATGCGCAGTAGCGCTAAATCGCGCTTCACGCATGTGCACAAGCGCCACACCTGCACAGATACGGCGCTTCAGGTTGCAGGCTTTTCACGTTGAGAACAGGCCTCCGGAACGGATCCCGTTCGCAACCAGAGGTACCACTGTATCTTTTTAAAAAAGTTTTTATTTATACTTTTCAAATTGATACATTTCCTTAGTTTTACAGTCATGTTAACATTCCAAAGTTTGACTTCCTTCCCCATCTTTCTGCAGTTCCTTAAATTTATTTTTTTATATCTTCTGCATATCCAAATTCAATTAATTTGCTCATTTAATTATCTACTTTAAATATATACGCTTGTGAAACTGCAGGTTATTACAATAATCCTGCCAATGTTTTTATTTGTTTGCAATTTATCTGTAAATATTAAATAAACCATTTCCATTCTTTTATAAAAAGTTTGTTATCCTGATTTCTTATTCTCCCAGTAAGTTTCGGTAAGTAATTTTTCTATCTTTCTCTTTTAACCTCTTCATATATATATATTCTTCCTTCTCTATTTCTCCTCCCCCCCTTCATGATTTTCTTGTATCTAAAGAAAGTCTTGGTTTGGTTTAAAAAAGTTTCATGTTTTTCTCTATAAACCTTAATAAGTTTTATTTTAGATAAATAAAATATCAGGGGGCAGTGGAGAGAAATGGGAGCAGAGCAAATAAAATGAAAAAGAAAAGAAAAGAAAAGCTGGCAATGCTTTTGTTGAGCTTTAAATTCACATTGCTAGTGGCACTATAGAACTAACGCCAAACTTTCTCCCAGCACATCCAAACAATGGCCCAACAACTGCCAAGCACACGCCTACCTAACGAACAGGCAGGATGTCAAATCCTGCTTTTACTAAACATCCAAACTTTAAAAAACAAAACCAAGCAGTGCCTGATCTGTGCTTCTTTGTGGAAAGGGCAATCATTAGCCTGTGAATATTTCATGCTCTTGTTCCCAGCTGACAGCCAGGCATTCGCAAGCAAGTTGTACTTTTAAATTTGCACCTGGATTGCTATTTCTGCAAGCTGTTCAGTCCTGAGGTCATGGAACTTTAGATGCAAGAATGGGATGATGCCGTGCACCTTTAACCCCTGTATAGAAGGGTTTGTGTCAGGTATAGCTCCCTCGAGTTCTGCCAGGTGTAGCTTTCCTCATTTCTCCATTACAGCAGTCTGAATCTGCAAAAATTCCCTCATCCACAGGATAGTTAAAAAGGAGCTAGCTAGCATGATCTGCTGGAAGGGGGTGGGGGGGAAACAGACAGGTCCCTTGTGCCTTTAATTAGCTGTGTAAACTTTTAGGCACAGCTATTAAAGGTACGGGGACACGGGTGGTGCTGTGGGTTAAACCACAGAGCCTAGGACTTGCTGATCAGAAGGTCAGCGGTTTGAATCCCCATGACGGGGTGAGCTCCCGTTGCCCGGTCCCTGCTCCTGCCCACCTAGCAGTTTGAAAGCACGTCAAAGTGCAAGTAGATAAATAGGTACCACTCCGGCGGGAAGGTAAACGGCGTTTCCATGTGCTGCTCTGGTTCGCCAGAATTGGCTTAGTCATGCTGACCGCATGACCTGTACGCTGGCTCCCTCAGCCAATAAAGCGAGATGAGCGTGCAACTCCAGAGTTGGCCACGACTGGACCTAATGGTCAGGGGTCCCTTTACCTTATTAAAGGTATAGGAGCACTGTTTACTTTTTCACCAGGCCCACGCTAACAGAAGTCCTGAGTAGCAGGAGCTCTATAAAGGAAGGACTTTGCTTACAGAAGGTCTCAACTTCAATCCTGGGCATCAACAGGAGATTTTGCAGGTGGGATTTGCAAATTAAGGTTGCAAAGTTAAAGGGGATTTTGTGCTTTTCTGCAACAGCCCCCCACCCCAAATCAAAGGAGTTGCCCCTTGTGGCAGGCAATGGGGAAATGCACTTGAAAGTACGAGTTCACAAGTTGCTTGATGCACTTGTCATATAACCTCCTTGCAGACACATCAGAAAGACTGCTGAACAAGCTACTGCTGCTGTATGGCCTCCGCACAAACTGTGAGCACTTCCAGTCTAATTTTTGGGTGGGATTCAGTCACAAAGCAGAAAATCCAGGCCGAGCAGTTATTGTTGATTGGCAGTGCTTTCAACACAAACCTGCTCCCCCAAAATATCAGCCTTTTTTTTTTTTTGCAGAAAGGAATGTGTGGGATAACACTTGTTTTGACCAAGCATCATCTAACCTCCCTGCAAACAAATAGGAACAAATGGTCATTAAATAGCCACGGTCATCTCATCTCCCTGGAAACAAGCTGAGAGGACTGCTCAATTGACAGTCGTCTGGTAGCAACTGAAGACTGTGGAAAACCATCAGCAGTTGGTCATGCTTTGTCTACGAACACAGTAGCAGCTTGAAATGCAACAAGGTTGCTTCCTCCCCTGTCCTGCTACATTTGAAGCCATTTTTTAAAGTTGCTGTACAGACCAGAGAGAGGGCAGGGGGTGTCTTCACCTGATATGCATTACCTGACTTGTTTCTCCTGCACAGAACTCCAATTATTCACTGGCACTGTCATTTGAGCATGTGCAATGGCTGCTGGAAGTGTACACACCTCGGCCTAACTTCGGCTTCCATTTTCAAACTGGACGGAAGCTGGTTTAAGGGAAAGTGAACCAGACATATTTCTCAAAAAACGGCAGAGTACCTATGGATGTTGGCTCACACCACATGTAGGGAGCTTCAGCCACTGGCAGTGGTGTCACACTGGAGCCAGAGGAGAGGGTAAAATGCACATAGCCTGGCCTAGATTATTGCTACTCAATTCATTATGTGTTTAGCCCAATTTAATACTTGGTGGGAAAGATTTTTTGGCAGAGAGCAACCTGCTTTGGAGTGATGGCATTTCTGCAGAGACTGTCTATGGGGCTTGAATATCTCACACTCTTTCGCTGTTGTTTTTTGGAGGGGGAAGTTATTGGTTTGTTGTTTTTATTTTGATTATGTATTTTGTGATTTTATATTTTGATTTTATTCTGTGAACTGCCCTGAGACCTCCGGGTCTAGGGCGGTAGGTAAAGGTAAAGGGAGCCCTGACCATTAGGTCCAGTTGTAGCCGGCTCTGGCGTTTCGGCACTCATCTCGCTTTATTGGCCAAGGGAGCCGGTGTACAGCTTCCGGGTCATGTGGCCAGCATGACTAAGCCGCTTCTGGCAAACCAGAGCAGCGCATGGAAACGCCGTTTACCTTCCCGACAGAGTGGTACCTATTTATCTACTTGCACTTTGATGTGCTTTTGAACTGCTAGGTTGCCAGGAGCAGGGACCGAGCAACGGGAGCTCACCCATTGTGGGGATTCGAACTGCCAACCTTCTGATCAGCAAGTCCTAGGCTCTGTGGTTTAACCCAGAGCACCACCCGCGTCCCCTCTAGGGCAGTATATGAAGTCAATAAATAATAATAATAGATGTCTCAAAATGTCTCCAATATGAAGGCAGCTATTTATCCTCAGAGCGCTTTCCTAGCGTGTACCCAGAAGAGACGTCGGGAAGATCATATGGATAGGATCCAATACCCCATAGTAGTGAACCCTGAGGATTTCCCCGCCTCCTTTTTGCGAGGGGTTTGATATTGCGTTACAACGACAGAAACGAAGCACGAGAATAGCGTTTCCAAAGCAGATCATGAAGGAGACGCGCAAAATTGCAGGTTACATTGAACTCAGCATCATTACGCAGAACGCCAAGGCGCTCCCTGAGTTCCAGGCAGTGGCGTAGCGTGGGGGGTGCAGGGGGGTGCAACTTGGGGGGGGGGGCGGAAGAGACTCGAGTGCTAAAATCCACGGGTTAGGGGGCGCAAATTATTTGCCTTGCCCCGGGTGCTGACAACCCACGCTACGCCACTGGTTCCAGGCTAGGAGCAAAGCTAGGTTAGGAACGCGGCAGTCCCGAAGGCGTAAACCCCATTGAATGCAATTGGATCGACTTCCTAGCAATGGCATCTACTACTCTGCGCTGATGCCACTAGGTTTTGGATGGGGCCACAGTCGAAGCGCAGTACAGTATCTCCATTTGGGGCTTGCTTGATGGAAGGCAGAAGCAAAGCACAACAGAAATATTGGGCGGAGCGGGGGGGTGTCGCGTTATTTTTAACCAAAGCGCCTTACAATCGGGCTATCCTACTTTAAACTCACTTTCCGGCGACATTAGGAGGCGGGAGGGAGGAAGCGATTTCAGATCGGCAGGGAGTGGCCGGATCGCAAAAGTTGAAACGCACCATTTCAATCCATCCTCGCGGAGGACGGACCGAGGAACGCGGAGGGTGCGAGAGCCGACTGCCACATTCCGCCAGGGGTAGGGATACTGAACGCCTAGAAAGCAGAAGAGCACCCCAAGCGAGGAATGGGGTGGCACGGCAGCGACTGGCACCCGGAGGTAAGCGCGCCCTGCAGCTTGGAGCCGCGATCGTCACCTCTCCCTGCCAGTGGCTTAGCGTGGGTTGTCAGCACCCGGGGCAAGGCAAGTAATTTGCGCCCCCTAACCCGTGGATTTGCGCCCCCTAACCCTAACCCCCAGGTGTTGCGCCCGGTGCGGCCGGCCCCCCCTGCACCCCCCCACGCTACGCCACTGCTCCCTGCCCCCTGCCTGCCTTCCCTGGCAATCGCAGGAGGCGAAGGGCAGCCTCGGCCAAGAGAAAGAGCCCCGTCGGACGCCTCTCCATCAGGGCGACTCAATTCCAGAAGCGCAAAATTGCCTTGCGCTCCCGGCCCTCGCTTCCCTGGGATTAAGTCCCCCTCCTTGCTTATTTCAAGCGCAGGATCGGGACCCTTACCTCTGCCGCCAAACCTGCCCCAGTGATGCTCAGAGCGCGCTTTCCCAGCTCCACGTCCCGCCGTCCAGGAGCCGGAGGTCTGGGGAACTTTTTCCGCCGGCGCGCGAAGGAGACGGGGAATTACGGTACCCTGAATTACGCCGCTCCGTCCGCACGAAGCAACTGCAAGCGAGCGAGAACTGGGAGCCTCCATCCGGCCAACAGTGGCAGGTGGGGGCTGTGCTCTGGGGCCCCGCCCCACCCGGGAAGCCCCGCCCCTGCCGGCTGGAGCCTCTTCTTCTTGGAGAGCCTGTGATTCAAGGCATTCAAACTCTGTGATTCAAACTCCGATCTTTCCGGGAAGCAGTTTTGCTGCGCAAGACCTTGAAATCAGCTTTAATTGTGCAAGCTGAATTTACTAGGGTGTGACTGGATCTCACCTGATAAATAGTGACAGTCCCAAAGTGCAATCCAAGTCTGCATCCAAACAAATGTTTTAATTACCTTGTACAAGGATAGAAATGGTCACCTGTCCCATTTAATTACAACATTGCATTTGTCAAGAGCAAAAATAATGACTAGCCCCTTGATATATGAGCTACTGCATGTAGCTCTATCCTTTTTTAAATAATCTTTTTATGTGATTTTCAAAGAGAGAAAAAGAGAAAATAAACATACATTAAAAAATAGTACTAAATTGCTCTGAATCTCCTGACTTCAACCCCATCCCTTCCACAGGTCCATTCCATTTTCAACTGCATATAAATATATCTCCAATTTTTCATCTTCCTAAGTTATCTATACAGTGGTGCCCCACAAGACGAATGCCTCGCAAGACGAAAAACTCGCTAGACGAAAGGGTTTTTGCGTTGCTTCGCTAGACGAATTTCCCTATGGGCTTGATTCGCAAGACGAAAACGTCTTGCGCTTTTTTCTTGAAGAGGCGCAGTTCCGACGGACCGTGCTTTGCAAGAAGAAAAACATCGCAAGACGAAAAGACTCGCGGAATGAATTATTTTCGTCTTGCGAGGCACCACTGTACATTCTGTTACATTACAAGTGTATTTAAAATCCTGCTAATGTTTTAACCTATTTACCATAATTTTGCATTTAAATTATAACCATTTCCCGTTCTTTTTAAAATTTCTTGTTTTCTTGATTCCTCAGCTTCCCAGTTAGTTTTGCCATTTTGGCATAGTCCATCAACTGGATTTGCCATTCTACTCCGGTCAGGGCTGTCTCTTCCTTCCATCTCCATGTAGCTCTAACGTAAGCTTGTTTAGCGGAAACCCAGCCAGATGGGAAGGGTATAAGTAAATTACTACTGCTACTACTACTACTATTACTACTACTTGGGTACAGTGGTGCCCCGCAAGACGAATGCCTCGCAAGACGAAAAACTCGCTAGACGAAAGGGTTTTTGCGTTGCTTCGCTAGACGAATTTCCCCATGGGCTTGCTTCGCAAGACGAAAACATATTGCGCTTTTTTCTTAAAGCTGCTTGAAGAGGCGCAGTTGCGACGGACCGTGCTTTGCAAGACGAAAAACATCGCAAGACGAAAAGACTCGCGGAACGAATTCTTTTCGTCTTGCGAGGCACCACTGTACAAGGTCTGCGGAGAGCAAACCTGCAAGTTAAATATGACTGCATGCAATAAAACCCCAATGGCTGCTTCTTCTAGGGAAAAGCAGCTTCAGGAGGGAGGCAACTGGAAGCAGGGACGTTTCACGCCGCCCCACAAAATCCACCCTCGCCACAGGGTCAGGTTTTTGCCAAAAATCTGACACCGTCCAATTCACTCGAAAGTGGTGTCAAAGACCGACAAGGGGCCCCCTGAAATGTTTGGTGGTGGAAACAGCATGTTTTATGGAAGGCAAAAACCCCAGCTCTTGGTGCCCTAACCCACAGGGTCAGGATTTCGCCAAAAATCCAACATTGTCCAATTCACTAGAAAATGGTGCCAAACACCTGCAAATGGTCCCCTACAACCTTTGGCGGTGCAAACGCTACGCTTCACATTAGGCCATAAAATGAGCCCCTGGCGCCCTGATTCGTGAGGCAGGGATTTGCCAAAAACCCGACGTCGTCCAATTCTCTTCGAAACAGCACCAAACACCCAGAAAAGGCCCTCTGCAACGATTGGCGGTGACAATACTATGTTTCACGGCGCCCCACAAAATCTGCCCCTGGCGCCCTAACCCACCAGGGGTCATGATTTTGCCAAAAATCTGATGTCCAATTCACTCAAAAGTGGTGCCAAACACTTGCAAATTGTCTCCTGCAACATTCGGTGGTGCAAACAACACATTTCACAGAAGGCCCAAAAACCAGCCCTCGATGCCCTAACCCGTGGGCTCAGGATTTTGCCAAAAATCTGGCGTCGTCCAATTCACTCGAAAGTGGTGCCAAACACTTGTAAATTCTTCCCTGCAACGTTTGGCAGTGCAAACAGCACGTTTTACTGTAGGCCAAAAAATCAGCCCTCGGAGCCCTAACCTGCGGGCTCAGGATTTCGCAAAAAATCTTACGTTGTCCAATTCACTCAAAAGTGGTGCCAAACACTTGCAAATTGGCCCCTGTTCTACCACTGAACCACAAGCCCTTCCCCAAAGAGACGGTTCTCTTGGTGTGTTATTCTCAGAGAGTGAGTGGCATGTACTCCTCAACAAGAGCACATGATTGAAGTTTAAAGGCCGTGTTGTGTTTATGTGGGGACTTCCAGTTCATCTCGCTCAACTTCCCATCCTGATATTAACAATGCCTCTTGTGTCTCTGCCCTGTAAGTACTGTTGAGATCACATGATCCCTTCCTCTCTCTGATAACAGCACACCAGATCTCTGTGTGATGCTCGATGCTGCATTCTGTTCTGCAGGAGATGCCTGTTTCATAAGTCAGAGAAGGGAGTTTTTAAACGGTATTCAACACCAAATTATAAACATGACTCACTATGACATTGGGGGATCAGGCTGAGCTGGCCTTGGCTTATGGGTTTGCCAGCTGAATTGGACTCCGCAGAGACTGCCTTTTTTTGAACTAAAAGCCAGGCTGAAAATCAGCTGGAAATGGCTCTTGAGGGATTACAAGATGGAACAGAACAGTGACATCAACTTCCCATTCCTTCTAGCAACCAGCTATTGCAATTTGATTTATATTAAATTACTCAGCTTAAGAGTTTTCGTAGAAAAAGCTTATCTGGGTGACCTCTCTCTCTCTCTCTCTCTCTCTCTCTCTCTCACACACACACACACACACGGTTGGAAATTGAATTTCTAGCAACAGATATTAACAAATTTTCACAGATTGCTCCCCAAATGGAAGAAAATTAATGGAACGAAACAGATTCACAATTTGAATGTGAGCACGGTCTTATACATGTCTGCCCAGGGGTGAGTACCAATGAGTTCAATGAGACTTACTCTCAGGCAAGTATAGTATAGGATTGCCCTTTCTATCTATCAGCAGAGTACTTATCTGGGAGTAAGTCTGATGAGCAAAGTAGATTTGACTTCTGAGTAAACATGCATGGGATCTCACCGTTAACGATGGGTGGCATTTGCTCTCGGGGAAGAAAGGATTTCTGAGGATCCCAATTCCGTCTTTAACTCCTAAAACCTGCACCTCTCTCTGAAGCCCTTAACCTCAGAAAAGATTGTCACATCTCTCTTTGGCATGTGTGTTGTCCATCGATGCTCCTCCACCTGCTGCTCCCAAGGGGCTCAGGATTCTGCATCTGCAGTGCTTCCAGCCTCTGCCAAAGGAAGGAGTGAGGATGAATTATAGATAACTGCTAATTGCCAATGTGTGAATGTGTGAACTCCCTAGAGGCCGCTGCTTTCCTCAAACTTCTCATATAAAGTGCAGAGCAGTGACGAAGCACTTGCACGACTTCACTCTAATCCCTCAGGAACCTTCGAGCAGCGAGAAGACCAGGAGAAACTTCTCTGAACCTGTGCATTGATGATCAATCTTCTTTGGCGATCACTCATAGCCGAGTAAGATTGTCTTCCATGAACACGGTCTTAACATGGAGTCTATACGTGACTGTGGAGGCCAATTCTGGATCCACATGTCTTCCCACAGTGGGGACATTGGTTTCCTGTCTGGAGCTGATCAGGGTGTGGATTTGCCAAGCATGCCTTCCTCTTAGCACGTTTCTCCCTTTCATCCTGAGTTTGAGCGTCTTCAAAGCCCATGACACCTTTGGTAAAGGCTGTTCTCCAATTGGAGCATTCGCAGGCCAGTGTTTCCCAGTCGTCGGTGTTTATACTACATTTTTTTTAGATTTGCCTTGAGACAGTCTTTAAACCTCTTTTGTTGACCACCAGCATTACACTTTCCATTTTTAAATTTGGAATAGAGTAGTTGCTTTGGAAGATGATCATCAGGCATCTGCACAACATGGCCAGTCCAACGAAGTTGATGTTGAAGAATCATTGCTTTGACACTGGTGATCTTTGCTTCTTCCAGTACACTGGCATTAATTCGCCTGTCTTCCCAAGTGATGTGTAAAGTTTTTCGGAGACATCGTCAATGGAATCTTTCAAGGAGTTGGAGATGGCGTTTATAAGAGGTCCACGTTTCACAAGCATGCAGTAAGGTTGGCAGTACAATCACTTTGCAAGCAAGCATTTTGGTTTCTCTGCAAATGTTCCGGTCCTCAACAGTGGCGTAGCGTGGGGGGTGCAGGGGGGGCCGGCCGCACCGGGTGCAACATCTGGGGGTTAGGGTTAGGGGGCGCAAATCCATGGGTTGGGGGCGCAAATCCACGGGTTAGGGGGTGCAAATTACTTGCATTGCCCCGGGTGCTGACAACCCACGCTACGCCACTGGTCCTCAAACACTCTGTACTTCAATCGGGAGAAAGCTGCACTTGCAGATGATGATCAATCTAAGGGGTTGTGTCTACTCTCTCTGTATTGTCCTTCTTAAGTCTCACACTGGGAGAGACAAGGGAGGAGCTTGCATCTCCCCTACCAAGCACTTGCCTCTCCTTTCCTGGGAAGGTTCACAGCAGAGATACAAGAGTGGCGAATGACACTCACCTCTTGCTAGGGGCAGCGCCAACTACTGGTACCTTTTGGCAGCTGCTAGGTCCTGTGTGCCCCAGCAGGGCCCACCACTCACCTGTTTGCACATTTCCACAGTTCTTCCTCCTCTTCCTCCTCTTCCTCCTCCTCTTCCTCGAATTTATATAGCTGGGGGGGGGTCTCAGGGCACTTCACAGAATAAAATTGAGATACAAAACCACAAAATACATAATAAAAATAGAAACAACCACCCAATTCCTCCCTCCCCCCAAAAAAATATTATTTATTGAATTTATATTGAATCTGGGTTTATCTGGCAGCAGTGGCTGAGTCTGGAAAGCAGCGGTCATCAAAATTTTATTTTTTTACATTATCTAACAAAATTAATATGCCGTTACCGGGTAGGTGACTTTAAACCGGTTCACAAAGGAAAACTGAAAATATCAATACAAGTTACCATAAATGTTTGAACTGCAAATGAAACATGCAATTGCAAAACATGTGTACATAATCACTTCCATCTGCAACTGTGCTGCAGAATTCCTCACTAGCTGTAGTTGGTTTCCCCGCAATGCCCTGCAACCCTGGAACGCCAGGGCATTTTGTGGGAAATTTAAATGGCTGTGGTATCTGAGACTTGGCTGCTGCTACCAAGTCAGCCAGTAGCCTGAGAAACACTGACCAAGCAGTCCCACTGGGAGGCATAGCTTTGGGAGTGACCTGAAACCTGGAATCAGCTGTACTTTCTTTCTTTCTTTTTTGGATATAATTTTTATTAAATTTTCTGTTTTACAACTTAAAATACTCATTTTTACATCCTTAAGATATCTATGAATTCCCTTCTTCTCTTTCCATGGTTCATTTTACATATCATAAATCCCTGCACTTCTACAGAAACCATACAATTCAGTATTGCATCCGTCAAAACTTATTTACACTGTTGAATTTATCTTAATGTTGCCAGCGTTTTCAGCTGTACACAATTATTTCTCATACATTCAATAAACATTTTCCAGTCTTCTCTAAATGCATGTTCTTCTTGTTCTTCTCTTCTGCAAGCTGTGCATATTCCGTCAACTTAAGTTGCCGCTCTTCTTTGGTTGGAACTTCGCTCGTTTTCCATTTTTGGGCTAACAAAAGAAGGGCCGCAGTAGTGGCATACATAAATAACCTTTTTTGACACTTGGTACTTTCAGTCTGAATTATCCCCAACAGAAAGGACTCAGGTTTTTTTGGGGAAAGTACTTTTTAACATTTTTTTCAATTCATTATGGATCTTTTCCCCAATACTCTTTTGCCCTTTTACAAGTCCACCACATATGAAAGAACGTTCCCTCCACCTCTTTGCATCTCCAGCACTAGTCTGATTCTGTCTTACACATCTAAGCAAGCCTACTTGGAGTTAAATACCAGCTGTAAATCATTTTCAAGTAGTTCTCCTTCAAAGAGTAACATGCTGTAAACTTCAAGTCACTTTTCCAGAGTTTCGCCCAGAGGTTAAAATCTATATTGTGTCCTATATCTATTGCCCAAATCAGCTGTACTTTCCGCTCCCGTTTGAAAGCTGCGATCTGGGTGCCAGGCTATGACCCAGAAACCTCTACCTGCAACCCTCCACTGGACAATGCTTGGCATCAGTTGCCACCACCCAAACGATCCTGTCTGCCTAAAAAAAAGAAGTGTGGCTCAAACATTCACGGGTGCTGCAATGTGGGTTATTCTGACCTGCGCCTTTGGGATTTACATTCCTGTTGGACATATATGGCTACCTGCAATTGTGCCAATATGTGGTCGCACAGGGAGCCAGAATGAAGGAATGACCAAGTATGCCGTCTTGAGAAGGGGACACGGGCTTAATTCCGTGCAACGGCAGATGTTGTCTAAGCCAGAAACGACGGCTGCTCCGTTTAATCAGGTTACTGGCTGCAAGCAGCCAAAACAAAATCCACATTGCACCGCAATTGAATTACATCCCTGTTGTGATGCCTAGTGGCGATCGCAGTGGGACATGCATCTATCCTGCTGTGGGTGATTTGTGATCAAGGTCACACGCATTAGGGGATTGCCTCTCAACCTGCTCTCGTGCGAAACGGGCCCTTTTAACAGATGGACAACCAGGTATCACAGTTTTCCACCTGCGCCTGAATGCTGCTTCTTATAGGTTTTGAATTCCTGGGTAGCCTGGCCAAAAGCTAGGGCCATTAAGGAAAGACGGGACTTGGGTGGCGCTGTGGTCTAAACCACAGAGCCTCTTGGGCTTGCCGATCAGAAGGCTGGCAGTTCGAATCCCCGTGACGGGGTGAGCTCCCGTTGCTCTGTCCCAGCTCCTGCCAACCTAGCAGTTTGAAAGCATGCCACTGCAAGTGGATAAACAGATACTGTAGCAGCAGGAAGGTAAATGGCATTTTCATGTGCTCTGGTTTCTGTCACGGTGTTCTGTTGCGCCAGAAGCGGTTTAGTCATGCTGGCCACATGACCCGGAAAGTTGTCTGTGGACAAACACTGGCTCCTTCAGCCTGAAAGCAAGATGAGCGCTTCAACCCCATAGCTGCCTTTGACTGTACTTAACCACCCGGGGGAGGGGGTCCTTTACCTTATTATTAATTATTATTATTATTATTATTATTATTATTATTATTATTATTATAGAGGGCCATTGAGGGCCTGTTGCCAGTGCAAGAGAACTCCTTCCCCCCTTGCCCTGAAGTGTGGACAGAGACAGAGGTTTGAAAGGTTGACAAGGTGACGGGGTGTATATTTGAGGTGACAGGAAAAGGAAGTCTGATCTGGGAGTAAGGGTTGCTGGAAAGAAGAGGCAGAAAGACGGGCACCCGACTTTTGCAGCAATACTATTCCTTGCCTTTGGTCTACCCCATCAATTTGCTCGGGACATGTTTCATCTCTCTGTAGCTTTTGGGAACAGGAGCAAACTGCGTCACTTAGGCAAGTGCTGCCATAGACTGGCAAAATGAGTTTCTAACAGAGAATAAGGGAGGGCAGAGGGTCTGGTCTGCATGTGGAAAGCCCCAGGTTCACCCTCGGTGTCTCCAAGTAGGATGGGGGAAATCTCCTGTCTGGGAGCTGTTGCCAGTCAGTGCAGAATACTGGGCCATTGGTCTGACTCAGGATAAGGCCACTTCCTATGTTCCTGTGAGTCTTAAGAACATGGGAGGGTGTGGCAGATATTCACAGGAAGGTCCACGGAGGAGAGTTCAGATTGTACCAAGACCTGCTGGAACAACCAGCACAACAGCAGGTAATGCCCCATTTCCCATAAATGAATCTCTACCACTGTTGATATTAAGGATACCTAGTGTCACGGTCCAGTTTACGGTCAATCGAAGTCCCGGCTGGGGACGTCTGGACCGGGCGCAAGATGGCGGGGTGGGAGCAGGAACAGGAGTCCAGAAGCCAGGAGTCAGAAAGCCAAGAGTCTGAGGGTCAGAGAGCCGGGAGTCAAGACGCCAAGGGTCCGAGGGTCCGGAAGCAAGGAGAGACGAAGTCAGGGGTCCAGGGATCAAGAAGCAGGGAGTCAAGAAGCCGAAGTTCAAGGATCAGGAAGCAAGAAGCCAAAGGCAGGAAGTGTGTTGCTGTGGCAAAGAGCCAACGGGAAAATGCTGACCTTCTATCCCTTCCCGGCTCTTGCCACCATGTGCTGTGAGTTACCAATTGGCCTCACCTGTGTGACCCCGCCTTGCCTCTTCAGAACAAACTTAGGAAGGCCCCAGTCCTGCAGAGTCCTATTGGTCACAGGGCCTGGCTTCTGCGCACACACCTGTGTAGCAGGAACCCCCCCACCCCAATCATTCTGTTTGCACAAACTTCACTCACACTCACACACTACATACGCCACATTTCTGTTATAAATTCATAGAAAATCAACCACACATCGGATTTGCACTGTTCCGTTTTATTTTACTCCATGTGACAAGGACTATCAAAGGCGGGTGGCTTGGTTCTGGTCAGCCATAATCCCTTCAGCATACCAGCACATCCACAGGAGCACTGCCCAGTTGCTATGTCAGCCCTGATAATCCCAGACAGAAGACAATCAAAATGACAAAGAACTTGCATATGGTAGTGGATTCAGCATGGACTGAAACAAAGGACAATAATCAGATCTTCCCTCTGGGGGCAGGAAACTGCAAACTCCCCTTTGTCTCCTGGAAGTGACTCATGGGCAGGGGGAAAGGAGGAACCAGCCAGGAGACAGGACACTCAGGTTACCACCACAACTCCTCCCTCAACCCCTCCTTTCTGTAATGTATGCATGATATCAACCCCTTCTGTAATGTATGCATGATGTCAACCCCTCCTTTCTGTAATGTATGCATGATGTTCCTGGATGATGGGAATTTCAAAAGTTTTTATAAGGTCTGGCACACCATCTTTCGGGGTCTTTCCTCTCTCTTGCAAGTGAGGGGAACACCCTGTTGCAACAGTTCAATAAAGGCCAAGCCTACAGGCTGCTGTTTTGCTCCAAGTTATCCTGGTTGGTGTCTTTGTTTTGTCCAAGGGAGCCCTCGGATTTTTCCGGTAACACCTGACAGCTGGTTCCTCTTCCCTCCTGTTTTTCACCTACCAAGGAACCTGTGTGTTTTGCCTAGGGATGGAGGCAGACCTGGGAAACAGGTGGGTTTTGCATTTCCAGGTGGTGATAATGATAATAAAATGATGGAAGTGGTGATAATAAAAGCAAAGCAGACACAATAGGTCCGTTTACACAGCATGCAAAGGATTGCCACCTTTTAAGCTGCATTGCCAGTGCAGCCATTCATCATGCCATCAGGGAAAATGAATAGGTTATTTAGGGGCTTAATTTGACTAGTGTATAATCACAGCTATCTGGTCTCATTATTTAAATCTACTAAAGACAGAGCTGGAAAATCGATGACTAATGCCTTCATTCAAGGATCCTTCAGCCCATGTCCTTTCTCCAGGGATTGCATAATTTGCTCAATCATACACACACACACACACGCGTACATTTGGCTGAGTGTGACTGGCCCATTGAGATTCCCGGATAAGTGGAAATTTGAACTCTAGTCTCCCAAGGTCCTTGTCCAGCCCTCTAACAACTACACCACACTGCCTCAGACTGTTGCATTTTATTAATTTCTGTTTTGTACAGAAACCAGCTGCTCTGAAGGACTTCAACAACTAGCTTAAGGTTGCAGAGAGGATGATTTGGAGTAGATGTTTAGAGCATAGTGATGTGAAATCTGGGTCTGCATGAATACTGACAACTTTCCCTGCCCTCGTTTCTCCACTTCATCCCAGCTTGAATTACACATCTGATTTCCACCAGGGCAGTTCAGGGTGAAGAACCATAGAAAAAGTTAATTTTAAATCTAACAAGAGAACGACCCCTGCTGGCAGCGTAATAATTATTTCCATGCAGAATAGTAAAAAAAGCATGCCTGTTGCTTTCGCCATCATTTCAACCTCTGCAGCTGCTGGTAGTTCTAGAAGGCTCAGATAATAATAATAATAATAATAATAATAATAATAATAATAATTTATTGGGTACTTCCTCCCCCTCCAATGTGATTTACATAAACAAGGATAAAACAGCCCAATACACACAAATAATATGTACAAGAACAGATCCTGTTCTGCTGTACCCCTCTAAAATCAAGATCCAAAGGCTGGTGTGAATTTGAATGTTTTGCCTGGCACCTAAGAGCAGCTAGTGATGGCACCAGGTGTGCCTCCCTGGGGAGAGCACTCCATAAATGGGGGGGGGGGGCACCACTGAAAAGGCCCATTCTTGTGTCACCAATCTCTACACCTTTTTTGGAGGCAGGCACACACAATAGGCCTGAAGTGAAAACAAAGGTATTGGATTCATCTGCGCCTCCTTTCCCCTTCCTCTTCTCCTCTGGTGGGAGTGTTGATGTGCCCGCCACCCTGCCTGACAAGTGCAAGTGCCTGGATAAATTACCCGTTGCCTCCCCTCTGAAAGGCAACAGCACAGAGAAGTGTCCCGAAAATAAAACAATTTCCACAACAGAGCAGGATGCATCTGACAAAACCCTCTTTGAGAGTTTATGCTGTAATAAACACACGCCTGTGAGTGCCCCGGCTGCAAGACTCTGCAGTTTCTGCCATGTTTAGAAAGACGTTGCTTTTTTGTGTGTTTGCAGAGTGAACAGACTTTCACCCAGTCACAATTTATGAGTTTTTTCATTTGTTTTGTCCCACCCCACCCAGTAAAAAGCTTTCACTTCCTGTCCAGGGAGGGGAAAAGAGGTTTGAGGAACTAGGAAATGGGTGTCCTCCATTAATTAAAAGTCCATGCAGCGAAGACATGGAAAAAAATTTGTGTGACACCTGTTGGAAATACTCAATGAAGCTTCATTCTTCTTCTTTGCAAACAACTGTTCTTCATTCTTCTTCTTCACCACCACTGCTATTTGAAAGGTGCTCTGGGAGCCAGAAGAGCAGGGCAAAAGTCTTTTAAAAAACAAAAAACAAGAGCAAACACACACACACACACAATTTTTATTAAATCATCTGTTTTGCAATTTAAAATACTCATTTTACAGCCTTAAGATATTGACTTCCCTTCTTCTTTCCATGGTTCATTTTACATTTCACAAATCCCTGCATATTTGACAAAAACTATATACCATTGTTCTGTATGTTAACATAACATAACATAACATAACATAACATAACATAACATAACGGAAGCGCTCTTTGATCTGATGTGATATAAATATTGCATTCTCCTTTTCCATCTACAAATGTTCAGCTGAAAGCGGTTCACAATAATTCGTGGTTGACATCCGTTTGTCTCAGGAGACAGTGGAAGAGTGCACCTTTTTGGGTGAAGTAAAACTGCCGGACACCTACAGCGCCTGCTGTGGCTGTAGAGTCAGATACAGGAGAAAAGTGTTTTGTCGCAGCTGGGGTTGCGCTGCTACAGACAAACCAGTGGCTCTTCTCTGTGGTTATTCCTCCTCTGGTCACTGTTATGGATGCGCAACTTGACTGGCCATCTCCAATGCTTGGAGTTTGTTTTCCCTTTCTTACACACACACTCCCCTGGATTTTCCTCCTCTCCTTTGTGGGTCCTATTGTTAGATATTTGTGAAGGAAATAAGCAGCTATCTTCTCTTTAAAAGACATCTGAAGGCAGCCCTGTTTGGGGAAGTTTTTAATATTTAATGCTGTATTGTTTTTAACACTTGATTGGAAGCCGCCCGGATGGGCGGGGTATAAACAATATATTATTATTATTATTATTATTATTATTATTATTATTATTATTATTATTATTTCCTCCTGCATCTTTTATAATAATCTTTTATGTAATCTCCATTATACCCAAAATTCACAATTAAACAACAACTGTTATTTCAACCCTACTAACGATTTCAACTGTTTCATTGGTTTTCAAGGTAAATTACAAGTTTTCCCCATTCCTTATTAAAATTTCGGTCTCCCAAAAGACGATTAATGCGATTCAGTGGAGTCACAGCAATTCAAAATGTTGTTTCCTCGGATTTAATAGGGCTTTTAATACTTCTAAGTAGACATGGCTAAGGGCTGCCCTTCATGCAAACCTAAAAAATAATAAAAATCCCCTTGGCACTCAAGTAGCATCGCTCCATCTTCTTATGGCTCGGAACGCTGCTACTACTTTTCCCGTTCTTTGGTCGGTTCTGGTGGAAGGAAGGAAGATTGTCCCTAGCGGGCACCCATACGGGAGAGCGGCGCAGCGACGGGGAACGAAGTTTGTCCCTAGCGGCGACCCGTAGACGGCACAAGGCAACAGTGAGGAAGGAGGTTTGTCCCTAGCGGGCACCCGTACAGGAGAGCGGTGCAGCGACGGGGAACGAAGCTTGTCCCTAGCGGCGACCCGTAGAGGGCACTAGGCAACCGTGGGGAAGGAGGTTTGTCCCTAGCGGGCACCCGTACAGGAAATCCCGCGGAGGGCGGGAACAGGAAGGCCCTTTCCGGCGCGAGTTCGAGCCAGCGGCCTTTCGCTCCAGCCGAGCCGGGAGGGGAGACGCCTGAGGGACGCGGTGGTGCGGGAGGCCATGTTCCGCATCGAGGGCCTGGGGCCCAAGCTGGACCCGGAGGAGCTGAAGCGGAAGATGCGCGAGGACGTCCTCTCCTCCGTGCGCACCTTCCTCATCTACGTGGTCGCGCTGCGCATCAGTGAGTGGCGGGCGGGCGGGCGAGGGGGGAGAGGCCTTGGGGGCCAGGGCCGAGGGCCTTGCGAGACCCCGCCGTGGGGACAGCGAGGGCAGGCGGAGGCAGGGCCGGCCCAAGACGGGTTGGCGCCTGCCAAAGCCTGCAGCTGCCGGTCCTAGTTTGCCTAGGGAGGGAGTTCCAAAGAGCAGCCCAGCCAAGGCCTTTTTATCATCTCACTTTCCACGCACACAAGGAGTCACAATTGGGTGCAGTTACCCACAGAGCCTAGGACTTGCCGATCAGAAGGTCGGCGGTTTGAATCCCCGCGACGGGGTGAGCTCCCGTTGCTCGGTCCCTGCTCCTGCCAACCTAGCAGTTTGGAAGCACGTCAAAGTGCAAGCAGATAAATAGGTACCGCTCCAGCGTTTCCGTTCGCTGCTCTGGTTCACCAGAAGCGGCTTAGTCATGCTGGCCACATGACTCAGAAGCTGTACGCAGGCTCCCTTGGCCAGTAAAGCAAGATGAGCGCCGCGAACTCAGAGTCGTCCGCGACTGGACTTATGGTCAGGGGTCCCTTTACCTTTTACCTACAGTGTGGGACGCTGGTGGCGCTGTGGGTTAAACCACAGAGCCTAGGGCTTGCCAATCAGAAGGTTGGCGGTTCCAATCCCCACAACAGGGTGAGCTCCCGTTGTTCTTTCCCAGCTCCTGCCAACCCAGCAGTTCGAAAGCACATCAAAGTGCAAGTAGATAAATAGGTACTGCTCCGGCGGGAAGGTAAACGGCGTCTCCGTGTGCTGCTCTGGTTCGCCGGAAGCGGCTTAGTCATGCTGGGCACATGACCTGGAAGCTGTATGCCGGCTCCCTCGGCCAATAAAGCGAGATAAGCGCTGCAACCCCAGAGTTGTCCGCGACAGGACCTAATGGTCAGGGGTACCTTTACCTTTACCTACAGTGTGCTGTAGGTAAAGGGAAGCGGGGGTGGTAGTCAGATGTACTTAAATGGAAAGGACATTTCATTCTGTGTTGTTATTATTTATTGAATTTCTATATCGCCCTATACCCAGAGGTCTCAGGCTGTTCACAGAATAAAATCAAGAAAAAAACCCACAAAATACATAATAAAAACAAAAACCCAGTAACACCCCCCCAACACACATTTTAAAAGGGCATCGGATGTAAATCAAACCAACCAAAGGCCTGGTTAAAGAGGAACGTTTTTGCCTGGTGCCTAAAGGTGTGTAATAAATTACGTGTTCCTCATAAATTGTTCCCCATAAAGTGCTGGCATACAAATGACTAGCTCCACAGCAGTGCAAGTGGAACGTCTGTGCGACCTTCTGGATGCTGCTGTTTTAAGAGAGCTCCCCTTATGACACACCACTTCTTGGAGATGAGATTTTCACTCCACCTTGTAGATCCAAGATGCGACTGAATGTAATTAATGTGGCAGATGCGTCTCCAAACTTCAAAACTCCCAAAGCTCAATTCTACAAAGAATTGCTGGAAATAATAGGAATGAAAATCACGTTAGAGCCACACACACTTAGCTTAACTCCTTTTTCTTTCTGGGTCTCTGAAGCCAGACAGTGGGCAAGACGTGATGAGAGCAGCCTTGTAGGCCAGAGATTCTCCACTGGAGCTGTAATTGTAGTATTAAGATATGAAAATTCAAAACACAAAGTTATTTTTCATCAACTCATGGTAGGTAGGTACAAATAGTGCACTTGTTTTTGCTGGGACGCGAAATGGAGATTCCATCGATACAGCAGTGAGACAAGAGAGTTGGGCAGCTGTATGTTGCTTGAAATTAATATATAGATTGAGTTGGAGAAGGGAAGAGCAAATATATTGAGAATGTCAGAATAATGGATTTTCTAGGAATGAAAATGTAATTGGTTAGATTGAGTATTCGAGGAGAGGGGGGGAGAGATGATCTAATAGGTATATAGGAATGCTTTATGGAATAACTATCAGAAGCAACCAGTGAATATTGGGAGATGCTCAAGTTTAGAACTAATGTATAGTTCAGAAGCTTCATTTGTTCCAGCATGTGGTTGATCACATTCTGTGCCAATGCACAGTTAACTTATGGAATTCACTGCTATGTGGTTATGACTACAAACCTAGGTGGCTTTAAAAATGGGTGTATGCTTCTTTCTTCAGCTCCATTCATTTTAAAGAAGCTGGAAAGCATATGAAAACAAAAGAACATAAAGGACGCACTGAATGGAAGACCCAGGCGGACAGTGGTTGCTCTCCCATTGAATGGGCTGCGAAGAAGAGGCTGTTTGCTGACAAATGCATCCAGACATTTCCTACTGAAATATTTGGAAGATTGTAGAAGAGCCGAAGAGAGAAAGCCAATAACTGTTATTTACATGTGTCAGTATGCGGTTTCTTTATGTTCGGTACAAATTTATTGTTCTTCAGAGATTATATCAACCGATTTGGGAAAATTGTTACCTGTAAACAGAGTTCTTTGGAACAGAGCTTATCTCTGAGATGTTAATGATATGGTTATCACCAGAGTATCTCATTGTATCCTGTGCAATCTCGGTGGTTAAATCTTGAATGGCTAAAATAAAATGTGGCATATGTTCTAACAT
Source organism: Podarcis vaucheri (assembly GCF_965113315.1). NCBI lineage: Eukaryota > Metazoa > Chordata > Lepidosauria > Squamata > Lacertidae > Podarcis > Podarcis vaucheri. The sequence continues at coordinate 36,498,475 of NC_138755.1, read as the reverse complement.
GGCATTCTACAATTACAGTCATTGTAGAGGATTTTATTCCCTTTGCAAATGTCTTTTCACATATAATGCGAGGAGGATAGTAGAAGCTTAGTGTGACTAGGCAGGAATGAAGAACAGTAAGGATAATGTTCTAGGCTTTTCAAAATGCAAAGATTTAAAAACCAATTGATGCTAAGTAGTGCCAAAGTTGGATCTGACTAGTCTTCCTCTTTGCTTAATGAATCAGGATGACATTGGAAAGAAGGCAGTAGAAAATGGTGCCGAGCAGATAAGTTCATCCCCCTCATAATTATAACTTGGGATCCTGCAGTGAAGTTGACTGGCAAGTTGTTTCTGGGCAGACAAAAAGAAGCCATTTATATCAATATGAGGCTCATGAATGAGAGCTAGGGTTAGGCGCGTGACAGGGCTGGCAGCATCACTCCCCATACCACCATTGGGAACAGCCATATCACAGTGGCTTCTACGCTATTGCTTGCCGCATATGGATGGGGTCTGAGATGGCTTTTTAAAAGGATTAGACAAATTCTTGGGAGATAGGTCAATTAGCAGCCAGAATACCTAAATGGAACATCCACAGGCAGAAGAGGCATACAGTGGGACCTCGGGTTACATACGCTTCAGGTTACAGACTCCGCTAACCCAGAAATAGTGCTTCAGGTTAAGAACTTTGCTTCAGGATGAGAACAGAAATTGTGCTCTGGCGGCACGGCAGCAGCAGAAGACCCCATTAGCTAAAGTGGTGCTTCAGGTTAAGAGTTTCAGGTTAAGAACGGACCTCCAGAACGAATTAAGTACTTAACCCGAGGTACCTCTACTTTAAAAGGGCACCTGGTTCTTGGGAGACAGTTCTCGTCTTGGTGCAATTCTACAAGGCAATCCTTGAAACTATTAACAGGCTGGCAATCTTATTAGTGAGTCTTCCTTTCCCCATATCAAATAGTCAGCGATACCAGATTTACTATAAGTGAGTTAAAAATCAGTGATGTACCAGAGTGTCAATTGCTCTCCTTGACTGCAAAAAGAAATTGCTGCGTGTTTCTGTGTATGAAAGTAGCCACCAGGTGTCAGCAGCCAGTGGCTTTTTCTTTGCAAAAATCTAGCATGGCTGTTTTTAAATAGCTGTTTCAGCTGTCGGTCATGCAGATTAGTGTAGATTTCTTTGATCAGGAATGAATCCTCTCTTTTGAGGCGTTGGAAGGAGAGAAATCACAGATTTGCTAGAAAATTGCGCCTTGTAAGCAATCACTATCTTGGGAAGGAAAGCTATGCCTACATTTCTCATGCAGACTAATGCTGAGAATGAAAAATGTCTTCTGTTTAAGCATCTGAAGCTGCTATTTTGGCCCACAAGTGCTACCAGAATGACTGAATTTGCCTGAAAGTTTCTGGCAGTGCCACAGCACAATCCTATGCTTACGTGGAAGTACGCTCCATGGAATTCAATGGGACTTATTCCTAGTTAAGATTATGTAGGATTACATTTTTTCTTTTTTGCCGGACCTGCTCTTCTGCCTTGCTTAAACGATAGGTTAAAGGCATAGGAGTATGGACAATGAGGGCAAAGGTCACAATCCTTTTCTTATTTAAAGATTAAGCAAAGACAACTGACAGTGTACTGCCAGAAGTCAAGACAACAACAAATAGTCCTTCTTTAGTCCTTCAGCTCTCTATATTGGACAAACAGGCCAAACCTTACGCCAAAGAATAAACGGACATAAATCTGACATCAAGAATCACAAAACAGAGAAACCAGTAGGAGAACACTTCAATCTCCCAGGACATTCTATACAAGATCTCAAAGTAGCTGTTTTACTACAAAGGAATTTCAGAAATAGACTGGAAAGAGAAGCTGCTGAATTGCAACTCATTACCAAACTTAAAACCATGGAGAGACCTGGTCTGAACAAAGACATTGGATTCTTATCTCATTATACATGACTAAGCCATTTCTCACCTTCTCACCCCTTGCCTTTTCCTGTAAGACCTATTGCAGTCGTTAAGAGTCGTCAACAGGCTCATCTCAGCTATCTGCCAATCTCCCATTCCCACCACCCTCCTGAGTAATACCCCTCCCCACCTTCTCACTATATTGAAGGATCTGGCAACTTCTGTTTCAGTGTATCTGAAGAAGTGTGCATGCACACGAAAGCTCATACCAAGAACTAACTTAGTTGGTCTTTAAGGTGCTACTGGAAGGAATTTTTTTATTTTGACTATGGCAGACCAACACGGCTGCCTATCTGTAACTGAGTCCTTCTTTGGGATAACTTTCAAAGATACAAGTATTATAGTTCTACTGTTGAGATTTGTCTTTTATAGTAAATTGCAGTGAGAAGCCAGTGAGACAAGGAGAGGGTGCTCGGGTGCTATGCTAGAACTACATCTGAGCGGCAGTGCAAAAGGAGAAAAAATTAAGAGTGTAAAAAAAACCCCATGCTTTTATTGAGCATTTATTACATCATTCACTACATGCCCAGTATTAATCAGACACTCTAAGAAAAAGGTGTGCAAATTGCACCATTAATTAATAAGAATATCAAAATGGTATCTTCTAGTCTTCAGCAAGTTAAGAAAGCAAATCACTATTCCATGGGTTTCTAGTCTGCTTGGCTCTGATTCCCTCAGAGGTAGTCAGATCACTTCATCCTAGAAGGAAGGGATGGAGGGGAAAAGACAATTATTGGGTGAGATCATCTGGTGATGCATTAAGACTTCTAACCTCCACCCAAAGGTTGTGCAGCAAAATCCACTTTGAAAGTTAAAGGTAAAGGTAAAGGTACCCCTGCCCGAACGGGCCAGTCTTGACAGACTGTGGGGTTTGTGCGCCCATCTCACATTTATTAGCCGGGGGCCAGCGCTGTCCGAGGACACTTCCGGGTCACATGGCCAGCGTGACATCGCTGCTCTGGCGAGCCAGAGCCGCACACGGAACGCCGTTTACCTTCCCGCTGGTAAGCGGTACCTATTTATCTACTTGCCCCCGGGGGTGCTTTCGAACTGCTAGGTGGGCAGGCGCTGGGACCGAACAGCGGGAGCGCACCCCGCCGCGGGGATTCGAACCGCCGACCTTTCGATCGGCAAGCCCTAGGCGTTGAGGCTTTAGCCCACAGCGCCACCCGCGTCCCTTTCAAAGTAACTTTGAAAGTTACTTTGGCAAAATTAGAGGGCCACATTGCTATGGACATTGTAGAAAAGCAAGTACTACTATTCACTCCTCTTTTTAACCCATTTTCTGATTGCTTTCTCTCTCAGATTGTCTCCAGGCTGTCAGTATTTTGTGGTAGGGATTAACTCTGAGATTTTCTTTCAAGTGGATATGTTATGCTAGGGCCACATGGCACTTTAATTGTGCAAACCGAAAGCATCTGCATGAATCTCCTGCAAAATACTGACATGCCTGGAGGCATACCTAGAAGATGGAAGTACTCAGCGCATGACAAGAATCTTTGCTCTTGGAGAATACTACTTCCAGCAACATGATCCACTCTATTGTGGGAACAGTGCAAATAAGAAAACCGCTTTCCCTATCCTTCTGGATTTTGGAGCATTTACATTCAAAGAATAATCTCAGTGCTCGCTTGCTGACTTGTTTTGAGCCTTATTAACCCCCTCCCATTTGATAGCCTCAAAAGGCTTTCAAAGCAGCTTGCAGCGCTGTGAAAACGCAGTAGTTGCAATAAAATCACATTTAAATGACAAAGTCTGTCACCTGAAAGAACATGTCACAAAAAACCCCCAACCTGTCAGCAATAAATTGGGAAAAACCTGTCTACATGCCCACATTTCACCATGTAAAAAGCAGCTCAATAATGAACACTCCTCTCTAGGAAGGAAGTTCCACAGATGGGAGGAGAATGGAGTGCAACTGTTGTATCCAACCATTTACTTGACGGCTAAGAGGCAGAGACACTTTAAGCTGGGCTTCCTTAGCTGATCTTAAAGTACATGGGGGGGGGAGGCAGATTGAGAGATCCCTGAACCAGGTGTTATATGTCCTCAGGTGTGATGGTGCCAAACTTGTTGACACCATCTCACAACACACTTTATCCTGCAAGGGGCTTTGAAAATGGGATGATGAGCAAAATGGAATCCCTCTACGATTCCTCTTTTTAAAAAATAAATAAATAAATATTCATTTGGTTTTCCAGATTAAAGTTTTTCAATCACATATCCAACAAACAACATAAAACAAGCTTCCAAAGAATTTCCTGGACTCCCCTCCTCCCTTTTGTGGGTCCTATTGTAAATCATTTCCTCCTGCATCTTTTATAATAATCCAAATCTTTTACACCTCCATTATGTCCAAAATCCCCATTGAACTACAGGTGTTATTCCAGGGACGTCCAATTCCCAAGAGACTGCAATCTACTCCCAGAAAAAAACAAATGGAAGTGATCTACCAGTGTTTTTTTTTAGGGGGGGGGGGGAGTTCAGAGTTGTCAAGCTTTTTTTAGGGGGCAGCGTAAAGTTGTTAAGCTTTTTTTGGGGCATAATCCATCAACTTCATCTGCCATTCTTCTCTGGTTAGGACTTTATCTTCTTTCCATCTCCGGGCCAAGAATCCCTCTACAATTCCTTTTACCTGTCCTCAGTAACAACACTAAGCTACTTAAAAACGAAGCCTTTGTGTTAACCCCCAATCTTGGGGGGGGGAAAACCCTTAAATACATTGGAATGAAGCCTGATAGTAGACCAGGAATTTCATGGAGGTGAGCGTATAATTCCAAGCAGGTGAGAGAGGGAAGAGGGATGGATCTCCGAGGAAAGGAAACTCATCCATCTGCTGTACTTTATTCCACTAGCTTGTTTGGGATAAGGCTTTTCCCAAACTGGCTTGCTAACTAGTATTTACATGCTAGTTGCTGAGGAGCGATTTCCCACGTTTGGACAGAAACACTGGCTGCCAGCCTCTTAGTGCACTATTATGAAGGCTTATTTTTAAGGCTGTTCTAGAAATTCCTTGGTATTCATGCCTCTGCCTTTCTCTCCTTGAGTTGAAATTAACACTGTAAGCTCCTCCGGGCAGGAACCTTTTCGTTAAGAACATCATGTAAACCATGTACAAATCAGTGCCAACTATGACCCAAGCTGGACATATACAATGTCTCAAAATGGCACTCCTAGACTCAAAGAGCACTAGCAGCATCAACGTTACCTTGCTACTTCATGTCATCCGATGCCGGGAAATTACCCCTCTTATTTTTGCTTTGCTCTAGGACTTTAATATTCCCCTCTGCCTGTGTTTCTCCCACCATGTTTGTAGCATGGCACTGGTAAATGCCCTCGTCTTCTTTTGTCAGTGGGTTAATCTGGAAGGGAGACAGACACACAAAGAAGAAAAGGTGAACCGCAGCAACCAAAAGGGTTGGTTCATGTCTGTACAATTCATAGATTCAGAATTCATGGCAGCTGCCACAAGGGAAGACTGATGGGTTTTTCCCAGGGATATTCTGCAACACTGATGCAATAATAATGGATTTATACCGGATAGTCCACACATCATCCTGCTCTATTTGTTGTTCAGCAATGCTGCTCCACTACAATCATCATCATCATCATCATCTGGCTGAGTTTCCCCAGCCACTCTGGGCGGCTTCCAATCAAGTGTTAAAAACAATAAAACATTAAATATTAAAAACTTCCCTAAACAGGGCTGCCTTCAGATGTCTTTTAAAGAGAAGATAGCTGCTTATTTCCTTCACATCTGAAGGGAGGGCGTTCCGCAGGGTGGGTGCCACTACCGAGAAGGCCCTCTGTCTGGTTCCCTGTAACCCCACTTCTCGCAATGAGGGAATCTACTGCTGTACGGAGGGGCACTCTTGAACTATATAGTGCAATGGGAACTTACCAAAACCCAGCCTGTGCTCTCATGTTTTGAAGGACCGCCTCGGACCTGCACTGCCATGTTGACTCTGTCTCCAGGAAGTTCCTCTAAGAGCTTCACTCCCTTTGGGGATTCCGTGACCTGCAGAGTTTTAGCAAGGTGAAAACACAGTAGACGCAGGCTTTAAGCCCAGATCCGATTGTGAACCCCACCCTCCATGAAACTAAGCTTTCCCTGGGCCATAAAATGGGATGCTGTTTTTGCATTTGATGTTAGAATTCCTGCTCCATGATTGCAGTCATGGGATTGTTGTCTATCACATGACAGTGTATGTTTTGACTCCACGGAGTTGGAAGTGACAGAGACAGGATATTTGTGTCACTGTGTTCCGTGAAATGGGACTATTGTCCTTTGTTCTTTTTCTCTTTGCTGTCTGACGCTAGAGAGAGAGGGAGCCATGTTGCAGTGCTCCGTGTGTGTTGATATGTAAATAAAGTAGATTAGCCAAAATGCTGAGTTGCTGAGGTCTGTCACGCAAGCTGCGAAGACTCTGCGGATCCCTAAGTGTGCCGGTGTCTGTTGGCATCAGTCGCTGTGATGTTCGGGCTAAAGAAAGCTTTTGAAGCTCCCGAACGATTGACCAGGAGGGAGAGAACATGCCAGTCGGGCATGTATCTCTGCCAGGGTCCTACATGAGTATAGGGCTGAACTCCTGATATTTGAATCCCCTGGTTCCTATTGCTAGTATTGTAAGCAACCTAGAGTGGTGCAGTTATACCACTTCAAGCTTGTTCGGTAGAGCAGGAGACTTAATCTCAGAGAAATGGGTCTGAGCCCCATGTTGGCTAAAAGATTCCTGCACTGCAGGGGTTTGGACCAGATGATCCTTGTGGTTCCAACTCTACAGTTCTATGATTCTAAATTTGATGTAAACATCTAGGCCATCTGAACTTCTTGGTTATGAGAACAGCCTTCCTTAAGCTAGTGCCCTCCAGATGTTTTGGCAGAGGCTGATGGGAGGTGTAGTTCAAAATACCTAGAGGGCACTGGGTTGGGGGAAGGCAGTTGTAGGAAAACCAAGATCTGGGGAGGACAACAGAATAGAATCATAGAATCATAGAGCTGGAAGAGACCACAAGGGCCATCGAGTCCAACCCCCTGCCAAGCAGGAAACACCATCAGAGCACTCCTGACATATGGTTGTCAAGCCTCTGCTTCAAGACCTCCAAAGGAGGAGACTCCACCACACTCCTTGGCAGCAAATTCCACTGTCAAACAGCTCTTACTGTCAGGAAGTTCTTCCTAATGTTTAGGTGGAATCTTCTTTCTTGTAGTTTGGATCCATTGCTCCGTGTCCGCTTCTCTGGAGCAGCAGAAAACAACCTTTCTCCCTCCTCTATGTGACATCCTTTTATATATTTGAACATGGCTATCATATCACCCCTTAACCTCCTCTTCTCCAGGCTAAACATGCCCAGCTCCCTTAGCCGTTCCTCATAAGGCATCGTTTCCAGGCCTTTGACCATTTTGGTTGCCCTCCTCTGGACACGTTCCAGTTTGTCAGTGTCCTTCTTGAACTGTGGTGCCCAGAACTGGACACAGTACTCCAGGTGAGGTCTGACCAGAGCAGAATACAGTGGCACTATTACTTCCCTTGATCTAGATGCTATACTCCTATTGATGCAGCCCAGAATTGCATTGGCTTTTTTAGCCTTTTTAGTTTTTTTTTTTTTTAGCTTTTTTAGCGTATATATCAGTTTCCAGATCACTGGCTCTACCTGAAAGCAAAGCTTCATCTTCTATAATAAATTGATTTTACAAATATAAAATTATAACAGTATAACCATCCACATTTAAAGATTCCTCTGAATATCTCGACTTCCCACCTCCCCCTCCATGGGTCCTAAAATTAACCTTTTCTGCTGCATCTTTTTCAATAGTCCATATTTTCTACAACTCCATTATCTCCACAGTAATTGCTATATTACAAGTGTTATTGCAATCCTGCTAATGTTTTCATCTGCTTACAGTGGTCTCCGATATAAATTACAAATTCTCCCCATTCTTTGTTAAAGTTTTGGTCTTCTTGGTTCCTGAGCCTTCCGGTCAGTTTTGCCATTTCGGCATAGTCCCAACAGTTTAATTTGCCATTTTTCTCTGGTTGGGACTTTATCTTCTTTCCATCTCTGGGCTAGTAACATCTGTGTGGCTGTTTTTGCATACACAAAAAGTCTTTCCCTTTCCCTTGGAACATCATCTCCTACAATTCCTAATAAAAAAACCTCTTTTTTTTTAAAAAAAAATAAAAGTTAATTTGAACATTTTTTTCAACTCATTATACATCATTTCCCAAAATGACAGACACTTCAAGCATCGAACATAAGAAACAAGGCTGGCTCAGCTCTAGATCTCTACCCCACAAAACACTTGGCATCTTTCACATACCTTCTTCCAGGTGATGATGGGTGTTGGGACTGCTTTCACCTCACAAGACAGGTAGACTTGGGCTCCAGTTACATTGTGAATCCTCTTTGGGGGTACAACAATAGCGGGAGCTGGAAGAGCAGGGAGAAAGTACATGCACTTCAGAATTGGCAGTTTCGTGGGCTTGTCATATACATTGTCCTTAGGCATAATGAGTTCTCTATAGAATGGGAAGCTAGCAAAAAATTGATTGGCTACACTTTTTGTTGTGCTTAAAAGGTAAAGGGATCCCTGACCATTAGGTCCAGTCGTGGCCGACTCTGGGGTTGCGGCGCTCATCTCGCTTTATTGGCCGAGGGAGCCGGCGTACAGCTTCCGGGTCATGTGGGCAGCATGACTTAAGCCGCTTCTGGCGAACCAGAGCAACGCACGGAAACGCCGTTTACCTTCCCGCCGGAGCGGCACCTATTTATCTACTTGCGCTTTGACGTGCTTTCGAACTGCTAGGTTGGCAGGAGCAGGGACCGAGCAACAGGATCTCACCCCGTTGCGGGGATTCGAACTGCCTTCTGATTGGCAAGTCCTAGGCTCTGTGGTTTAACCCACAGCACCACCTGTGCTAATTCTTTGTGTTAAGACAGGGCAAACAAAATGCATCCATTGGCTTTAGGACTGTGTTTAGTTTGCTGCCCTGGAAAGAAAAAGTCTGTCCAGCAATTTATAGCATGCCACATTTACAAAATCTGAATGCCATAAACTGCTACTTTTATTTCATTTTGTTCATCATCCAAGCCCTCGCGGTTGTGGAGCTGAACAGAAAGGAAAAAGAAAAGAAAAAGAAAAGGCTCCGATTATCCAGTACGTGGAGCTGTCTCCCTTTCTCATAGATTCAAACTGTGTTTCCTCATACTGGACCCAGACTGCTTCTGCATAGCTTTCTTCCTGCCGCTACTGAACTGTCTGCAAATTGATTTCAGACCCTGAAAAAAAACTATTTAAAATAAAAATAAAAATGTAAATCGAGCATGAAGAGAGGGTGCATCAATTAATATTCGGGACAACCAGAACAATGATGGGAAAGGTAAAACTTTAGCTGGATTTTTCTTCATGGCTGCAAGAATATTAATTTCTAGGTATTGGAAATATTTGGAGGGTCTCTCTATAAAGGCACGGTATGAAAAGTTGTCGTTTCTAGCAGTTTCTGAGCAGCTAACCACTAAGGTGTGACAGTTTAGGGGACACATTTAAAAAGGCAAATTTTACGCCATCAGTGTAATGAGGTTGGCTTGAGATTCAGGAAAACACCTTCGCTCAACTCCTCCTCCACTTCTTGTAAGGCCTTGAGGAGACCATAAGCACCTGTTCCCTCAGTTAGACTAACCACAGTTTACCCCATACTTTGTCTTTATGTCGTGACTGGACCAATTTGTGTTAGATTCAAGTATAGCTTATTAAAGCAAGCCAAGATCAAGTTACGGTTTCTAATCCTGGCTTGTTTCAGCAGACCATCATTTTGAGCGTCTGCGCATGCGCAAACGGTGAAACCTGGAAGTAACACGCTCCTTTACTTCCGGGTCACCACGGAGCGCAACCCGAAAATGCTTATCCCAAAGCTACTTCAACCCGAGGTATGACTGTAGCACTCACAATCTGAAGCCAATAAAATTGTGGCCTTTTTTTAGCCTATTAACCTAAAATACTGGTGTCAAGTGTCTTTATTCAACCTCCGGGGAGGGGGGGAGGGGCTTGCCACGCAATGCGAAACTTATAGTTTAGTGTTGCATTTGAATTGGGCTAGTGGGTTGCAAGTATTCTGCAGTTGCAGCCAGTTGCGATGTTTTTGGCTGTCACTGAGCAGAAGAGCTTTCATTGCTGGAAGAAAAAATGTCGCGATGTCTGTGGGCCAACAAAGAGCTTTTCATTGAGTTGAAACTGGTTTGAGAGTGGGGGATCACTGTCTGTGAAGCACACACAAATGTATTTTGTGTCGCGGTTGCTTTTGATCAGGGAGGTTTTGTGATACAACGGCAAAACCTTATTAACCAGAAGTAAGAAGGGGCCGAGTTTGCATTGCATACCATCAGAAGCAAGTCCTCTTTCAACCTAGCTTCACTTCTATGAATACCTCTTGGGGGGCTGGGGGTGGCAGGGTTGCGTTTGTCTGCCAAGCCTGTGGCACAACAAAGGGAATGCAACGGTTCAGGTGTCTTCATTTCCCTACATTTCCCCTCGTTTTATTTCACGCAGAGTGTTTTGTTGGTATCTATGGCAACATTTCAGAACAACGGCAAGCCTCTTTTGTGGGGACACCCTGGCGAAATTAAGCCAATTTTCTTCCGGCTTTTACGACGCCCAGGAAGACGCGGACTCCCTGGATTCCCTCGGCATTAGGCCTTTCAGACGGCAATTATCTCAGGGGGAGACCTCTGAATCAGTCTCTGAAAGCACAATGCCAACCCTGCTAGAGTTCCCATCTATATGGAGCTCAGCTCTCCGGAATCGACATGGCGGCACGTCTTCCATGGGGCTGCTGCCATCGCACCCGCCACCCGCCACAGATGCTGGGGGAATAGAGGACATGGCAGAGGGTGCCTTCAGCTCAAGAAATAGGAAGGACACAGGGCTTCCTCCTCCGTTGGCACCTGTCCCTGGTTACACTGCTCTTGGGTGGGTGGGAGGAGACAGGCAGGCGGCCATCTGTTAGGAGCTCTCCCATCTGTAAAATTACCATTGACAAATGAATATTTGTATCAATGCTACTTAACTGAGTCTGTAAGGAGATGAAGCCTCCCATACAGAATGCAGAGTAATTCCCTTTGGATCCCAGGATTAATACCTGCTGAGTCCCTTCTGTTCCCAGATTTTAGTGTGCATGGTTTTTTGTTGTTGTTTTTTGCAGTGTGTATGTGTCTAGTGGCATAATTGTTCACACCTGCTTTGAGATGCGGTTGCCCCTCAGATGTAAATGTAACGTTTTGTGTACGTGTGTGAAAAACCTGCACCTGACGTACAGAGGGCACAATGGGATCTTGTTTTATGGTTCTTCCACGGTTTAATTGTCGGCGGTTCATCGTGCAACCCCTATCACTGCTCTTGGTTTGCTGAAAAGATCTGAAATATGCACCAAGGAGCACAATCCAGACCACCTGCAAAAATGCAAATGTCTGGGCTCTGTCTAATAATACAGTGGAACCTCGGTTCTCGAACGTAATCTGTTTCAGAAGACCGTTTGACTTCCGAAATGTTCGAAAACTGAGGTGCAAAGGGTGGTCTGCCAATTCAGTAGAGAAAATTGTGGAAAACAACAGATACACACAACGGAAGCCGTTTGACTTCCGAGGCATGTTTGAAAATGGAAGAATTTACTTCTGGGTTTTTAGCATCTGAAAACCGAAACATTCGGCAATGGAGACGTCCAAAATCTGAGGTACCACTGCAATATAGTGGACGCTCAGGTTGTGAACGTGATCCGTGCGGGAGGCATGTTCGCAACCCGCAGCGTTCACAACCTGCAGCACCGTGTCTGTCTGTGCATGTGCAGGTTGTTAGCTAAAGTGGTGCTTCAGGTTAAGAACAGTTTCAGGTTAAGAATGGACCTCCAGAACGAATTAAGTACTTAACCCGAGGTACCACTGTAATTATTATTATTATTATTATTATTATTATTATTATTATTATTTATACCCCGCCCATCTGACTGGGTTGCCCCAGCCATTCTGGTCAGCCTCCAGCACATATAAAAACATAATAAAACCTTAAACCTTAAAAAGCTTCCCCATACCAGGCTACCTTCAGATGTTTGCTAAATGTTATATAATACTCATTCCACAGGGTGGGCGCCACTACCAAGAAAGCCCTTATAAACAGGTCTTCATTTGATTTGCTTAGTCTTGCATTGCCTAGTGCTTTCTGACTTTTGGAGAGAAGATTCTGGACCAGATGGATTCAGAAAAGCATATTTATTTGTAGCTGTGGAGAGGGCAGCTTCATTCCCAGCTCTGCACACTTAACGCTTAATCCTTACGGACACGGGATGGGAAAAATCAATGACTGAGGTACAAAAAAATGGGTGGACTCCTTCAAGTATATTACAGTGCGTTTCTCTGCTTCTGAATGAAACTGTGGGCAAAACTTTTGCCATATCTTAATGCAAATTAACTGCCCATCAATTGCCCTGGGAGTTTAATCTGTGCCACCACAGGCCACCAGTTTGGGACCTTTATACACCAGGAGAAAACCTTCTTTACCCAGGCTGTTGGCCATTAAATTATCTATAGCCTGCTAAAGCTGGTGTGTGTGTGTGTGTGTGTGTGTGCACGCGCGCTGTTATTATGATTATTTTATTATTATGCTTCTTATTGTGTTATTATTAGGCTTCGTAAAATGTGTTCTTAATGTTGTACACTGTCCTGGGGTCTTTTGATAAAGGGCAGTACAGTGGTACCTCAGGTTACAGATGCTTCAGGTTACAGATTCCACTAACCCAGAAATAGTACCTCAGGTTAAGAACTTTGCTTCAGGATGAGAACAGAAATCACGTGGTAGCAGCGGGAGGCCCCATTAGCTAAAGTGGTACCTCAAGTTAAGAACAGTTTCAGGTTAAGAACGGACCTCCAGAATGAATTAAGTTCTTAACCCGAGGTACCACTGTATATAAATTGTATTAACAACAACAACCCTGATAATGTCCCTTGATTTCTTGGATGGAGGGAAGTTTGTATGTGTGCATGGGTGTAGCCAGGATTTGGGGGGGGGGGGCAGGACACCCACCTGTCATCATCCTCTGCCTGGCTCTGTCTAGCAGATTTGGAATGAAAGGTCTCAACAACAGGCTTTTGCTGTTTGTTTTTTTACAAATTTAATTATTTATTTGGTTTTTCAAATTAAAAATTTACAGAGGTATACCAAACATAAATCATAAAAACAAGATTCCAAGGAATCTCCTGGAATTCTATCCTCCCCTTTGTGGGTCCTATTATTAATTATTTCTTCCCGCATCTTTTATGATACTCTAAATCCTTGACCTCTTCCAGAATCAACCTTAAACTACAATTGATGTTCCAATCCTACTAACAAATTTAACGGTTTACAATGGACTTTAAGACATAATTTTTTCCCATTCCTTGTTAAAATTTTGCTCTTCCTGATTTCTGACTCTTCATCATTTTAGCCCTTTCAGCATAGTCCATTAACTCCATCTGCCATTCTTCTCTGGCAGGGACTTTATCTTCTTCCCATCTCTGGGCCAGTAACATCCGTGCAGCCGTGGTCGCAGGCATAAATAGTCTTTTCTTCTCCTTTGGGATTTCGGCACCAACAACATTTGTTTTAAATTACTTTCTTTTGACCCCAAGTGCTCTGAAAAATCTGTCGAAATCTTCACTAGAATGCACCGCAACATCATCCAAGTGACCTCAGTGAGCATTACAATTTCAAACGCTTTCATTAATTATACTTTTAGTTAAGTATTTTTATTTATTGACTTGATGTGGGGGGGGGCAGCTGCCTCCGCCCATCTATGCTCATGCATATGTGCCCAGAAATGTCAGAATCCTGTATAGCTCTGGTCATATTCACAAGTATGTGGTCTTCACAAAGTTGTTGAAAGGTTCCTTACTCCTAGTGGAGAAGTATACCTAGCAGGACTAGGTCTCTAGTATATATTTGGGTTTTTTATATAAACAAAAGTTTGGGGACGAGGTACAAGTGTTGGATTTGGGGAAGCCTTTCCACATAAAAGCGATGCGCTCTCCTTCTTCAAGCCTTCTGATCCAGCCCTTTGTCTAAGCAACTTAGCTCGGCTTCTCTTTCTCAAACTGTATTGGCAACAATAGAATTGGCAGCAGGATTCCAACGTGGTGTTTCTAACAAACTGTTAATAAGCAAAAGAGAGGGGGGGGGCTGGTGTGGCATTCTGGAGTGTTACTCGCGACTGCAGAGACCCAGATTGCCATGAAACTGGTCCGGGGACCTTAGGCCAGCCAGTGTCTCTAAAGCTCAGCCTGCCTCACATGGTTGTGGTGCAGAGAAGCAAAATGGGACAACTTACCGTATTTTTCACTCCATAAGACGCACTTTTTTCCTCTTAAAAACCAAGGGGAAATGTCTGTGTGTCTTGCGGAGGCTTCGCGGGCTACCCCAGAAGCCAGAACAGCTAGAGAGAGCGCTGCGCAGTGCTCCCTCTAGCTGTTTTAGCTTCTGCCTTAGCGGCTCTGGTTTTTGAATGCTTTTCAGAAGCTGAACATGCTATGTGGCTTCCATATTGAGTTTTCTGGACGTAAATGCTTCTGGAAATGCATGCTTCAGTTTTTGAACGTTTCGTAAGTCGAACAGTCTTCCGGAATGGATTACGTTTGAAAACCGAGGTACAACTGTATTTTGAGTTTGATTGTTATTATCTTCATTAGTGGGTCATGCAAATGTCTATTCTGAGTAATGCTATATAATGCTTCGCGGGCTACCCCAGAAGCCAGAACAGCTAGAGAGAGCGCTGCGCAGTGCTCCCTCTAGCTGTTTTAGCTTCTGCCTTAGCGGCGCAAAGCCTCCGCAGGGCAGTGTGGAACCTTCATCCCGCTGCCCTACGGAGGCTTCACGCGGCTATCTTTGGCTTTTGCGGGAGGTGAGGGGAAGGGACACAGCGTGGCTGTCTCCCTTCCCCCACCTCCCACAAAACTCCCCAAGAGCTGCGCTCCCTTTAAAGAGCGTGCGGCTCTTGCGGGAGGTGAGGGAAGCGACAGAGCGAGGTTCTCTCACTTCCCCCACCTCCCGCAAAAGCCCCCAAGAGCCGCGCGGCGTGTGTGTGTGGCTCTTGGGGGCTTCTCCCTCCTCAGGGAAAAGCCTGCAAGCGCCGCACACACACTCCACGCGGCTCGTGAAAGGGAGCGCTGAGCAGAGCCTAGGATGCATACAGGCTCTGCTCAGCGCTCCCTTTAAATAATATTTTTTTCCTTGAATTCCCCCTCTAAAAACTAGGTGCGCCTTATGGTCAGGTGCGCCTTATGGAGCGAAAAATACGGTATGTCCTACACTCAAAGCTCTTTAATGAAAAGGCAGGATCTAAATATCATCAATAACGAGGCTGATTTCAGTCCTCTATATTTTAATAAGATGCTTGTGTGTGCATTTCTGCTGTATTTCAAAACCAGCTGGGGACAGAACCTTTGATCCATTCTCAAACTTGACCATTATGAAGGCTTTCCCTTGTGGCTATTTTGTCCCTTTGCTCTGGCTCTGATCACTACCTCTCTCTCTCTCTCTCTCTCTCTCTCTCTCTCTCTCTCTCCCCCTCCCTCCCTCCCTCCCTCCCTCTCTGCCTCCCCACACTACAGAGTGCACTTCTATAAGGCCATTTCTTATCAGCACAATTTCTCACCACCACATGTCAACACAATTCTTTCCAGGCGCAATCCACCCCGGCCCCACTACAAAGACCGACTGTACAAGCTTTGTGCAGGGAGCTAAGCCAAGCTGGGAGGCAGATGGAGACACCCTGGCTGTTGCTCGTCTCTTGCAGCTTATCCAAGACCCTAAGCAAGGAGGGAGGGAGTGCAAATTAGCGCACAGCACATCCTTTCCTGGAACTCCTCGATAATTACCATTTGCTGAATATGAGGAGCTGTCATATCTATTGAAACTAGTTAAGGCTCCTGCAGACAATCTGTTTATTCAGCATCCATCCATCTTTGCTTGCACAAAGTGCATGTGGTGGTCAGACTATGTCTGGTCTTCATCAAGCATTTGTTCTGAGTGGGTATAGCATAATGAGCATTCATCCCAATCTGCTTGTGGGTGTTTCCATGTCTTCCTAGCGCACCACATACAAGGCTCCATCCAACTGTCTTGGGACGCTACTCCAGATTTGTGTAGGGTTTACTCCTTTGCTTTTTCTTCTCCTGAAGACATCCCACAAGGCAGAAGTTTAGGATCAGAGTTTTCCTTCTAGATCGGCTGCTTGTGAGAATGTTGAGGATAGTAGGAGAGGATATATTGATTAAATATTATCCTTCCTCACTCATGCTAGTGAGCTAGTAGCAGAGCACATTCCCTTGTACATTGCGGGAAACTAGTTGATGCATTCGTTAGATCCATATAAGTTGAGCAATCCAGTCTGGCTTGTCCAGATAGGATTGTTCCTGGTACATCCCCCTTTAGTTCCCTCTTAAAAACAATAATGATACGACAGTCTTCTTTTAAATGTACAGTGGTACCTCGGGTTAAATACTTAATTCGTTCCGGAGGTCCGTTCTTAACCTGAAATTGTTCTTAACTTGAAGCACCACTTTAGCTAATGGGACCTCCTGCTGCTGCCACGCCGCCGGAGCACGTTTTCTGTTCTTATCCTGAAGCAAAGTTCTTAACCTGAAGCACTATTTCTGGGTTAGCAGAGTGTGTAACTTGAAGCGTATGTAACCTGAAGCGTATGTAACCCGAGGTACCACTGTAATGGTGAAGTTTACTTATGTTCAGTTCACAGTACAGTGGTACCCCGGGTTACCTACGCTTCAGGTTACAGACTCCGCTAACCCAGAAATATTATCTCGGGTTAAGAACTTTGCTTCAGGATGAGAACAGAAATTGTGCGGCGGCGGTGCGGCAGCAGCAGCAGGAGGCCCCATTAGCTAAAGTGGTGCTTCAGGTTAAGAACAGTTTCAGGTTAAGAACGGACCTCCGGAACGAATTAAGTACTTAACCCGAGGTACCACTGTATGGTCCTGAAGGCAGGCTTTAGCTTGTAGTTACAGTTACAGAGAGGAGTGTGGGTTCATCCTCTGTGAGGGATGAGCCCATGTGCTGCTGGCTGAGAGCTAATAGAGAGGAAGATGGCAAAAGAGCAGTAGCAAAAGAGGAAGATAGCTGCGTGACTAGTTCCTTTATAGGGTCTGCTAGGGTCATGCCCATCTACCTGGTCACATCTACCTGCTCCAGGGCAGGTATGACTGGAAGCCCTCCTGGTCTGGAGCAACATTCCCCTGTGTGTCCACTCTAGGAAACAGGAAACGTCGTATTTGACTGCTACAGTGAAGATACATCCCACACTGTCTTCCCAGGCTGACAAGACCCATCTGCCCCTCACTTCCCTCTGCAGCACGTGCAGGAACCACCTTCTTGACTGTTGGACCCATTATTGGTCTCACCTGCTCAATCCATGGGACCCTGTCTTTGCATGCAAGGGAAGTCCCTAACTCACCGAGGGTTTGAGACCCATTGGCTACCTACATCTGGTTTAGCCATCTAGTGAAAGCCATTTCCAGGGGTCTATGGGGATGCCATCATGCTCCTTCTAGGGTAGCTTGTCCACCTTTGGTCCCCAACCTGCACTCAGCTCTCACCTGTGGCTCCTGGAAGCTGTCAGCATGAGATTACCTAAGGAGGTGCTAAGAGGCATGGGGAAGGCATGGCAGCAATGAAGGTGTAAATGACTCTCAGACTTTGAAAAGTTGGTTCCACTGGTTCAAGTTCATCAGTTTTGTTTTATTGAGCTAAATAGTTTTAATTGGATTTTGAATTCTTTGTTAGTACAGTGGTACCTTGGTTTTTGAACGTCTCGGAAGTCAAACGTTTTGGCTTTCAAATGCTGAAAACCCGGAAGTAGATGCTCTGGTTTTTGAATGCTTTTCAGAAGCTGAACATGCTACGTGGCTTCCATATTGAGTTTTCTGGACATAAATGCTTCTGGAAATGCAGGCTTCAGTTTTTGAACGTTTCGTAAGTCGAACAGTCTTCCGGAATGGATTACGTTCGAAAACCGAGGTACAACTGTATTTTGAGTTTGATTGTTATTATCTTCATTAGTGGGTCATGCAAATGTCTATTCTGAGTAATGCTATATATAGAGAAAGGGCGCTGGGTCTGTGTTTATGGAACCAAGAGAGCAGTGCCCTAAAAAGCTTTAGGAATCACTGTCCCAAATGTGGGCACTCTAAGTTCTATGAAAATGACCTACATGTTTTTTTGGGAGGTGAATACAGCTGCAAAATTACATCCCCCCACACAACCAAAATAAATAAAGGGTAACTCTTCTATTCATTACCACCAGAATCTCTTTTTCATTTGGGAGTGGGGAGAGAAAGAAGAGAGACATGACATTTCTGAATGTCGTATTCTACTTGCACTGTTGCAAAGCCATAGCCGGCATCAGTTAAAGCTCAAGGTTAAGCCAGGCACCTGTCAATCAAGCTCCTTGTGCAACTATCACATAGAAGAAGTCTCTTCTGCCCCCCCTCCCCACTTGCACCTTTTCCCTCCAACTGGAGGAGAGAGGGAAGCAAGATGCAGATGGGAACTTCTTCAAATCCTCCGACTGGTTGATCAGGTATGATGTGTGTAGGAGAGATAAGCCGGCCCAGATGGCAAAATGCACCTGTTGTTTTTTTTTTAAAAAAGCTCCTCTATGTTATGGAACCAGCAGGTTTCACTCTGTCTTTAATCTTTAGTACATCCAAGGTCACAAGGTTTTTAAAAAAGAGTCAAGTGAGAGTTGGTGGTTAATACTTGATGGCATCTGCAGATGGTGACAGCAGCCGCGAAATTAAAAGACACCTGCTTCTTGGGAGAAAAGCCATGACAAACCTAGACAGCATCTTAATAAGCAGAGACATCACCTTGCCAACAAAGGTCCGTATAGTAAAAGTGATGGTTTTCCCAGTAGTGATGTATGGAAGTGAGAGCTGGACCATAAAGAAGGCTGATTGCCGAAGAATTGATGCTTTTGAATTATGGTGCTGGAGGAGACTCTTGAGAGTCCCATGGACTGCAAGAAGATCAAACCGATCCATTCTTAAGGAAATCAGCCCTGAGTGCTCACTGGAAGGACAGATCCTGAAGCTGAGGCTCCAGTACTTTGGCCACCTCATGAGAAGAGAAGACTCCCTGGAAAAGACCCTGATGTTGGGAAAGATGGAGGGCACAAGGAGAAGGGGACGACAGAGGACGAGATGGTTGGAAAGTGTTCTTGAAGCTACCAGCATGAGTTTGACCAAACTGCGGGAGGCAGTGGAAGACAGAAGTGCCTGGCGTGCTCTGGTCCAGGGGGTCATGAAGAGTCAGACACGACTAAACAACAACAACAACTTGATAGCATAGGCAGATCAAGGCTAGCTGGAATAAGGACTATTTGGTCCTTATAAGTGACTGCAGTGTTTTCATCACAATTTTCCTGATGAAAATAAGAAAACAAATCCAAATGTAGCATTTTTTAAATTACCTTTTTCCTATTTTAGTTTGTATTTGTTTTCAAATTGGGGTCTGCCCTCTCCCCTCTGCCCCACCTTTGCTCTTTTAAATATCTTCTGGTGCAGACTAGCACTGGAAATTTGTGCATAAAGGCCGTAGAGAGAAATGCTGAAATTGACAAGCCTCTTTGCCTTCTCTGTTATAGAGGTGTGGAGGAATCTGGTCGTTCGCACTGCTAGATGTTGCCCGCAGTTCCGAGGACTTGAGCACAAAGACTGCTTATCCTTTAGAGCCGAAGTGAAACCGACAAGCTCCAGGCCAGACAATCGCCTTCAGAGTAGAAACAAAAGGGGCAAAAGGTTTCAAACTTGCTGTCAATTTCAACTCTTGTGATGAAGGAAATTCTCTGGGCTGGCTGAGGTGGGAAGGGAGAACTCACATTTCTTGAGTCTTGGCCATATTGATTTTACAACAAAAATATATACCCATTTTCTTTCACTCGCAAAATGAGGAGAATACGCGAATAATGCTTCCCTTTGCTGCTTTGCAAGGAGCCAGAGAAAACACACTTTTTCCTTCCTTTGTGCTTCTCATGCAGTGTGCAGTGTTTGGGGAAGTTTTTAATTTTTCATGTTTTATTGTGTTTTCAATATTCTGTTGGGAGCAGCGCAGAGTGGCGGGGAAACCCAGTCAGATGGGTGGGTTTAAGAAATTTGTTTCAGGATGAAACAGAAATCGTGCTCCAGCAGCGCGGCAGCAGCGGGAGGCCCCATTAGCTAAAGTGGTACTTCAGGTTAAGAACAGTTTCAGGTTAAGAACGGATCTCTGGAACGAATTAAGTTCTTAACCCGAGGTACCGCTGTAGTTACTTATCTCCTTTGCTTGGGGGTTGCAAAACTACATCCTCCAACATTTCTTGGGGAAGTCCTAAGGAAAAGTGGGACATTCTGGGATCAAATCAGAAACTTGGGTGCTTTCTGTAAATCTGCGGCTGTCCCTGGAAAACAGGGACACTTGGAGGGTCTGGCATGTGTGTGTGTGTGTGTGTGTGCGCACACACACACACGTACACACTTATATCCAAACCTCAGGGATACGTGAGATTTGTATATCTATACAGAAAACACAGGAGTGCCTTGTGTGATCTGGTCCATGGGGTCACGAAGAGTCGGACACGACTAAACAACTAAACAACAACAACATAACACACACCTCAGCTATATGCACACACACACACTTGACCCCTTTCCTGAAGGCTTTCTCTCTCAATAAAACTACCTGTCTGAAACTACTTTCCCCACGTTCACATGCAGAACTGCAGCCTAATGAATTTCATTGCCACTTACGCTTGTGTGTATTTGGTGCTGAAATATTCTTTGTTCATAACAAAGGAAAGAACATTTGGTGGTTAGCAGATGGTATGCAACAGAGCTTCAGATTTCTAAAAGACCCCCAAATAGGTTTCATGATAATTGCACGGGTTTCCCCCCTTAAACTAATAATACCCTCAACTCCCGAAACAGCATCTGCAATTTGACGCTTTTAGGCTGCAAATCTAAGCAAAGGATCAGCTCTCGTTTCTCCTCTGAAGCCACTCAGGTGGTGACGCCACATTTGTGTCACCCTAGTTCCTGTCATCTTAAGCCATTTCTGAGATCATTAAAGTGTCAATCTCCATGCATCTAGAATATTCCGGTCCCCCAAGCCTCTTGAACCTTAACTCTTCACTTCCCTGGAATCTGACGGTTTAGCGCCACCATGGATGCAAATTCAACGATTCTCAGCTGGTGTTCCACCCGCTAATTAGCTGTCCTATACATCACATGCAGATTGGGCTCTTTGCGTCTAAGTGACAAAAAGCTTGATGTTAAAACTATGACATATCCTAGATTATAACCATAAAGAAGTACAACAGTAAAACCAGGGCTCTGAGCAGGTGATGTTGCATGGGGAATTAGAAAAAGCAAAGCTGATCTGAGATGAGAAGCAGCAGCCCCAGTTATCACGAGAAAATTATTGCCGTATTGTTATAGATTTAAGGGGGAGAACCCCCCAAACCCTAGAAAATAATAAATGCTAGGATATTGATTATTTGGGACATGAAGGGAGAATGCAAGCTAAAGGGGAATTCCAGTGGCTAAGCTAAGGAACAATAAAGGTAAAGGACCCCTGGACGGTTAAGTCCAGTCAAAGGCGACTATGGGGTTGCAGTGCTCATCTTGCTTTCACGCTGAAGGAGCCGGCGTTTGTCCACAGACAGTTTTCCGGGTCATGTGGCCAGCATGACTAAACCGCTTCTGGTGAAGCAGAGCACTGTGACGGAAACCAGAGCACATGGAAATGTTGTTTGCTTTCCTGCCGCAGAGGTACCTATTTATCTACTTGCACTGGCATGCTTTAGAACTGCTAGGTTAACAGGAGCTGGGACAGAGCAGTGGGAGCTCACCCGGTTGCAGGGATTCGAATCGCAGACCTTCTGATCGGCAAGCCCAAGAGGCTCAGTGCTTAGACTACAGTGCCACCCGTGTTCCTTTTAAGGAACAATGGAGAGCAACTGAGGGACATTAATTAACAGTACAAGAGAACTCCTTTCCCCTTGCCCTGAGTTGTGAAACAGAGACTGGGGATTTGGAAGGTTGCCAGAGTAAATGCTCTGGGAGCAAGGGTGGCTGGGAGGAAGGAGGAGGAAGAAGAGCTAGGATCCATCTTGGAGAGGCTGGCTGCAGGGCTGGCTGTAGAGACGGACTGCACTTCTGTGGGGTACGAGCCCCTCTTGAAAGGTCTGTGCTGTCAGATCTGGACTCCTTCCATGCAGACTGAAGGTGCAAATAGGTGAATAAACCATATAGTGGTACCTCGGGTTAAGTACTTAATTTGTTCCGGAGGTCTGTTCTTAACCTGAAACTGTTCTTAACCTGAAGCATCACTTTATCTAATGGGGCCTCCTGCTGCCGCTGCGCCGCCGGAGCATGATTTCTGTTCTCATCCTGAAGCAAAGTTTTTAACCTGAAGCACTATTTCTGGGTTAGTGGAGTCTGTAACCTGAAGCCTATGTAACCTGAAGCGTATGTAACCCGAGGTACCACTATATTTCTTAAAGTCTTCCATTCTCTAAAGACCCCGTGTGTGCATTTGGGATGCCATGGGCTCTTGCCACCATTCGGCAGAGAGAGGGGCAGGCAGCCGACTTTTGTAACCATACGTTTTCTGGAAAAGGAAAAGAGCCTGCTGGATCAAGCCCATCCAGACCAGCCTCTGGTGGCCAATGTCGCTGGGAAGCCAGGAAGTAGGACCTAGTTGCAACAGCGTTCTCCTCATTTGTGATTCCCAGCAGCTGGTTTTCAAGCAGCCAATGACAGTCTTGCCCTCTTTTCCACCACACAGTGCAGCCTCTCTCTCATGTTCAGTCGGATTTGCCCCGAGTTGAACTGCATCTGTGTGCTGTGCAGGTGAGATCATCTTAATAGATAGTCCTGGTTGTGGGCAGGCCCTCAACTCAGTCCCTCCCACCGTGGCGTGGGTGGAGCCATCAGTGGCGTAGCGTGGGTTGTCAGCACCCGGGGCAAGGCAAGTAATTTGCGCCCCCAATCCGTGGATTTGCGCCCCCTAACCCGTGGATTTGACACCCTAACCCTAACCCCCAGATGTTGTGCCCGGTGCGGCCGGCCCCCCCTGCACCCCCCACGCTACGCCACTGGGAGCCATCACCCTCACGCCAGGGTGGCAACATGATCACCCAGGGCTATTGCCCAATCAATTTGAATGGGTGATCATGGGGGAATGTATAACAGCGGCAGCGCGACGTGCGCCAAGCACCTGTTTCACGCTGCCGAACACCCGCCCACCCTCCCTTTAAGTGTCCTTTGGCCTTGCTTTGGACTTCGGTTGGTTGCCCGTCTTGGGTCGGGGACCGGGTAGGAATTTTTCCATTTGGCGAATTGGCACGGGCCACTTGGTTTTTGCCTACCTCTTAGCAATTGTCACAACTTTGTAAGGTTTGGCGATTAGGCATTGGCTTATTGTTGAGTGGGGGAGGGGAGGCCGGTCATCGCCTGCCCCTCCATTGGTCAAGGGTATTCCGTTAAAGGAATCCGGGGCCTGGTTCCTGTCCGAAGTCTGCTTGAGGGGCTAGGGCCATGCCAGGCCTCTGGGGACACCAGGGGAGATGTAGGCGGGTTCCCCCAAAGCAGTTTTTGGGTGGTTTACCCTTACAGACTTCCTGCAAAGGGGGCAGGAGTCAGATATAGTCTTTTGCGCGGCTGGCACTGTGGGTTAAACCACAGAGCCTAGGGCTTGCCGATCAGAAGCTTGGCAGTTCGAATCCCCGCGACGGGGTGAGCTCCCGTTGCTCGGTCCCTGCTCCTGCCCACCTAGCAGTTCGAAAGCACACCAGTGCAAGTAGATAAATAAGTACCGCTCCGGCAGGAAGGTAAACGACATTTCCGTGCGCTGCTCTGGTTCGCCAGAAGTGGCTTAGTCATGCTGGCCACATGACCCAGAAGCTGTACGCCGGCTTCCTTGGCCAATAAAGCAAGATGAGCGCCGCAACCCCAGAGTCAGCCACGACTGGACCTAATGGTCAGGGGTCCCTTTACCCTTCAAGCCAATACCGCTCTCATTTCCTGTAATCAATAAAGTTGTGGCCAAAAAAATTTGCCCAATAACCTTAAACAAAAAATTCTCTTTGTGAATTTCTTTATACTAATGGGGGGTTGGGCTTGAGGGTCTTGCCACGCAGAATGGCGAGATGCTCATTTCTTCAACCTTGGTGCTAAGATTCAGGCAACGGGTGTAACATCCCCTGCAAGCTTTTCCCAGTCTCAGTGCTGAAATTCTGGGGCTCTGGCCTCAGCCCTGTGTCACTGCGGTAATTGTCCTTCCGTGAACATGGAAAGTGAGAGGTGATCATTAGCAAGGCTGGGATCAAAGCTGCCACTCAAAGAATAAGAAGGGGCCAGGGATCCCCTGCAATCTCAACTGACGTATCCCCACCCCCTTGATTTTCTGAGCAGCCTTCCCTCCTGGCTGTCTTCCTGAGAGGTAGTCCTACCCCTTTAATGATGATAAATATTATTTGTGTCACTATTCCTTGGCGTGTGCTGTGCAAATGGTAAGATAAAGGAGATAGTAGTACCCTTGCCTCAGGCTTACAGTGGAAAAAGATTTGCATTTTTTCCACATTTCATAGAATCACAGAGTTGTAGAGTTGGAAGGGACCCTGAGGGTTGAGTCCAACCGCACCTTAGGGCTGGGCAATATATCAATATATTGGCCAAAACCGGTTTGAAGTCCATATTGTGATATTGTTTTCATAATTTTTGACTTGGCAATATATTACGAACCATGGTGTGTGTGTGTGTGTGTGTTATGCAAAAACCACAGTGTGCGGGGAAACGTAAAGCCATATTGGGAAATGATCCATAATGAATTGAAAAAAATGTTAAAAAGTACACCCCCCCCAACACCAGAGTCCTTTCTTTTGGGGATAATCCAGACTGAAATTCCCAGGTGTCAAAAAAGGTTATTTACGTATGCCACTATTGCGGCCTGTGCTTTGTTAGTCCCAAAATGGAAAATGACTGAGGTCCCAACCAAAGAAGAATGGCAACTTAAATTGACAGCATACGTGGCAGCTTGCAGACTTAACATATAGAATAAGAGAACAAGAAGAACATACGTTTAGAGAAGACTGGAAAACGTTTATTGAATATATGAGAAATAATTGTGTGCAGCTGAAAACACTGGCAGCATTAAGATAAATTCAACAGTGTAAATAAGTTTAGATGGATGTAATAATGGAATACTGAATGGTATAATTTTTGTAAAATACACAGGGATTTATGATATGTAAAATGAACCATGAAAAGAGAAGGGACGTCATAAGGATGTAAAAATGAGTACCTTAAATTGTAAAACAGAAAATTTAATAAAAATTATAAAAAAGAAAGAAAAAACGTGAAGCCAGCCAATGCCTCTACATGGCTCCGTCCTTATTTCAGACATTGTGATGCATTGTGATATTTAGCAGGTGATATATCACGATGTCGAAAACCAGATATCGCCCAGCCTTACCGCACCTTGAATGTTGATGGGACCAAAGAAGGAGTTCACCTCAGGATCTTAGCGCTTGGGCAATTTCATAAAGGGAGATAATGATCTTTCAGGTAGTCAGTTGCTGTTATTGGCCATGCTAAGTGCATAAGAACTGTTTGCAAAACCCATCTAATCGTTTTGAAAGAATATAGCCCCTTCAGATATTTTCTTCCTTTTGTTTTCTGGGACTCCACTCGAGCACCTGCACTAAGTGTCTACGCCCTGTCTTATAAGCCTTATACCTGATTCCAGCCAGCTGAAATTCAGCAAGAGAATGCTAATGGGCTGTCGTACTTCAAACAAGAAATTGCTGAATGCACCTCGTGGCAAGACTCTGAAACATTTTCTCAGGCACGAAGGCTTCCCCCTCCTTTTGTCTCTTGCAGAATGGTTGTCTCAGCCACTTCATAGTTGCTTGGTAACATGCCACCAAACAAGATTCACTTGTTTAATCACTCCCCATCTTTTAATTCATGCTGCACTTTTGCTGTGACAAACATGAGCTGGAAAGTCTTCATTATTTACAGAGGTTACTGTTGCAGCGTCAAGCTTTCAACGGGTTGCATTCAAAAAGGTTTGCTTTATTTCACTTAGTCTGCTGAATCTCTGAGGTTGCCAAACTGAAGAGCATGAAATGTAAATTCAATCTGATACAATACATTGCAATTATCTTCTTCTGTATCTGATGTCTACCTTCCAGGGGACTTTTGGAATTGCGACAATAGCCTTCTGAACAATTTTTTAAAAAAGGATACAAGGGTTTTTTTTGCGGGGAGAAGAGCGGAATTGGAGCCAGAGGCTAATATATATTGTCCTTTACTATTTTATTCAACTTACTGAAAGTTTTCAAAGAAAATCCACGTTTTAAAACATTTCTGGCCATCTTTTGCTGTTCGATGCTACTTATTCATCATCAACAGTTGTGGATTAAGAATAGCAACATTAATGGCTCGTGATGAAATAACCTAAAAATTCATTGATTTGAATGTAAAAAAGGTAAAAAGGTAAAGGACCCCTGGACAGTTAAGTCCAGTCAAAGGCGACTATGGGGTTGTGGCACTCATCTCACTTTCAGGCTGAGGGAGCAGGCGTTTGTCCACAGACAGCTTTCTGGGTCATGCGGCCAGCAGGACTAAACTGTTTCTGGTGCAACAGAACACAGTTATGGAAACCAGAGCGCACGGAACACCATTTACCTTCCCACTGCAATGATACCTATTTATCTACTTGCACTGGTGTGCTTTCGAACTGCTAGGTTGGCAGGAGCTGGGACAGAGTAATGGGAGCTCACCCCATTGTGGGGATTCAAACCACCAACCATGTGATCGGCAAGCCCAAGAGGCTCAGTGGTTTAGACCACAGTGCTGCTCGCTTTAGCTTAGAGACCAATATATCTGATGGTTAGTTTCACAAGAATTTCATTTGCATTATTGGTGATGTCCTTTGCTCCACCCCACTTTTAGAAACAAGAATCAATAGTGTACCTGGATGGAAGATTTGCACATTTATAGATCTGTTGTAAGATGTCTTGAAAGTCAGTTGGGCTAAGAAATTGGATAAAATATAGATTAAGCTAACTAAATGTCACTGTCCCAAGTGGCAGTTTCATAATGAAGCAACTATAAAGGAGAATTTCCAGTGTGGAATCTGAGGGAAGGCGAGGGGAAGAGGCCAAGAGATGCTTGCAGAAAGCCTGTTTATTGAGAATTTGTTCTGATTTGTTTTAGGGAGATTAAACAAGCATTGTCTATTTCAGACATAGGCAAACTTCGGCCCTCCAGATGTTTGGGACTACAATTCCCATCATCCCTAGCTAACAAGACCAGTGTTCAGGGATGATGGGAATTGTAGTCTC